>NC_133651.1:165458478-165825144 GCF_009905375.1 Apium graveolens
TGGATAACAAACTTACCGGACCTAACTATATTGAATGGAAACGAAATTTGGACATTGTGTTGACTGCTGAGGAGTACAAGTTTTGCACTTATGAACCCAAGCCTGAACAGCCTGCTGCTGATGCTCCTGAAGATGAGAAAGAGTATTATAAACGGTGGATTAAGGCTGATGAGATGTCGCGATGTTACATTCTGGCAGCAATGTCGGGTGTTTTGCAGCATCAGCATCAGTCTATGGCCACTGCTTCGGATATGCTCTTTAATCTCAAGGAACTTTTTGGAGATCAGAATAGGGCTGCTAGGCAAGTAGCCATGAAGGCTTTAATGAACACTCAGATGGCTGAAGGCACACCTGTAAGGGATCATGTTCTCAAGATGATGTCGCATCTGAATGAGATAGAGATCCTTGGTGCTGAACTTGACGGGGAAACCCAGATTGACATTATCCTTATGAGCTTGTCCAAGAGTTTTGAGCAGTTCCGCTTGAATTACAACATGAACAAGAGGCAGTATAGTCTCGCGGAACTGCTGACAGAACTTCAGGCAGCTGAAGGATTATTTCGGCAGAGTGTTCAAGTGAATGTGGCTGAGAAAGGTTCTTCCTCTAAGCCGAAAGGTATTAAGAAGAAGAAAAAGGCTCAGACACAGAAAGCTGTGAAGGCAGTGGGAGTTCAGGGTGGTGTGAAAAAGCCTAAGGGAAAGTGCTTCAGATGCAAACAGTCAGGTCACTGGAAACAGGATTGTCCTCTTCCTAAGAAGACAAACAATACTGGTATGTCTCTTTCTCTAGTTACAGAAACATTTATAGCGGCTATATCTACGAGCACTTGGTGTGTAGATACATGAGCCACTGATCATGTTTGTAATTCTATGCAGGGGTTCCAACTATCCAGAATGCTTAGAGATGGTGAGATATACGTGTTCATGGGAAATGCTACGAAAGTAGCAGTAGTTGCAGTAGGAGTTATTCATTTATCTTTTGGTTCTGATAGGATTTTGGTTTTGAACAATTGTCTTTATGTACCTTCTTTTAGAAGGAATTTAATTTCGGTTTCTAAACTTGCTTTGGATGGTTATAATGTTTGTTTGGATCATAATGTTTCTATTATGATGAATAAATGAATTATAAGTTCTGGTACATTGCAAGACAATTTGTATAGAATTAATCCTAGTCAACCTACACTGCACTGCAATTTAGGGAATTGAACAACACATCTTCTAACTCTACTAAAAGAAAGGAACCTTCTAGTTTGAACCAAACATATCTTTGGCACTTGAGATTAGGTCATATTAACTTGAGGAGGATTTAAAGACTGGTAGTAGACAGGCCTTTAAGCTCATTGGCAGTGGAGCCATTTCCAGTTTGTGAATCCTGCTTGGAAGGTAAAATGACTAATAGGCCTTTCAAGGCAAAACAGAATAGAGCCAAACAACTGTTAGAATTGGTTCACTCTGATTTATGCGGACCCATGAATATCCAAGCAAGAGGTGGTTATGAATATTTCATCACTTTCATTGATGATTATTCTAGATATGGGTACGTTTATTTGTTGCACCGTAAGTCTGAGTGCTTTGATAAGTTCAAAGAGTACAAAGCTAAAACGGAGAAGCGACTTAATAAAAGTATCAAGTCACTACAATCAGATCATGGTGGCGAATACTTGCTTGGAGAATTTAGGGAATATTTATCAGAAAATGGGATAGAATCCCAGTTAACTGCACCAGGCACACCCCAGCAGAACGTTGTAGCAGAGAGAAGGAACCGGACTCTTTTAGAGAGTGTTAGATCGATGATGAGTTATTCGGATTTACCCAAGTCGTTTTTGGGACATGCCTTAATGACAGCAGCTTATCTTCTGAACCTTCTAAGTCGGTTCCTAAAACCCCCTTAGAATTGTGGACCGGGGATAAACCGAGTCTAAGACATATTCGAATATGGGGTTGTCCAGCACATGTGCTGAACAAGAACGCGACTAAGTTTGAATCTCGTACAGAAGTAAGGTTGTTTGTAGGCTACCCCATGGGAACAAAAGGATATTTATTTTATAGTCCGAAGAATCGGGATGTCATTGTTAGCACCAATGCAAGATTCTTAGAGGAGGAATATATAATGAATCACAAACCCATGAGTAGTGTCGTTTTAGAAGAACTAGTGGGAGGGACAAATAATACCCATGAAGCTGTAGTACAAGTAGAACAACCACAACATAATGTACAACCTGTAACTAATACCGCACCAGTGCCTCGTCGTAGTGGGAGGGTTGTTCAACAGCCTGATAGATTCATGTTTTTGGGTGAGTCTTCAGACTTGGTCTCTGGTGAACATGATGATGATCCCCGTACATACGAAGAGGCAGCACAAGACAAAGATGCAGATCTTTGGCAAAAGGTGATGGAATCTGAGATAGAATAAATGTATTCTAATCAGGTCCGGGAGCTCGTGGAACCACCCAAAGGTATAAAACCTATTGGATGTAAGTGGATCTACAAGAAAAAGAGGGGATTAGATAAAAAGGTGAAAGCCTGGAAAGCAAGACTTGTTGCGAAAGGGTATACTCAGAAAGAAGGTATCGATTATGAGGAAACCTTTTCACCGGTAGTCATGCTTAAGTCAATCCGTATTCTTTTATCTATAGCAGCTCATCTCGATTATGAGATTTGGCAAATGGATGTCAAGACAACTTTTCTTTATGGAAGTCTTGAAGAAACCATCTATATGCAGCAACCAAAAGGATTCATTAAGGAAGGCCAAGAGCATCTGGTATGTAAGCTTAAGAGGTCTATTTATGGACTTAAACAAGCTTCTAGAGACTGGAATATTCATTTTGATCAGGCAGTCCAGTCATATGGATTTGATCAAAGTCCAAGCGAATCGTGCGTGTATAAGAGAAGTGAAGGTAATGCAGTGGTTTTTCTAGTACTATATGTAGATGATATTTTACTCATTGGAAACAATGTTGAGATGTTGTCATTAGTAAAGGCATGGTTGTTCAAACAATTTGAAATGAAGGACTTAGGTGAAGTGGCATACATCCTTGGGATCAAAGTTATAAGGGATCGCAAGAAAAGGATGTTGGCTTTATCTCAAGAGCCCTACATTGATGAAGTATTAGCTCGTTTTAACATGCAGAACTCCAAGAAAGGTTTTCTACCTTTTAAGCATGGAGTTGCTCTATCTAAGAAGCAGTGTCCTTCGACACCTAAGGATATAGAGAGCATGAAAGCAGTTCCTTATGCTTCGGCATGTGGAAGCTTAATGTATGCTATGTTATGTACGAGGCCTGACATCTGCTTTGTTGTAGGCATGGTTAGTAGATATCAGTCGAACCCAGGTCAGGAACATTGGAGTGCAGTAAAAACTATAATCAAGTACCTGTGAAGGACTAAGGAGTATATATTAATTTACAAGGCCTCAGATCTATTTCCTTTGGGATATACTGATTCAGATTTCCAATCAAATAGTGGATTAAATAAACACTGATGTACACATAGAATATTTTGAGTATAAGTGGGAGATTGTTAATGTATACTGAAAATATTTATTTGAAGTATATACATTAATTTCTGGCCAGTTTATTTGAGAATCATTTGAATGTTTACATGTTGTCTAATATTATATATTATGAACAATCTAGTATCAAATAGGATACAGAATATTAGATTGTTAAATACGGTTATATAATATAATAAGGTTCACAGCACAGGTGGTGTTGGACAATCCACTGGTATGGCTGTAGTATTATTTAGATTAGTTTATATTGACTAATAAATAATACTAGTATACTTTGTGTATATTAAACAGGATCAAATTTAGAATTGTTCCCTTAATACTGATTAAGAAGGAGAACTAAGATTCTATGTTATTATTAATGCTTAGGTTCTTAATCCGGAAATAGTAATTGACACGTGTATATTATTTACATGCTTTGATTTATATATGAAATAATTCTTTTGAATTATATCATTATATTTTGGGTGATGGAATTATATACATGGTGGATATTATTTATTGAAGGAATCCATGTCTTGATAATATTCGGGTTAATGATGTCCCCTTGAAAGCTCAAAAAGATTTAATTATGTGAAAACCCTGCAGGTGGAATTTATTCTGGCATAATTAAATAAAGGTTGAGTGGATGATCAAGGATAAAAGATATTAATTAAATAAATTATCAGTAATTTATTTAATTAATGGACATATGATATTTTAAACATGGGGAATTTAATAAGCAAATAATATTGGAACCGAATTAATTAAATTACGGTATTAGGAAAGGTAGTGCAAATATTAATTCTTTAGTGGATTGAATTAATATTTAATTACATTGGGCTAGGCTCAAGATGTAATTAGAAAGGCTCAACCTAATTATCTATGGTCCCTATTGTAGCCTATATATATTCTTATTCTCTTCTTGCTTGGAATTGGGTGAAAACATATTGTAGCCACCAAGGAGCAAGAAGAGAGGATAACTTGAGAAGACGGAGGCCACACTTCGCTCAAGGGAATTTGGGAATACAATAGAAGAGCGTGGAATCAACCATTAACAGGGTAATCCTCTTTTCGTAATCTTTATCGTAAAACGTAGTAACACCCTAAGTTCGTGGTTCCCAATAAGTGGTATCAGAGCTATGGTTGAAATGGTCCATAACAATCTCAGATGGGCTCCAGAAGTGACCTAGGAAGAGGCAGATGGGCTTGCCCCAGAATGGGATCAAGGAAAAGGCAGATGGGCCTTCCAGTATGGGCCTAGGGGGAGCAGATAGCCAGATAGACTTTCAGTATAGGTCGAGGGGGAGCCTGATCACACTGAAGGAAGCAGAATCGACAGGTGTCGGGCCCGATGTGTGAAGGGGGAGATTGTTAGGAGTTGTCCCACATCGTTTGTGGGAGGGGCAGTTTACTAGTATATAAGCAGCCAGATAACTCCAGTAGTATGAGGCCTTTTGGGAGGTGCCCAAAAACAAATCCGTGCGGGCTCGGCCTAAAGCGGACAATATCATACTAATGTGGAGTTAGGCCTGCTCAGCAAGCCCAACAGCTCTCAGTCATATCTACATATTCTTCACTTCTCTTTCCTTTATAAATGATTCATTGATTGTGAAATTCCATTCGATATTCCATGGAAATGAATTTCTTCAGTAACCTCTACAGTTAGATAGTCCTAGTTAGTGAAGATAAATAAAAGTTGACTGTGAGGAGGAATAAAGGCTCTATATCAGGTTTCTATTTCAAAAATGAAGACAGCTGAGAGGATTCAGGATCCAGTGGCGAAGGTTGAATCCTTGAAAAGGTTAATTCAGTGTATGGCAAGTCACTTATAGATGATAGAGGGTCGCCTTTGGAGGAATGGGTGGTTGAAACTTAAACTGGTAAGCCCAGTAGGTTCCAGAATTCCTTAAGTTTGTTGGTTTGCCAGATTGCTCTATGTAGTTTATGGCTGATACAATCATCCAAATTTTGTTGTATATCAGATTAGTTTAGCTGTTGTATTTGAGCAGTGATGGGAAGTTAATCAGTTGATGTTATATTGAGAAGCCATGCTAGGGTGTTTAGTGTCTTCATATTCAGTTTCTCTACACTGTTGTTGATTCTGCTATTTCCATTGTTGCTATTGTTGCTAATGTTGTTAATCTAGATATCTTTTATAAATGGACCGTAATGATAAAGACATGGGTATTTGGTTTGGGCAACATTTTCCTGATATAGGTGCACCGTTTTAAATGGTGATATTTTCTGTCATACATTTTTGTTAACTTTTGAATAAATCCACTACTATATTTCAAGAAAATGCCACCCGAGAAAGCTACCTAGTCTAAAGGAAATAGTAGTAGTTTTGCTGAGGGTCCAGCTATAAAGAAATTCTAGGTTTGTGGCGCCAGCAGCAACAACAATAGCCACTGTTAATCCAACAGATTCAGCAGCAGCAACTACTGATGCAGCAACATCATCAAGGAAAGAACCATACTGTTCATTTTAAATCCTTCCAGAGTGTTAAACCTCCAGAGTTTAAGGGTGAGCCTGATCAAGTGGTTGCTGGAGCATGGTTAAAAGAAATGGGGAAAGCTTCCAACCTCATCCAAATAAGCGATAATTTTAAGACCGATTATGCAAGCTACTTCTTAAAGAGTGAAGCAAATTACTGGCAAAAGTTAACCAGTGCATTGTAAGGAGAGGGTCCTGTCCCGTGAGCTAGATTTACTGAGTTGTTTTTAGAAAAATATTTCCCTGACTGCCTGTGAAATCTAATGGAGATTGAGTTCTTAGAATTGAAGCAAAGAGAAAGAAGTGTAGCGGAGTATGAGGCTAAGTTTACGGAGTTAACTAGATTTGCACCAGACTATGAAATATCTGAATCTCAGAAAGCAAAGAGGTTTCAATAGGAATTGAAATCAAAAATTCGGAGTAAAGTTGTAATTCTACAACTGAAGACCTACACCTGGTAGTTCAGGCAGCAATGGTAATAGAGAGTGATCAGAAGTTAGCCGCTAGAGAAAAAGGAATATAAGAAACGGAAAATAGATGATGTGTAATAAAAACAAGACCAAGAGGGATTTAGTCAGAAGTTTCAGAAATAGTTTGGAAGGAATAGGGATAAAGGATTTAGGAGACAAAGTTTTTCTTATCAACTCAGTCAGTTCTAACCAAGACAAGTCCGTCAGGTCACTTATATCGGAGTATAAGCAATGTGGTAAAAGGCATGGTGGAGTGTGCAAAGCAAATATTGTATGTTTCAAGTGTGGAGAGAAAGGACACTATGTATTGGAATGTAAAGTGGAAAATCCAGGAGTCGTCTGTTATAATTGTGGGTGGAGAAATGGATTTATTGCCCGAATATGTGAATGGACCCTTAATTACAAGTGGCTAACCAAGTTAAAGTACCAGTAGATCAGTTATGTCCCCGATGCCCAATAGAAGTCATAGGACATTCTTTTATAACCGGTTTAATACCTTTTGAGTTAGGAAAAATTAATATAATTCCAACGATGGATTGGTTGTTCTGTCATAAGGCAAAGATTGAATTCTTTCTAGTTCATTCCCACAGAGACTGGTTTAGGTTAGTTTAAGAATGTGTACTTATGCAACGATGGTATGATTATTATTTAATGCTAAGACGAATAACAAATTGAGATTGATTATAATTGTGGGTGGAGAAATGGATTTATTGTCCGAATATTTGAATGGACCATTAATTACAAGTGGCTAACCAAGTTAAAGTACAAGTAGATCAGTTATGCCCCCGATGCCCAATAGAAGTCATAGGACATTCTTTTATAACCGGTTTAATACCTTTTGAGTTTGGAGAAATTAATATAATTCCAACGATGGATTGGTTGTTCTGTCATAAGGCAAAGATTGAATTCTTTCTAGTTCATTCCCACAGAGACTGGTTTATGTTAGTTTAAGAATGTGTACTTATGCAATGATGGTATGGTTATTATTTAATGCTAAGACGAATAACAAATTGAGATCGATTATAACTAAGATATTAAATAACATGCCATTGCTGCCTGAACTACCAGGTGTAGGTCTTCAGTTGTAGAATTACAACTTTACTCCGATTTTTTGGTTTCAATTCCTACTGAAACCTCTTTGCTTTCTGAGATTCAGATATTTCATAGTCTAGTGCAAATCTAGTTAACTCCGTAAACTTAGCCTCATACTCTGCTACACTTCTTTCTCTTTGCTTCAATTCTAATAACTCAATCTCCATTAGATTTCACAGGCAGTCAGGGAAATATTTTTCTAAAACAACTCAGTAAATCTAGCTCACGGGACAGGACCCTCTCCTTCCAATGCACTGGTTAACTTTTGCCAGTAATTTGCTTCACTCTTTAAGAAGTAGCTTGCATAATCGGTCTTCAAATTATCGCTTATTTGGATGAGGTTGGAAGCTTTCCCCATTTCTTTTAACCATGCTCCAGCAGCCACTTGATCAGGCTCACCCTTAAACTCTGGAGGTTTAACATTCTGGAAGGATTTAAAATGAACAGTATGGTTCTTTCCTTGATGATGTTGCTGCATCGTTAGTTGCTGCTGCTGAATCTATTGGATTAACAGCGGCTATTGTTGTTGCTGCTGGCGCCACAAACCTAGACCATCGTTGCATAAGTACACATTCTTAAACTAACCTAAACCAGTCTCTGTGGGAATGAACTAGAAAGAATTCAATCTTTTCCTTATGACAGAACAACCAATCCATTGTTGGAATTATATTAATTTCTCCTAACTCAAAAGGTATTAAACCTGTTATAAAAGTATGTCCTATGACTTCTATTGGGCATCGGGGACATAACTGATCTACTGGTACTTTAACTTGGTTAGCCACTTGTAATTAAAGGTCCATTCTAATATTCGGACAATAAATCCATTTCTCCACCCACAATTATAACAGACGACTCCTGGATTTTCCACTTTACATTCCAATGCATAGTGGAGTTTTTCTTCAAATAGGCCTTGTATCAACTCAGTCAGTTCTAACCAAGACAAGTCGGTCAGGTCACTTATATCGGAGTATAAGTAATGTGGTAAAAGGCATGGTGGAGTGTGCAAAGCAAATATTGTATGTTTCAAGTGTGGAGAGAAAGGACACTATGCATTGGAATGTAAAGTGGAAAATCCAGGAGTCGTCTGTTATAATTGTGGGTGGAGAAATGGATTTATTGTCTGAATATTTGAATGGACCCTTAATTACAAGTGGCTAACCAAGTTAAAGTACCAGTAGATCAGTTATGTCCCCGATGCCCAATAGAAGTCATAGGACATTCTTTTATAACCGGTTTAATACCTTTTGAGTTAGGAGAAATTAATATAATTCCAACGATGGATTGGTTGTTCTGTCGTAAGGCAAAGATTGAATTCTTTCTAGTTCATTCCCACAGAGACTGGTTTAGGTTAGTTTAAGAATGTGTACTTATGCAACGATGGTATGGTTATTATTTAA
Organism: Apium graveolens; assembly: GCF_009905375.1. Lineage (NCBI taxonomy): Eukaryota > Viridiplantae > Streptophyta > Magnoliopsida > Apiales > Apiaceae > Apium > Apium graveolens. The sequence goes on from NC_133651.1 coordinate 165,467,420, forward strand.
TGCTAAGACGAATAACAAATTGAGATCGATTATAACTAAGATATTAAATAACATGTTAATAACTAAGAGAATTGAGTTGAATTACTTATATGAGACAAACATGGGATTCTAACTTCATTACCACTTCATTCAAAGTCAATGTTCTTAACCTTAGCATGCAATGGTGATGACAACTAATCAGATAACACGAAACTAGTAAACACCAACTTGCGTTGTACGAATACCCTACTATCAGACATAATAGAGATAGAAGCTGAATATACACCAATTATATTGAGACCCTATATTTCTATAGTATTTGACAACATAAAGGTTTAATGTGCAAGTTACCTATCGTGATTACATAGAGCAAGTAAGGTGGTTAAAAATACCTACGAATCATGTATATCAAATACATGAACCTATGCTAGCATGACAAGTTCTAAAGTCCTATATTCACTTTCGTGTCAATAGAGATTAACATGCTATCTTTTAAGTTCACGACGCTCATAAGACGAATAAGCACAACCAATACTAGAAAATCATACAATCACCACACAATAAGGTATCAAAACAAATTAACTATTAAAATCCATAAATAAATCCGTTAGAACCCCACGATAACGATTAGTTCATAACCGAACTCATCATCACCGTTAGCGGATCCCAAACTGTACAAGCCTTAGGTCACTAGGCACAAAGTCCCCTAGAAATTAATAACTCGAGTATTAGAGCCCACTTTTGATCAATTATGTATAACACATATTTTTTCCACTTTTTATTCTTTTTTTTATTCTTTTTCTTTTTTTCAACAATTTATGAACGAGTGTGTTTCGCTCCATCTCGCTCAACCCTAGACAACTCATATAAAATGAGCCGGCTACTAGGCATTTGACACCTAGCCACAACTAACAATGAAATCCAATGTTTTTATCTAATTTTAAAAATCCATGTTATTTCGCCACTAAGAGAATATCATAAATTCTCGACATAAACAAGTGATTAAACCTCGCAAACACACAAGACATGATCATGATCTAGCACACAAGTAACCTATAAGACTTAGTGAAATTTTATTATTTCCATCATGCAAGTCAACTCGTTAAGACTTAACATCCCTCTATACGACATCACTACACTCGCATCAATATCACAAATCAATCGGAAAAGCAAACTTAAGGGATCATGATATAATGTAAATGCAACTATATGCAACATACTAACATGCAAAATAAAAAAAACTACATGATAAATATACAACTATATGAACTAAACTATCATGAATATGTAAACTAAATGGATACACACACAAACATATTCCTTAACTACCACCCCCAAACTTAAAATATTCACTGTCCTCAGTGAAGGTAATAGTAAGGAATCAGGCATACCTACTCGGACTCAGGATGGTCCTCACCCACTGCGGGTGGAGTGTCTGGAGGCGGTTACACAACATCCTCACCAAACACTAGCCACTGGATGTTAACTCTCGTGGCTCTGAAAGCTGTCCCCAACGCCTGGGTAAGGTCCTGTGCAAACTTGCTATGGATGCCATACATCGCATCAATCCTCCTCATCAAGCACCTATACTGCGCTGAGCCCAAACCAACACTGTCCTCTGCTTCCTGCTACTGCTGCTGCTGCTATGAAGAACTAGGCTCACCCCTCTGATGTCTCCATGTAGCTCTACTAGCCCGAGCTGAACCACTATCATATATTTGATTGGCTGGCTGGCCACCCGACAAGTGATCATAATTGTATCCAAACCCCTTCTCATCATCATTTCCCCCGTACCATTCCTGCATCACTATTGTCAATAGGGGCTCTAGGCAACTGAAAATGCTCGTGTGCGGGCCAATGAACTCCAACCGCCACACACAACTTCGTCACAATCGACGCATACGGAATAGACCCCGTAGTGCTCCCACGCAGAAACCTCAAAATACCCTGATAAATCACAGACCCGAGATCCATATAATCTCCCTATAGAATCCCCCATAATAACTTGGCATGATCCACAGTAACATCCTGCACATGTGAAGAAGGAATGATGTTCACACAGATAAAAGAGTTCCATGCACGAGCGAACCTGTTCATGGAAGAGGCAGGGAAAGTGGCATCTTCGTTCGTGCCCCTCTTGAACTTCCAGTGAGTCTCCGGGACACATAATGTAGCAACAATCAAGTCCAAGTTAAAATCCTCCCCGGTCTTCGTTACCCAATCATCCTGACCCGGCTGTCTCTCGGGCTGGTTAATCACCCTCCTAATAGCCTCCAGAGTATAATCCACAGTCAAACTCCGAACCACCGAGTACCCATTCTTATCCACCTTCGCATTCACGTAAAACTCGTGAACAACACTCATGTGCACAACAACGGGTGTCTCACAAAAAGAGACCCAACCCATCTCCAGAATCATCTCCAAAAGCTTACCATCCCTCCCTGATGGAAGAAAACCCCTCTCCTTCGCCATGGGCTTTGATAGCAACCTTGTATACTCCGCTTTAGCCTCCGGAGTAGTAAACCTAGGCCTCACACCCCTAACACTTGAAGAATCGATGGTGATGCTGCTAACTTAAGTTCTTTGTCTCTTGTGTGCCATTGAATTCGAATGAGTTTGATAAAAGAGAAGTGTATAAGATAGATTTATGTTTGAGAATTGAAAAGTGATGGAGAAGATTGTGTATAAGTGTGTGTGTGTGTGTATATTTAGGGATTTTAGGAATTAGTTTTGGAAAAGAAGTGGGATTTGATTATGGGAATGGTGGGAGTAATGTGGTGATTAGAATTGATTTAGAGAATGAATTATGGGAAGTGGAGGGGAAAATTCGGCTGGAGTATTGATTTTGTTTTGATTTTTCATTTTTCTATTTTTTTACTACAGGGGTGCAGCGCAACCGCCCCTCCTGGCAGTGTGGGCGTGCCGTGTTTCTGGAATTCCAGCGCGGCCGCCTCGCATACCAGCGTGGGCGTGCACAGCTACTGGACTTTTTAGCGCGGCATCCCCGCTTCCCAGCGCGGGCGCGTCGTGCTACTGTAGTTAACACTGAATTTTTCTGTTTTTGTGATTTTTTTATATTTTTCTTCTTGTTTTCTTCTTCCTTCTATCTACTAATGTACAACAAGCTTGGGTCGTCTCCCAAGAAGTGCTTGGTTTACGTCGCTATTTTGACGTAGAATCTCGATATTAAGTGGATAATAAAACGACACTAACCACCTCGCGGTTTGCCATATATCCATAGTAATGCTTCAAATGCTGACCATTCACCTTGAATGCTTAGCCTGGATCATTCTCAAAAATCTCCACCGCTCCATGTGGAAACAAAGTTTTGACAACAAACGGCCCTGACTATCTTGAATTTAACTTTCCAGGAAAAAATGGAGAAGAGAGTTGAACAAAAGAACTTTTTGCCCTGGCACAAATGATTTGAGCACTAGACCCCTATCGTGCCACCTCTTGACTTTCTCCTTATACATTTTGTTGTTCTCATATGCTTGAAGTCAAAACTCATCGAGTTCATTCAATTGAAGCATCCTTTTCTTTTCAGCTGCATCTAAATCAAGGTTCAATTTCTTCAAAGCCCAATATGCTTTGTGCTCTAGCTCCTTAGGCAAATGACATCTTTTACCATAAACCAACTGAAACGGAGACATGCCTAGCAGAGTCTTGTATGCTGTTCGATACGCCCAAACAGCTTTATCCAGCTTCAAAGACCAATCATTCCTTGATGGACATACAACCTTCTCTAGAATTCGCTTGATCTCTCTGTTAGATAACTCATCTGGACCATTAGTCTGAGGATGGTAGGCTGTAGCAATGTGATGATTCATATTTTATCTCTGCATCATTACAGTGAACTTCCGATTGGAGAAATGTGATCCCTCGTCACTGATTATGACTCTTGGAGTCCCAAATCTTGTGAATATCTGCTTGTGAAGAAAATTAAGCACTACTTTTACATCATTCGTAGGCAAAGCCTTGACTTCAACCCATTTCAAGACATAATCACCTGCCAACAAGATATACTGATTATTACAAGATGAGACAAACGTCCCCATGAATTTAATTCCCCAAACATCGAAGACCTCAACCTCGAGTAGTACATTAAGAGGCATCTCATCCCTCTTGGACATATTACCTACACGCTGGCAGCGGTCACACTTTAACACGAACCGATGCGCATCCTTAAACAATATAGGCTAGAAGAATCATGCTTAAAGGATATGAGCTGCTGTCTTTTCTCCACCATAGTGGCCTCCATAAATAGTCAAATGACAGTCTCGCAAGATACCCTCCGTTTTGCTGTACGGAATACATCTCCTGATGATTTGGTCAGCTCCTTGCCGAAACAAGAATGGCTCATCCCACATGAAGAAACTTCTTCCTTTGAGCAGAAGACAAGTATGTAACAGTACATACATTACTTTTAAAGAAGAAAAACTGATGTCAAAAAAGTTAATGTACATCGCTTTTAGAAAAATAACTGATGTCAAATACTGACATGTTCAAGTCTAAATTGAACATAGACATCACTTTGTTTGGGATAAAACCGATGTCTATATGCCAATATAGACATCACCTTTCACTAAAGAAATCGATGTTTAATATCTGATTTTACATCACCTAAATGAAAATATTCGATGTTTATGCGGAAAAAAACATAGCTCATTATATGTTTAATCCGTTGTAATAGGTGTAATTTATTTATTAAATTATTTATTTCTAACATTTTTTTGTAAAAAAACAATGCATGGACATCAGTTGTTTTGCCAAACACGACGTCTGAGCAAGTAAATATATCGAGTTATGGCCGATGTCGAGAATAGACATCACCGACATCAACATCGGTTGCCAAACAACATAGACATCAGCCAAAAACCGATGTCTATGGACTTTTTTCTTGTAGTGATGCTATGCACTGATGGCTAGCTTTGATGATCCTGCTTCCTCTGATTCTAAGGTATCAACTTCCTTCTTCTCTTTTGATACTAAAGATATATATGAACTGAAATCTATTCTTAAGCCTCTCCATGGAAATTTTAAAAATAAGATTCTAGAGAACAATAGACTGTTAACTGAAAATGAAATGTTAAAGTCTAGGAATGATCAGTTGGAGTCTGACTTAGTAAATCAGATTTAAATTTCAGAAAGAATGTGAGAAAGCTAAACATACAGCAAAGGTACTAGAAGCTAAGTATAGTATGTTAGAAAATGAATTAGAAAATGAGAGGAAAACTCTTAATGCCTGGACTGTTTTAGGAAAAAAGGTTCATGAGATGATCTCTAAGAAAAACTGGAAGGAATGTCTTGGTTATGTAGATAGAATTAAGGATGTTGACACTGAGAATAAGACTACCCTTAAAACTCCTGTTATGTTTATCTCTTCAGAAGCTGATGAACCCAAATTCATCTATGAAAAAGGTTTAACATCAGCATCACAAGAAAAATTAGTAAGTGATAAATCTCAAAGAAAGGAAAACAAGGAAACCATTAAGACTGTTAAGGAAGAAAAGAACATAGGACTTTTGTCTAAAAGATAATTGAAAAAGAAATTATTTGAGGTTACTGACAAATCTCATGTAAAAAGTCCTAAAAGGAACAGGATTGGTAAACAAGGTATTTCTAAGGATTCTAATTACAAGTTTGTTCCAAATGCTCCCATAAAAACTTGTTTTAACTGTGGTAATACTAATCATCTTGCTATTGATTATGTTAGGGGTAGATCAGTATTATATAAACCAGAAAATCCTTGTTTTCATTGTGGTAGTAGTTGGAATTTGATTTATACTTGTAGTTCCTATCATAATCTGTATCACAACTATTATGAACCTTTGCCTAAATTTAATAATGGTTCTTGTGTGCTCAATTCCTCTAGTTCTACTAAAACTGCTTCTGACAAGACAAATCCTGACAAAGGAAAAACTGTCAGAAGTACTCCCGACTCACAAAGGCTTAAGTTGTCCAAAAAGAGGGCACAACAAGCGTGGATCCTTAAAAATCCTTCTAATTAATTATTCTTCTGACTGCAGGGTAACAAGAAAAATACTCTTGTCTTGGATAGTGGATGTTCAGGACAAATGACTGGAAATAAATCCCTGTTGTTAGATTTTGAGAAGAAGGCTGGCCCAGATGTATCTTATGGAGATGGAAATATAGGACACACTCTGGGATATGGCAACTTGATAATTGGAAAAGTAGCAATAGAGAATATAGCTCTGGTGGAAGGACGGAAGCACAATCTTCTCAGCATCAGTCAAATTACTGACAAAGGTTATCATGTGGTATTCTATGATTCACACTGTGAAGTTGTTCATAATAAGTCAAATAAAATTGTCTTGATTGGATATATACATGGCAACATATATGAAGCAAGGCTGCATGAAAGTCTTGAGAAAGAAGCTACTTGCCTTATCTTAAAGGCATCAGTAGATGAGAGCTAGAACTGGCATAAGAAGCTCTCACATCTCAACTTCAATTCAATCAATGAACTTTCCAAGAAGGAGCTAGTAAGAGGATTACCAAATATGCTATACTCATCTGATGGTCTTTGTGATGCTTGTCAAAAGTCTAAAACAAAGAAGAGTATCTTTTAAAAGTAAAACAGAATTCTCTATTTCTGAGCCAAATCACATGTTACACTTGGATCTCTTTGGACTAGTGAACATATTGTCTATCAACAAGAAATGGCACACATTTGTAAATGTTTATGATTTCACTAGATATACTTGGGTTTATTTCCTATACGGGAAGGATGAAACTCCATAAATTCTTCTGGATCACATAAGGCAAATTGAAAATGGATCCACCCACAAAGTAAAAATTCTGAGAAGTGATAATGGCACTGAGTTCAAGAACTCAAAGATGGATGAAGTCTGCAAGTACAAAGGCATACAACAACAACTCTCAGCTCCTAGTACACCTCAACAAAATGGTGTTGTTGAGAGGAAGAACAGAACCTTGATTGAAGCTGGTAGGACTCTGCTAGAAGAAGCAAAACTACCCACTTACTTCTGGGCTGAAGTAGTAAACATAGCATGGTATACTCAGAATATCACACTGATAAACAAACATGGTGTTACTCCTTATCAGATACTGAAAGAAAAGAAGCCCAGCCTCAAACATCTTCATGTATTTGGATGTAAGTGCTTTATTTTGAGAACTCATACTAATCATCTAGGAAAGTTTGAATCAAAAGCTGATGAATGAATCTTTGTTGGATACTTACCATCAAGAGCATACAGAGTTTTCAATCTGAGAACAAATACTGTAGTTATCTCAATAAATGTATCTTTTGATGATAGGAAGATTCCTGGTTTTGAAGAAGACACTCATAAAAGTCTAATTTTGCAAATGAAAATGCATTATTGGAATCTGGATCAAACTCTAATAAACTATCAAATCCTGATGATCCAAATCCTAATACTCCTTCAGATTTTGAAGATAATCATTGTACTAATGAACCTACACATGTTGAGGGGGAGCAACAGAAAGTTTCAGCTGATGGTACTAACACTGAAGAATCAACTCAAGGTTCTTCTCAATCTGGTCATTCAGAAGCTAATGCTGATTCAATATCAGATGGACATGATTCAAGTCCCAAAACTTCATCAAGAGATAACAACAGAGATTCAGAGGGAGCCTCAAATGCATTTGATGAGGCATACAATTTAGGGGGAACATCAAGCTCCAGAAGGACACTTCCCAGTGCCAGAAAATGGACTAAAGACCATACTCCTGATCTGATTATTGGAAATCCTAATAAAGGCGTAAAGACACAGAGTGCAACTCAAAATGAATGTTTATATCACAATATAATTTCAAAAGAAGAGCCAAAGAAAGTAGAAGATGCACTGAAGGATGCAGATTGGGTCATGGCTATGCAAGAAGAGTTGAATGAGTTCGAAAGAAATAAAGTGTGGAAGCTGGTGCCTAGACCTAAAAACCGGTCAATTGTAGGCATAAAGTGGGTCTTCAAAAATAAGACTGATTCTGATGGAACAATTATCAGAAACAAAGCAAGATTGGTGGCTAAAGGATATTCTCAACAGGAAGGTATCGACTATGATGAAACATTTGCTCCTATTGCTAGGCTGGAAGCTATCAGAATTTTCTTGGCATATGCTGAACACAAGAAATTTAAAATCTTTCAGATGGATGTCAAGAGTGAATTTCTCAATGGAGAACTTGAAGAAGAAGTCTATGTGCCTGTTTGGCACTCCATATTCCTGCCACATAGGGTCGAAAGCCCATTATTAGTTTGGATGTCCTGTTTGCCAAAAAAATGAAACTAGCATTTACCCTAAAAAATGATGAAATTGTCAAAGTTGGTTGAACCCCACATTTCCAATCTCATTCTGCATTTTTCATTTTGTAGCCGAATAATTTAATACCATTTCCTTTACTTACCAAAATTTATCCCCAGTCCACTTTGCACAACATAGCAAACCTTTTTGTTTCAATTAGTATACTAATATTTTTCTTAATTTTATATATTTATTTTTATATTGACGTATTAAAAATATTATATTAAGATATTTAAAGTAAAATTTTTAATTTTATTTTGGTCTTGATGAATAATATATATTATATAATTTTATTATGGGGTCATTATTCTTATTTTTAATTTTTTTTGAAATTCATGTATCCAAATTATTAATTTATGTAATTTGTAATTTACATTTTAATTTTGTTGCAAAAAATTACAACTTATAAGTTCTGATTTACCATACACATTATTAACTTATAATTGACTTATACGTAAAATTATCCAAACACCTAAATAACTTATAAGTTACCATGTTCATATCACTTATATGACACTTTTCAACTTTAAGTTATAAGTTACATTTTTTAAGAAATCCCAAACAAGCCCTATGTTGAATAGCCACCAAGTTTTATGGATCCTAAACATCCTGATTATGTTTATAGAGTTGACAAAGCACTCTATGGACTAAAGCAAGCACCTAGGGCATGGTATGAGACTATTGCTTAGTTTCTGCTGGAAAGTGGATTCAAAAGAGGTATAATTGATAAACCTTTATTTTATTTGAATCAAGGTAAATATCTGCTTTTAGTTCAATTTTATGTGGATGATATCATTTTTGGATCAAGTAATCAAAAACTGTGTGATAAGTTTTCAAAGTTGATGCAATCAAAATATCAAATGAGCATGATGGGAGAAATGAGTTACTTCCTGGGATTGCAAATTAAACAGACTGATATTGGCATCTACATTAATCAGTCAAAGTACACAAAGAATCTGCTAAAAAGATTTAATTTGCAAGATAGTACAACAACAACTACTCAAATGGTAACTGCTACAAAGCTTGATCCTCATGAAGGTACAATAGTAGATGTCTCAAATTACAAAGGTATGATTAGTTCTCTTTTGTACCTAACGGCTAGTAGGCCAGACATTATATTTGCCACATGTGTCGACCTCAACCCCGGGGTCAGGAGTTGACGTCACCAACAATAATAATAAAAAACATTATATATTCCAAATCACTAATTATACATAACCACGACCCCTTTACCAAGACCTTTTCCAGGTTTAAGTATGATTTAGGTTACAACTATAACAACACCGACTTACACAAACCATCGTGACACAACTAACTTAGCACAGCAACTCAATAGACCATCTTTGGTCCAACACAACTACCTTAGAGGAGCCTGGCACGGAAGGAACTGGAACTCTGCCCTGACTACCGCGGAAGAAACTCCTACAATATTCAATACATTTATAAAATATTCTGCAAGGGTGGGCAATCAATTGCTCAGCAGTACCACTATATGAATAACGAGTAAGCAATTTATGATAAAACAACGATATGAACAGAGATTATAGCTCGTTTGCAAAACATGGTAAACATTCATAAACTGGATATTCAAAAACTAGCATGCTCTATAAAATAACAATATTAGTCATGTGCTGTGTATAAATACCAGAGTTAAATTCTAGCATGCTATCTCATTTCCAATTCATCTGTTTCAAAAAAGGTGATTTGTTAAACATTTCAAAACTGAACCAATCAAATCTATCGGACGTTCAACGGGTGAAGATAGCCCATCAGTCTATCCTCACCGGAGTACGACTAACGGCCCTCCAGAATAAAGAATATGTTCCGGAACTTAGGAAAAGACTAGCTAGGTCTTTCCCCAATGCTGGACTAATCGGTTAAACAGAACGCCCAACCGAATTATCCACTTACGCCTACTCAATTCAAATAGATCAACTGAATTCCCTATTTACCTCTTTTCAAATTCCACGACAGGTGGATCAAAACCTTCCACGACATAGCTGGATCAAAACATTCCACGACATAGGTGGATCAAAACATTCCATGACATAGGTGGATCAAAACACTTCTCTTATCCAGTTTCCAAAATCACTATCACCTATCTCTTTTTAAAACCATTATGTCACAGCATACTATTCAAAACTTTTTTTCATTTTAATCATGTTTAGAGATAGGTGCTTTCAGAAGTTACTTTTCCCTAAAACATATTTTCTACAACATTTCCAAATACAGGGGTTACGTAACTTAAAACATTTTTGTTCCATTACGATATTTAAACAACAACTATTCATATATACTGGACCATAAGAGTATGGTTAGGGGTACTTGCCTTGCAGAGCTTTACAACTGATACTGCTTAACCTTAGAATGACTTGGATGCTCGACTCCATCGCCTTACTATTTGATTATCCTGGATCTGACTTCAACGCCCAGGTCCTTCGCTTGGAACCATACTGCGCTTGTTGATCGATCACTAGGATAACTTTAGTCCAACGCCACTCTCGGGCCTTCTCACTATAACCTATAGAGTCAAAATACTCTATATTAGACGTCTAGGTATGCTTGACATATCCTCAATACCAATTCTACCCAACGATATCATAACTCGGCTCGTAATTGTACCTCTTAATACAATACACATAGCAATCAGGGTTCATGAACTCAAAACTCGACTCGATATTCATTTTCGGAAAAGACATATACTCGTCGCTTTAGGACACCGGTTGTTAGTTATAGTTTACAAAATATTTTATTTATTATATAGCTATATACATTTGACTGATATTTCCGATATTTTACAGGATACGTTGCCGAAAATCGGGTAGCGTCTCCCTTATTTATCGGACTACCTGTCGAACACAATCGACGCCAAACCTATTAATAGTAACCACAACGACAATCCAATCATTAGTCCCAACCACCAGTTCAACCCTGCACCAACAATCGAAATCCACAATCAGCCGAGCAATCAGTCAACCATTACAATCACAATCCCAATAATCTCGAATAATAATATTTAACTATTATTTCCCTTCGAACTCATAAATAAAATTTATACATTTATTATTTATTTATATTAGGACTCAGAACCGCGTCATCACAGTCCACCGTTGGCTTGCCAAGGCTCATTGCCGACGGCGGTAAAATTTGCAGGTATCCGAAAAATTTTGGGCGTCCAACGCGTATTTTACCGATTAATTAATAATAATTCCCGCAGAAATATTTACTTCACGAATTGCAATCAATAAACCCTGCAGAAATTTTATAAAATTAATTAATTAATCAGGTCAATACAAAGTAAACGGACAAATATAACAGGGGGAATAGGCGCACATGCGCTGCCAAAAGATGCAGGGTCACCTCACCGGAAACAGCCCGACGGCGACCGAAAAAAAATGACACAACACTTAACTGCAGTACACACAAATACGTATGTATATATATGTATATACAATCAAGCAGAAACAAGATCAAGCGACCGAGACCAACCGGAATTGCGTGGCGGCAGTTCGCCGAAGTCGCACAGCAGCGAGAACGCGGGAAGAACAGAATAAAAAAACCGGACAGTAAAAGGAAATAGAGAAGAGGATGGAGTGATTAAGAGAGAAAAAGAATTAGAGAGACTTCTAGAGAGAATTGATGTTGTTGTCTCCAGATGAAGAAAGGAGGTGAAGAAATAAAATAAAAATTATAAACGGTACTGCTGCCACGCGTCCAAAATAAGTGAGACATACCCTTATTCATAATCGTATACCCCTGTCTCACATCGATTTATGAATTTTAACGATACATAGCACGTGCAAATTTTATCAAAATAATACAAAAATAATAATTTAAAAGTTTTATAAATATTCTGAAACTAATAAAACAGGAAATTCGAAATTTTAAAACATTTTGCATTACGCGATATACCCGCAATTGAAGATTAACGAACCGAGCTGCACTTAAAATAATTTCAGAAAATTACGAAAATAGTTTTAAAATGTTACAAATATCCCGAAGTTTATAAAAACATAACTTTCAAAATTTTAAAATGATTTCTGAAATGTAATTTATACCCGCTTTGAACAATTAAACGAATCAACGCGCGGGTAAAACTAATCCCAAAAATTCCCAAATTAATTTTAAAATTCTTGGAATATTCCAAACTTCAAAAAATATATGTTTCATAATTTTTGAAAAATTCCGAAATGAGGTCTCCAGAGGCAAAGTCGAATAAGATTGTTAGATACAATTATATCGAGTAAAATTCATGTGAAACAAATTACGAATTCGAGAAAATCATTATTTGAGTGAATTTTAACCATCATTTTATTTATAATATCATTAAACACCTCATGCTTTGTGTTATCTTATGACATTTCCAGCCTAATCCTTCAACTAAATATTATTTTTATTTGCTTATCTTAAACTTTACCTAATATGTTTTAAATAATGTTGTCTGAAATAATTATATAAAGCTAAATTCAGATTTAAGCAAATCAAAAATTTGCAAAAATTATATATTAGTATAAATTTTTTAATATAATTTTATGTTAGGTCACACACACTATAGAAGGGGGTTGAATACAGTGTATAGCACAATCAAATCGAATTCAAAGAACACAAGTAACAGAAAACAAACTTTATTAAACTTTGTTACAATGTAGAACTGTCCTCTCTCAGTGATGAACAAATATCACGAGAGCTGCTAGGGTTACAATGAATAATATTCTTGATAATGATAACACATATAGTGTAAACCCTATGTCTATTTTTATATACTACACAGTTACAAGATAATCGCTAATTGATATTGAATATAATTCTTCTTCCTAAAATATATCAATCAGTTATCTTTTCTTCCAAGTATTCCATTCTTCACAGAATTTCTTCTTCATGCATATCTCTTCTTGCGTTTGTCTTGATCTTCTTTCCTTTCAATCAGCCGCCTTCCTTATCTGAATGTTTCCTTTAAGTCCTGATATTATCTCCTGATAAATATCTCCTGAACCTTAAGTACTAATAACTTAAGTTCTGACTTCAGTATAAGTGCTGATTTCAGTTAAGTACTGATTTGTCCTGTTTAAGTAAGATCTGAAAACTAAACACAAATCATATTATACATGACATTATCAAATATATCTAACAATCTCCCCCAACTTGTAAATTAGCATAATATACAAGTTTAACAGATATATGATGATGTCAAAAATATTAAGTACAAATGCATGAGAATTTGACTAGATAACTACAACTTACAGTCCTTAAAACTTTACCGACTTTAACTTCTGATAACAACTTCAGTCTGTATACACATCAGAATTTGAGCAGTTGTAGATCTTGACTTGGATTCACTTTCTGATCTCTTTGATGTCAGGAGTTGTTCTGAGATAGTTCTTTAACAAACATCTTTCAGCATATCTGAGTTCATCAATCATCCTCCTTTTAACATCTTTAAGTTCTGCAGTATCTTCACCAGTTTAAAAGATACCATATCTGAGATCATTAATTTTTGCTTTTCTCAACTCCTGATCTAGTCTTATGACATAGGCTTTGTCAGACTCTAGATTGAATTCAAGTCCCTTAATACAAAGATATGTTCTGATCTTTGCAGTATTAGGCTTCATATCAACAATATCACTCTTGTGATCTCTATACTTGGGACAGTATGTGCCGTCAGACTTTACAGAATAAAGCCTTTTCTGTCTCTGAATTTGAGTCTTCAAATAATTTGCGCACTTTCTGTTATTCTGTCATTCACTTGAAGTAAGAATAAAACATGTTCTAGTTCCTCAAAGTACTTCAGTGGTATAGCATTTTCCCTTATATGGTAAACCCTTCCATCTGTCATGAAATATAATAAGATGTGTTCTTTCAAGAAGGTATGGTAGACCATCTGTACAGATTCTAGTTGATTCAATCTTTCAGGAGTTGCTCCAATACCTGGTTCACTTAAGGAAGTTGGATCATTGGTTGTGTTTTGCACTCTTCTTTCATCAGCACTACCCAAACCAGATTTATCTCTTACTTCCTTTCCAGTAACCACTCTTGCTTCAAAACCACTTGCTGCAGTCTTCAAAGGTTGAGTCTGTTTGGCTTTAGTAAATCCTGGTAGGAGTAACTTTGAGGATTTAACATGAGCAATGTCAGAGGTTTCCTTTGACTTATTTCTGATATCAAGCCAACTTGAGCTATATCAGAGGTTGCTTGCTTCATTGTTATATCAGAACTAACTTTATCTTGACTCTGAACAACTTGAGCCATGTCAGAGGTTGTTTTAGAAATCTTCCTTGAAGTTAGAGTAAGATCAACATCTTCAACATAAATTTCTTCATTCATAGGAGGCACATAAACCTTTACAGGTTCACTAACTATTTCTTTGCCCTTGGACCTTGGATCTATCTGCAATTGTGATTTGGCCTTGGTTGCCACATGATTTGTTATTTCTTTTATCACAATGCCTTTAGCCTTAGGAAGTTTCTTTTTAACAACAGAAGCTTCAGATTTAGAGTTGACCTTTTTTAACTTAAGTCTAGCTTCTTCTTCCATTAGACTCTCAAAGTCCATTCCTGGATTTTCTTTCAGAAATAACTGTCTTGAAATTTCCTCATCAAGTTCCTGTTAGGGCGAAAACACGCGCTAATATTCATGCAAGTATACGCGTTCGCAAGTAATATAGAATACTTTCTAGTTCGTTCCCACAGAGACTCAGACTAATTATGTTCAATTAAACTCACTCACCAATGTATGATTACTTCTCAATGTTAAGACAATAACACTTAGATTTAAGTAACTAATTATTAACTACAATTAACTACTAAAATTAATCACTTAATTAACACTTCGAATTAAAAATATTAAAACACTCATGAGATCACAACTTCATTACTACTTCCTTCAATAGTCATTGTTATTACCCTTAGCATACAACAGTGATGATATTAATCGAATAACACGAAACTGATAAAAGCCAACTTTCATTGTACTAATACCATTCTACCAAACATCCACAATTAAAATAGAAGTT
The DNA here is from genome assembly GCF_009905375.1 of Apium graveolens. Lineage (NCBI taxonomy): Eukaryota > Viridiplantae > Streptophyta > Magnoliopsida > Apiales > Apiaceae > Apium > Apium graveolens. The sequence continues at coordinate 165,482,711 of NC_133651.1, forward strand.
GAATAGGCATCAATTATGTTGAGTCCCTATATATCTATAGAAATTGACAACATAATGACTTAAGAACAAGTTATTCCTTTTGATTACACAGGGCGAATAAAACGGTTATAGTTACCCACTAATCATGCAGACTCGTACATGAACCTATGCTAGCATGTCAAGTTCTAAATCTCGAGATCCACCGTCGCTTCACAAGAGATTAACACCCTATCTTATATATTCGCGACGCACATAAGACGAATACGCACAACCAATACTAGATATCATACAATCATCACACACTAAGGTATTAAACAACTAACTAAAGAATTCCATAGGTTCAAAGCGATTAGCCCATGCTAACACTTATCGTTATTATGGGTTCATATGAAAACATGATAAATAAACACAAAAGAATAATAACTAAACTAATTATATTAAACCAGAGTACGTCACAAGAGTAAATAGGTTCAAAGCAAAGAAAACTAGCATCCAATGTTAAAACGAAATAAAGAATCACAAGAAAATATGCTTCCTCTTCGTTGCGGTATGCTAAAACGGTCTTCTTCCTTATCTCCTTCGCTCCTTGATTAATACAACGATACAACACCCGTGAAACGTCTCTGAAATCTACTTATATAGGAGTCCCATAAAACTCAGATTACTCAGAAGTTGGAAGCCAAACAGAAATAGGAGTCTAAAAGAATAAATCTGATTTTCCGTCCCTGCGCGGCCGCTCAGCTATGCTGAGCGGGCGCTCAGCTTCCTGCGTGAGCGCTCAGCTATGCTCAGACCCCTACTGGAAAATGGTCTGTTTTTTCTCCGTTTCTTCGCTGTAATATGCTCCTCTCTTCCCTCTTGCAATGCTAGACACATGCCAAGGCTTATTTTTGATGAATTCTCCCCCGAAATGCAACTAATACCCTGAAATGCACAAACACTAGAAAAATGCATCAACTACACAAAATACTTGATTTCAAGACACCAATTTAAGCTATTATAAGACGTTCTAAGTGGTATAAAATGCCACTTATCACACCCCCAAACTTAAATCGATGCTTGTCCTCAAGCGTCACAAACTCAAAAACAAAATAAAAACATGCATGAATGCAATCTATATGAAATGCAGCGATCCCCCTTACTACGACCAAACCAACCAACTTACGACATCTCAACAAATGCATTTAAGCGACTAAAGATCAATCAAATCATGCAAACTAACATACAGCCAGAAACGTGGTGTGTGTAGATGCTTAACAAATATACTTCGGAACTAGATCAATTATTATGACTCAACTATCATCAAGGTATTCACATGATTATACAAAGAATAAAAATTCTAGGCACAAAGTGACTTATAACACTACAAGAATCCTGGAGCTTATTACGGAATCATGCTTTTTATTCATAACAATAATGCTTATTTGACCGTGCAATGAGTGAGGTCCACAAAAGACTTATACAATGGTATCCATGTAGCGAGCATTAGGTTAGCGGATCCCAGACTCTAAAAGCCTTAGGTCACTAGGCACAAAGTACCCTAAGAACTTAATAACTCGAATACCAAAGAGCCCACTCGTGATCAATTATGCATTAACTATTTATCTATCTTTTTTTCTTCTTTTTTTTTCTTTTCTTCTTTTTTTTCTCTTTTTTTTTCAAAATTTCTGAGCAAGTGCGTTTCGCTCCATCTTGCTCAACCCTAGACTACTCGCATAAACATACGAGCCGGCTACTAGCCATTTGACGCCTAGCCACAATTAGCAACCAATTCCATTTTTTACTCCATTTTTTTTCTTTTCATGCCTTTATCACTCAGAACCTATTATAAAATTCTAAGCATAATAAATAGATTATCCTCGAAAACAATCAGACCATAACAACAATCTAGTCCTTAAGCATTCTCTAAGATTTAGTGAAAATACAAGTGTTTCTAGCATGCATATCAACCTACACGACTCAACATCACTTTAATGCTATCACTACACTCGCATCAACATCACAAATCAGTCGGCACATCATCGCAAAAGGGATCATGGCATATGCATGAGCTACATGACATGATAAACAAATAAAGCTATAAATAAAAAAACTATATGGAAAAAATTATGCAATTATATGAACTAAACTATCATGAATATGCAACTATATGACACATACACAAAATATTCCTTAACTACCACCCCCAAACTTAAAATCTTCACTGTCCCCAGTGAAGGTAGTAGAAAGGAACACAAGATATATCTACTCGGAGAGATCATCATCATCATCACCCTCAGTGGGTGGTGTATCAGGAGGTGGATATGCAGAGTCCTCACCCAAAACTGGCCTCTGGATGTCAGCTCCAAGGCCTCGAAAAGCGGTCCCTAGCGCAAGGGTGAGCTCCTGAGCAAACGTGTTATGCGTCTCATACATAGCATCCATCCTCCGTGACAGCCTCCTATACTCGGCATCAGCCATCCCAACACCTTCCTGAGCTCTAGAAGAACCAGCCTCATCACGCCTTGGCCTCGCCATAGTAGCACATCGTGCTGGATGCCCTCCTGGAAGATGATAACCCAGACCATGCTCCTCGGGCTCACCACCGGTCCACTCCTGCATCGTATTCGGAGTCCCGGAATCAATAGGAGCAGTCGGCAACTGTAACTGCTCATGAGACGGCCACTAAACTCCCACCGCTCGGCAAAGCTTAGTAACCGTGGATGCATAAGGGATGTTCATGTGCTTAGCTCCCCTAAAAAACTTCAGAATTCCTTGGTAGATGAACTCACCAAGGTCTACATAGTACTCCTCATTCAAAATTCCCCACAACAACTGTGCTCTCTCAACTGTGACCTCATGTGCATGCGAAAAAGGCAGAATATTAGCACAAATAAACGTATTCCATGCACGGGCATACCTGTTTATCGCGATCGCCGGAAAGTGACGATACTCATTAGTTCCAGTCTTGAAAGTCCATACCGTGCCCGGCCTACAGAGAGTAGCACAAATTAAATCCAAGTCAAAATCCTCACCAGTTTTCTCATTCCAGTTCTCCTCCATGGGCTTCCTCTATCTCTGCCCAATCACACGGCGAATCACCGCTGGGTGATAATCAACTGTCATCCCCCGGACCACAAAATACCCATTCTTCTCGTCCTTCGCGTTCGCATAAAACTCGCGAACCACGCTCATCGGCACTGCTTCAGGAGACTCACAAAAAGCTATCCACCCCTTCTCAGCAATCATAGGCAACAACTCACCATCCCTCCCCGATGGTAAAAATCCCCTCTCCTTCAGAATCGGCTTCCCCAGAAGCCTACTGTACTCCTCCTCAGCAGCCCTATCATTAAAATGAGGCCTCGCAGCAGTACCCCTCGAAGAATCAGCAGTAGGGACAGTGTTGCTGCTATCAATAGTCCTTGCTCTCTTGGGTGCCATCGAATCTGAATAAAAGTGCTTGAGATTTGTGTTTTTGTGTTTGGGAAAGAGTTGAAGTGTAGAAAGTGTATGGGAGATATATGGGATAGGTGTATGTATATATAGGGTATGGATTAGGGTAGAATTTTATTAGGAGTGGGTTTAAGGGTTGAAATCATGGGATAATGAGGAATAGGTCATGGGTTTATAGGCTGTATTTTGTTTTTTTTTCTGATTTTATTTTGGATTTTCATTGAACTAAAATTTTTTTCTCCCAGCCGACCCCTGAGCGATCGCTCAGGAGGCTACTGGAAAAAAAAATTCTAGCCCGGTTTTTCTGATTTTTTTGTGGTTTTGGATATGTTATTAACTTCTAAGGGGTCTTGTAACAACAAATCATGGGTTGCCTCCCACGAAGCGCTTCTTTTTCGTCATTAGCTTGACGTTGCGTACCTTCCTCAAGTTGACAATAAAACGGCATTAACCACTTCTCGGTTTGCCGTGACCCCATAGTAGTGCTTCAAATGCTGACCATTAACCTTGAATGCTTGGTCTAGATCATTCTCAAAAATCTCCACCGCTCCATGTGAAAACACAGTTTTGACAATAAAAGGTCCAGACCACCTTGATTTCAACTTCCCAGAAAAAAGTCGGAGACGAGAGTTGAATAAGAGAACTTGTTGCCCCGACACGAATAACATAGGATGTAGCTTCCTATCGTGCCACCTTTTCACCTTTTCCTTGTACATTTTGTTATTCTCGTACGCTTGGAGTCGAAATTCATCAAGTTCATTAAGCTGAAGCATTCGCTTCTTTCCAGCTGCATCTAGATCCAGGGTCAACTTTTTCAACGCCCAATAGGCCTTATGCTCAAGCTCCGCAGGTAAATGACATCCTTTACCATACACCAGTTGAAACGGGGACTTACCAAGTGGAGTTTTGTATGCTGTTCTGTAAGCCCAAACAGCTTCATCGAGCTTTAAAGACTAGTCCTTCCTTGACGGACAAACAACCTTCTCTAAAATGTGCTTGATCTCTCTGTTAGACACTTCTGCTTGACCATTTGTTTGCGGATGATAGCCAGTAGCAACTCGATGATTTATAACGCTGCATCATAGAAGTGAACTTACGATTGCAGAAATGCGACCCTTCATCACTTATGATTACTCGTGGCATTCCAAACCTTGTGAAAATCTGCTTATAAAGAAAATTCAACACTGCCTTTGCATCATTTGTTGGTAGAGCTTTGACTTCTACCCATTTTCAGACATAATCGACTGCCAGCAAGATGTATTGATTGTTGCAGGATGAGACAAAAGGCCCCATGATATCGATTCCCCAAACATCAAAGACCTCGACTTCAAGCATCATATTTAACGGCATCTCATCCTTTCTCGTCAAATTTCCCACTCTTTGGCAATGATCACACCTTAAGACAAACTGATGAGCATCCTTAAACAAAGTTGGCCAGAAAAAACCTGCTTGCAGGATACGAGCTGCTGTCTTCTCACCACCATAGTGTCCTCCATAAACTGTGGAGTGGCAGTATCGTAATATCCCCTCTATTTCACAGAATAGGATACATCTCCTGATGATCAGGTCAGCTCCCTGTCTAAACAAATACGGTTCATCCCACATATACCACTTTACCTTATGTAGAAACTTTTTATTTTGAGCTGTGGTCAAATTAGGAGGCATTATATTGCTGACAAAATAATTCACAATATCTGCGAACCATGGCTCTTCCTCCTGAACTGCGAACAACTGCTCATCCGGAAAAGATTCGTTGATCAATGTCTTATCATGTGAAGTAGACTCGGGATTCTCCAATCTAGAGAGATGGTCAGCTACTTGATTCTCAGTACCTTTTCGATCCTTGATCTCTAACTCAAATTCCTGTAGTAAGAGCACCCAACAAATGAGTCTCGGCTTCGAATCCTTCTTGGAAACCAAATAGCGAATGGCCGCATGATCAGTGAATACTGTCACTTTTGTCCCAAGCAGATAAGATCGAAATTTCTCGAAACCAAAGACTATAGCCAAGAGCTCCTTCTCAGTAGTGGTGTAGTTCATTTGGGCCCCATTTAAGGTCTTGCTAGCATAGTAGACCACATGAAAGATATTATTCTTGCGCTGCCCAAGAACTTCGCCTACCGCATAATCAATCGCATCACACATCATCTCAAAAGGCTCTGTCCAATCCGGTGTTGTAATAACTGGTGCAGTGATTAAACTCTTCTTAAGAGTCTCGAATGCCATCAAACATTCATCATCAAATTTGAAAGGCACATCCTTCTCAAGCAAGTTGCACAGCGGCTTAGATATCTTCGAAAAGTCCTTGATGAAACGCCGATAAAAACCCGCTTGACCAAGAAAACTACGGATTCCTTTCACAGAAATAGGTGGTGGAAGATTTTCAATGACTCCCACCTTGGCTTTATCCACCTCAAGACCCTTGCTAGAGACCTTATGCCCAAGAATAATGCCTTCACGCACCATAAAATGACATTTTTCCCAATTGAGCACCAAATTAGTTTCCACACACCATTTGAGCACGGCACGAAGATTATTCAAACATTCATCATACGAATGTCCAAAGATGGAGAAGTCGTCCATGAACACCTCGACATTACTCCTAATCAGGTCAGAGAATATAGCCATCATACATCTCTAAAAAGTGGCCGGTACGCCACATAACCCAAACGAAACTCTGCGAAAAGCAAACGTGCCAAATGGACAAGTGAAGGTAGTCTTTTCTTGATCCTCTGGTGCAATACAAATCTGATTATACCCTGAGTAGCCATCCAGAAGACAATTATACTCATGACCAGCCAACCTGTCAAGCATCTGATCAATAAACGGAAGAGGGAAGTGATCCTTCCTCGTGGCCTTGTTTAACTTTCGGTAGTCCATGCATACTCTCCATCCTGTGACTGTTCGAGTGGGGATGAGCTCGTTCTTCTCATTTGCTACCACCGTAATACCTCCTTTCTTAGGCACACATTGCACGGGGCTCACCCAAGAACTGTCAGAAATAGGATAAATGATTCCTGCATCCAGCCACTTCAGAATTTCTTTCTTCACCACCTCTTTCATGATAGGATTAAGTCTGCACTGTTGCTCAACAGTTGGCTTACTACCTTCCTCTAGCAGAATCTTATGCATGCAATATGAAGGGCTGATCCCCTTGATATCTGCTATGGTCCATCCAACAGCCGATTTGAATTCTCTCAAAATCCTTAAGAGTTTGTCCTCCTCACTACCTGAAAGGTCAGATGCAATAATAACATGTAATGTAGATGCATCACCTAAAAAAGCATACCTCAAGTGTTCAGGCAATGGCTTAAGCTCCAAGGTGGGTGCCTCCTCAATTGATGGTTTGAGCTTTCCTTCAGCATTTTTGAGGTCAGAAGTACCAAGAGATTCAAACGGCATGTCCAGCTTTCGCCTCCAGGGAGAAGCATTAAGATATTGTAATTGCTCATTGCCATCTTCATCATCACTGTCAAAATCCCCCACTAAGGCCTTTTCTAATGCATCAGACATTAGCATATGATCGAGTTCTGAAGTAACCGCGGAATCAATCGCATCCACTTTTAAGCACTCCTCATCTTCTGTAGGGAATTTTATTGCTTTGAATACATTAAAGGTCACATCCTGATCCTGCACCTGCATTGTAAGTTCACCTTTCTACACATCTATCAAGGTACGGCCAGTGGCCAAGAAAGGTCTTCCCAAGATTATGGAAATCTTCTTATCTTCCATAAAATCCAGAATAACAAAGTCTGCAGGAAAGAAGAGCTTATCCACCTTGACTAGCACATCCTCCACTATGCCTCTTGGGTAAGTAATAGAACGATCAGCCAATTGTAGAGACATGTAGGTGGGCTTTGGATCAGGCAAATCCAACTTTTTAAAGATCGATAACGAAATTAGATTTATGCTTGCTCCCATATCCCAAAGGCACTTGTCAAAAGACAACTTGCCAATAGTGTAAGGAATGCTAAAGCTACCTGGATCTTTAAGCTTTGGAGGTAACTTTTGTCACAGCACAGCACTGCATTCTTCCGTTAGAGCAACGGTCTCAAGGTCATCCAGTTTCACCTTCCTTGAAAGAATACTCTTCATAAACTTCACATAACTAGGCATTTGCTCCAGAGCCTCAGCGAAAGGTATATTGATGTGAAGTTTCTTGAACACCTCCAGAAACTTACCGAACTGCTTATCCAGCTTTTGTTGTTGCAATCTCTTAGGGAAAGGTAGAGGAGGATAGAGTTGTTTCTCCCCTGTATTACCCTCAGGCAGAGTGTGTTCAATAGTAGTCTTCCTTGGTTCCACCGTTTTCTCCTTTTGCTTAGCTTCTTCATCTCCAACTTCACCTTCTCCTTCTTTTGCCTTTTCAGCATCAACAACTTTCCCAGACCATAAGGTAATAGCCTTGACTTGCTCTTTAGCTTCCTTCCTGCCTGGCACTTCCGTGTCATTGGGAAGTGTGTCAGGTTGACGATTGAGCACTGCATTGGCTATTTGACCGATTTGATTTTCCAAGGTCTTGATCGACACCGCCTGACTCTTGCACAACAACTTAAGTTCCTCAAAATCAGCACTAGTGGGTGCAGCTGCACCTCCCTGTTGAGGATATGATTGCCTTTGAGTATACTGTTGTGGTTGCTTGAATCCAGGTGGATTGAACTGTTTACTCACACCTTGCTGATATGGTGGCTGAATAGCATTCTGATTATTACCCCATCTAAAATTTTGATGATTTCTGTTGTTAGGATGATAAGTAGCTGGCACAGGCTGCTGTTGTTGCTGATAATTGTTTACATACTGAACAGATTCGTTAACAAGAGAACACTAATCCGTAGCATGAGAACCTGCACAAAGCTCACAGACCATAGCTATTTGATTGACTCCATAGGTAGCTAGAGAATCGACCTTCATAGATAGCACTTGGAGCTGCGCTGTAATAGCGGTGGCTGCATCGACTTCCAGAATACCTGCTACCTTCCAAGGCATCATCCTTTGAGTTGGGTTTTGATGCTCATTTGTAGCCATAGACTCAATAAGATTATAAGCCTCAGTATAGCTTTTGGCCCACAAGGTGCCTCCAGCTACTGCATCGAGCATGGGCCGAGATTGGGCCCCTAAACCATTATAGAAACTAGTGATCACCATCCAATTGGGCATTCCATGATGTGGACACTTTCTTAACATTTCCTTGTAGCACTCCCAAGCTTCACACATAGACTCTATAAATTGCTGCGCAAATTGAGTAAGAGCACTCCTCATAGCAACAGTCTTTGCCATTGGATAAAACTTCACCAGAAACTTTTGCGCAAGATCTTTCCAAGTAGTGATGGATCCAGCTGGTTCAGAATGTAACCAGTCCTTAGCTTTATCCCTCAGTGAGAATGGGAAAAGCCTCAGCTTGATAGCCTCATCAGTCACACCATTATATTTGAAAGTACTGTAGATCTCGACAAAATTCCTTATGTGCATGTTGGGGTCTTCAGTCGCAGCTCCTCCGAAAGAAACAGAGTTCTGCACCATCTGAATAGTGCCCGGCTTGATTTCAAAGGTGTTAGCTTGGATAGCCGGATGAAGAATGCTTGACTGAATGTCATCAATTTTAGGCCGAAAAAAGTCCATAAGAGCTGGATCTACCGGAACAATATGATCACCCATGATTACTGGCTCCTTCTGCTCACTTCCTGAATCCGAATCTTCAAAATCTATCTTCTCCGGAATATCAAGAACTTTGTCTGTCTCCTCAGCTGTATCTAAAGTCCTCTTGCGAGTACGAGAACGAGTTTGCATAAATGCTCTCTAAAGTACCTGAAACACAACTGAAAACAATAAGTAACACGTCTTAATCACTGAGTCCTAACGACCAATGATGGTAAGTACATAAACTAAACAAATACGCCGAGTCCCCGGCAGCGGTGCCAAAAACTTGTTAGGGCGAAAACACGCGCTAATATTCACGCAAGTATACGCGTTCGCAAGTAATATAGAATACTTTCTAATTCGTTCCCACAGAGACTCAGACTAATTATGTTCAATTAAACTCACTCACCAATGTATGATTACTTCTCAATGTTAAGACAATAACACTTAGATTTAAGTAACTAATTATTAACTACAATTAACTACTAAAATTAATCACTTAATTAACACTTCGAATTAACAATATTAAAACACTCATGAGATCACAACTTCATTACTACTTCCTTCAATGGTCATTGTTATTACCCTTAGTATGCAACCGTGATAATATTAATCGAATAACACGAAACTGATAAAAGCCAACTTTCATTGTACTAATACCATTCTACCAAACATCCATAATTAAAATAAAAGTTGAATAGGCATCAATTATGTTGAGTCCCTATATGTCTACATAAATTGACAACATAATGATTTAAGAACAAGTTATTCCTTTTGATTACACAGGGTGAATAAAACGGTTAGAGTTACCCACTAATCATGCAGACTCGTACATTAACCTATGCTAGCATGGCAAGTTCTAAATCTCGAGATCCACCATCGCTTCACAAGAGATTAACACCCTATCTTATATATTCGCGATGCACATAAGACGAATATGCACAACCAATACTAGATATTATACAATCATCACACACTAAGGTATTAAACAACTAACTAAAGAATTCCATAGTAAATCCGTTACGACCCATGATCACGATTAGCCCATGCTAGCACTTATCGTCATCATGGGTTCATATGAAAGCATGATAAATAAACACAAAAGAATAATAACTAAACTAATTATATTAAACCAGAGTACATCACAAGAGTAAATAGGTTCAAAGCAAAGAAAACTAGCATCCAACGTTACAACGAAATAAATAATCACAAGAAAATATGCTTCCTCTTCGTTGCGGTATGCTAAAACGGTCTTCTTCCTTATCTCCTTCGCTCCTTGATTAATACAACGATCCAACACCCATGAAATGTCTCTGAAATCTATTTATATAGGAGTCCCATAAAACTCAGATTACTCAGAAGTTGGAAGCCAAACAGAAATAGGAGTCTAAAATAATAAATCTGATTTTCCGTCCCTGCGCGGCCGCTCAGCATAACTTAGCGGGCGCTCAGCTTCCTGCGCGACCGCTCAGCATAGCTGAGCGGGCGCTCAGACCCCTACTGGAAAATGGTCTGTTTTTGCTCCGTTTCTTCGCTGTAATCTGCTCCTCTCTTCCCTCTTGCAATGCTAGACACATGCCAAGGCTTATTTTTGATGAATTCTCCCCCGAAATGCAACTAATACCCTGAAATGCACAAACACTAGAAAAACACATCAAATACACAAAATACTTGATATCAAGACACCAATTTAAGCTATTATAAGACGTTCTAAGTGGTATAAAATGCCACTTATCAGTTCCAAAAATTCATTAGAACTTATCCTTTTACCAGTATCAGAAGTTTTTCTTCTCCCAGTATCAGAACCTGTTCTATGCCTTGTAGTTCCAGCTTAGCTTGATGAAAGACCTTCACCTTGACCATGATCTCCACCCATTCCAGAGTTTCCTGCCGGGTCATTACCATCATCCTTTTTCTTCAGTGTCTTATCAGGTTTGCATTTCGACTTAATTACTTTCTCCCCCTTTTTGGCATCAGCAAGTAAAAGAAGAGAGAGAAGCAATTCCACTGAGGATTGGATCTCATTGAGTTGAGATTGCTGAGAAGCTTGATTTTTCAAAATTTCATCAATCTGAGACTGTTGCTTCTCTTGGGTTTTCTCAATGTTGGTAATTTGGTCAAAGGAAGGTTTTAAAAACCTTTTCTTGTCCAGATTGACAACTGTATCTTGTTGATTTAAGGTTTCTTGAATCTTGTCCACCTTGGCTTGAGTTACAGACTGTTGACCTTGAAGGTGCCTTGTAGTAAGTGCAGTAACTCTTAGTTGTGTCTTGAAATCTTCATTGACTAACAACTCATCAGCTTTTGCCAAGTGATCAGCAAGAATCTTTTCAGTAGGAACAAAGGTAACTGAGTTCCACTCCTTAGTCCACTCCTGTCCTCTAGGAGTTCCACTCCAAGGTACTGGTGCTTCCCCTGTAACAAACTTTTTGACTATCTCAGCCTTTAAAGGAGCTTGCAGAGGTGCATGTCCAGAAGGACCAGCTGCATCAACATCTAAATTTGTAGCAGCATTATCAGTAGCATCAACATTTGCAGCATCAGAACTTACAGAATCAACAGCTTCAGCATCTTCTGATAAAAGAACAGTATGAGAAGCTATGGGGGCTTCAACATCATCCTCTAAGGGCTGATCTCCAACTAAGTTCTGATTAACATCCATATTCTGATGCTCACCTAAAATATGATCTTCAGTATCTAGATGCAGAGAAGGTGTTGTAGGCAATTTTGGATTAAAATCAACATCAGGAATTGGTGTTGTTGGTGGAGTGACTTGAGTTGTTGGAGCTTCTAGATGCAAAACTTGAGGCACTTCAAAGTTATGAATGTCAATTTCATCCCGTGGCCCCTGGGTATCAGCATTTACTAGAGATACTGGAGGTGTAGGAATGTGAGTAGATTCTGGCTCATGTAGTGGTGAGTGATGAGTGGCTTGAGGGTCTGAATCAGCACTAGGAGAATTCTGAGCTTCAACATGGTCTTGTGAGATCAGAGATTCCTGATCTCCTTCCTTAGCTGCTACTTCCATTCCTTTACCGGAATCTTTTAGCTTTTAAGGTGACTTTAGGAGCTGTATCATCAGTATTATGCTTTCTAAGCCTTTTTAGAGGCCTAGAACTCCCAATATCATCATCCTTCTGAGAAGAGACCTTCTCAGCTTCTTTAACAACAAGTTCTGATACAGGCATCTGATTCATCTCACAAAATGAATCTCCTTCTCTTCTGTTGTGTCTGAGGTACTTTCTTAGTCCTCTTTGGTTTGGAAGATGAAGGCTGCACTGTAGGTTCTGAAGGTTGAGGTTGACAAGTTTGTGGTGGTTGAGTAGAGGTGGTAGGTGCTGATAGATGAGGTTCAGATGGTTGAACATCAGGATATAATGCAGTGTACTTAACAGGATCATAGGTTATTAAGGTTCGTTTGACAGATAAAGGAATTAAGAGGGGACTTAACACAACCTTCTTCTTATCAGTAGATAATAAGTCAGTAAAAGCTCTTTTAGCTATTCTGAATGATGAAATTAATTCACCATAACCTTGGGGCTTATTATCACAACAGAAACTATAAATAAGCTGACAAAATCTAGCAAAATAAACAGTAGATCTATCTTCATGCATTATGTCCCCAATAAAACCTAAAATAACACTTGCATAGTCAAAATCAGTTCGATTTATAAGAGCATACCCGATTTGTTGGCTGAATATGGGAATTGCATCAAAATTGGAACATTTGTTTGCAAAAGCTTTAGTTATGCAATCAAAGAAGAAACTCCATTCCTTCCTTATGAAAGATCCCTTCAACTGGCCCAGCTTTGCCAATGTCCTTTCATATCCCAGACTAGCCATCATGTTTTGAAGAACTGGCTCGTCAACAGTAGAATAAATAAAGTTCTCAGGTAGCTGTAGTGCTTGGCGAATCGTAGACAAAGTCATAACATACTCATCCTCCCATGATCAAAAAATAATACTTGGGGACCCTTGAGCACCACCATCATCATACACACTGCTTCTTCAGAACTCCAGTACTTGATTACCAGAAACTGCTTCGGGTTCAGTCAGAGCATACCCAATATCAGAACTAGCAAAAAAGTCCTGAACGAAATGAAGTTCAGAGGGTGCTTCTGACTTGCTAAGAATAACAGAGAAGTTATTAGGAACAAACGTAGCTATATCAAAAATTATGTCCTTGGGTTCCATGAGAATTCATGAGAAAGAAGATTGCCTGTAAGGTGTTTGAGAAAATGTCTGTATGAAAAATCATCAGTAGATGAGAGATAAAAGTAAAAAGAGAGAGAGATAAAATATGAAAGTAAATAAAGATTTTACAATCTTTTCTCTCTTTTAATTATACACGGTAGAAAAAGTAACCGTTGAGACACCTGTCAGACATGCAACAGTAAAAGATAATAATGGGCACGGGTATTCAGTAATCATTACTTATCACATGCAGTTTTTCAAGGAAAAACCGTTCCATTTACCAAGTAATCCCATTAATCAAGGTAGTTCAGTTTTATTTCAAATTTTAAAACTGTTCCCACTTAATTAATTTTTATCACTGCATGACCAATATTCTGTAAGAATATGACCAATAAGAGAATGACCATTAATAAACCAAGTACAAAAATACTTCCACGTCAGAATCAGAACTTGATTTGTATCAGAGCTAAAAAGGTCATCAGTATAAGGTTAGTATCAGGATTTAACATGTTATCAGAATATCCAACGACTCATAGACAAAATCGTGCATAAATATAAAATTTCATTAATATATTTAGCAAATACATTTCATGAAATTCAAATTACATGCTGAAAAGTACAAGATTGTCATAAGCTACAATTATTTCTTCTTCCTACTCTCAACAAAAAGAACAGCGAGACGAATGATTCACTCCTGCTATCGGAAAGCTTCCCTCCGTTCTTCTTCCAGATGCTCAAGATGGCGATGGTAGTCCATGTAGAAGAATAAGAGGTCTGTGAGGACCTCTTGGGGAACCGAGTCCCAGACATCATCAGGAATGGCGGTGACATGCCATTCCTGTTGCCATTCAGGACACCTCAAATTTATAGTGAAAGTGTCATAGTTCAGAACTAAGTTAAAGTGAACCATGGTTGTGATGAGTGAAAAAGAAATGAGTTTGAGAGTTTGAGAGAAAATAAAAGATGTGTTGGCTAGAATAAGGTGTTGGTTTATATAGCCAATAGAATCCCAAGAGACGCAAGGAAAATTGAATTGTTATAGGTAGAAATAATTCTACCTCGTCTCCCTAGACTGATGAGAATAAAACAACCATTGGTAGTTTAAGACAGGATTTAATGCGCACATGAAACAAGTAAAAATTACTGTGCATAGACGTGTACCACTAACCCAAATTATATTGACTGTTAATATCTCACCCAAACATATTCTGATTTTAAATAAGACTGTTTCAGATTTTAACCACAAATAAGTCAAGTAAAGAATCAGAGTTTAATATCAGAACTTAGACTTATATCAGAACTTAACAGTCATCAGAACATGATTTCTTAGCTCAAAAAGTGAATGCCTATTTCTGTAATTCTGCACACAAATTCTGATTTCATTTCTTCAGAACTTAATCATCAGAACTTCCATCATAACTTGTCCTCAGAATTTATGTAACTGACACTTAAACGTTCATCTAAAATAACATTTATCACCACAGTAATTTTCATCATTCATATGGAGTGTATGTGTCTACAGTAAGCTAAATATCAGATAAAGATTAAAGTCTGATTCACTTCAGTACATCTTAGAAATAAGGCATAACTAAGAACTTTGCTCAAAATCTGTCATGATTCTGAAGTCTACTTTAGAATGAGTTCATGCATGAGTCCACCTCAACTGTTTTGTGCTTATGTTATGCATCTTTTGAAATTCCATTTTACAGTGGCTTCTCAGTGTAAGTGAGTCACGACTGCTTATCAGAATTTATGCTATTATCAGAGTATTTCTCCAGTAATCATAGAGTGTGAAAAGTCACCAAGAAAAATATTCATTTTTGCTTTTCTGATGCATATTACTTAATACCAGCAATGCACTTGGATCTTCCCTTCCACGGTATTTACTCTAGATCTCAAAGGAGTACCTGATTTTTATTTCTTTTTCTTTTCCTTTTCTTTTGATAAGTGAGGCTTATCAGCACTTAGTACATTCACCATATTTACTAACATCAGAACTTAACAGATAAGAAGCATTATTCTAGTTTTTGACTTAGTAATAAGATAGACAAAGTAAACTTAACTAAGCTCAATATCAGAGTTTGCTTGTGTCAACAGATTTCCACATAAACAATTACTTCAGACATGGGATTTGTTAGTATATTAAAGACTACTAGGTCAGCATGTAGCATATTTATCCTCATTGGATTGAATAATCACAGAAACATTCATATCACTATTAGAGTTTAGAAATTCACATCAGACAACATTCAGTACTTAAGCAATTTTCAATTAAGCACATAATACACAGAGATGGTAATATTTGTAAATACTGATTATAAAGTCTGATGAATCAGAATAAAAACTAAGCAGATTTAGAGAAAGAACCTGAAACCATTCCAAGTTCATTTACCAATCTTATAAAAGTAGCTTCACACAGTGGTTTTGTGAAGATATCTGCTAGTTGTTGATCTGTTGGAACAAAGTGCAATTCCACTGTACCTTCATCCACATGTTCCCTTATGAAGTGGTACCTAATGCTGATGTGCTTTGTCATTGAGTGTTGAACTGGATCACCTGTCATAGCAATAGCACTTTGATTATCACAGTAAATATGGATTTTAAAATATGTTAACCCATAATCCAGTAACTGATTCTTCATCCAAAGAATCTGTGCACAACAGCTTCCTGCAGCAATGTACTCTGCTTCTGCAGTTGATATGGAAATTGACTTGTGTTTCTTGCTAAACCAAGAAACCAATCTGCCTCCAAGAAATTGGCAGCTTCCACTTGTGCTTTTCCTGTCAATTTTGCAACCTGCAAAATCTGCATCTGAGTAACCTATTAGCTTAAAGTCTGATTCTCTAGGATACCACAATCCCAGATCAGCTGTTCCCTTAAGATATTTGAAAATTCTTTTCACAGCTGTTAAGTGAGGTTCTCTTGGATCTGCTTGAAATCTTGCACAAAGATAGGTAGCATACATGATATCAGATCTACTAGCAGTTAAATAGAGTAGTGAGCCAATCATACCTCTGTAATCAGTAATATCTACTGATTTACCAGTATCTTTATCCAATTTTATTGCAGTGGCCATGGGAGAGGATGCACTTGACCAATCTTGCATTCCAAATTTCTTCAGCAGATTTCTGGTATACTTGATTTGACAAATAAAAGTGCCTTCTTCATTCTGCTTGACTTGAAGGCCCAGAAAATAGCTAAGTTCCCCCATCATACTCATTTGATATCTTGACTGCATCAGTTTGGCAAACTTCTTGCAAAGTCTATCATTTGTAGAACCAAAAATGATATCATCAACATATATATGCACCAAAAGTAAGTCCTTTCCATGGTTGAGGTAGAACAGAGTTTTGTCAATAGTTCCTCTGTTAAATCCACTTTCCAGAAGAAACTGAGCTAAAGTCTCAAACCATGCTCTTGGAGCTTGCTTAAGGCCTTAAACTGCTTTATCAAGCCTGTAGACATGATTTGGAAATTTGGAATCTACAAAGCCTGGAGGTTGTTCAACATATACTTCCTCTTCCAATTCTCCATTGAGAAAAGCACTTTTCACGTCCATTTGAAAGACAGTAAACTTTTTGTGAGCAGCATAAGCCAAAAATATCCTTATGGCTTCCAATCTAGCAACTGGTGCAAATGTTTCATCATAATTAATTCCCTCCTATTGAGAATATCCTTTTGCAACCAGCCCTGCTTTATTCCTTGTAATTATGCCATCACTATCAGTTTTGTTTTTGAACACCCACTTTGTACCAACAACAGATCTGTTTTTTGGTCTTGGCACTAGGGTCCAGACTTTGTTTCTTTCAAATTCATTTAACTCTTCCTGCATTGCTTGCACCCAATCAGCATCTTGAAGAGCTTCTTCCACTTTCTTTGGTTCAGTCTGAGAAAGAAAAAAATTATAGAGACATTCACTTGAAGTAGCTGTTCTAGTTCTGACACCTGCATCAGGATTTCCAATAATTAAGTTAAGTGTATGTAATTTAGTCCACTTCCTTACAGATGGAAGGTTTTCTCTAGAACTGGATACTCCCCCATGATCCATGCTATCTTCATCAACATTTTCTGATGCTCCCCCTGAAACTATGTTCTCTGAGTTGGATCCTTCAGAATTTAGGTTATCTGAACTATCAGAACTTGGCTTATTAGAACTTGAAGAGCCAGTTGTATGTTCTGATACTTCTTGAGATGTGGTTGTTTCTTCAGTATGCTCCCCCTGCACAGGTGCATCTTCCTTTGGCGTAGTCACCACAGTTTCAATAACATCAGATTTTAATCTATCAGAGTTTGCAGTATCAGGATTTAGACTGTCAGGATTTTCAGTATCAAAATTTAAGTCTTCATTTTCAAATCTCAGCTGATCATGATCATTGAAATCTTCAAGTCCAGTAATCTTCTTATCATCAAAGGAGACATTGATAGATTCCATGACAACCCTTGTTCTTAAATTGTAGACTCTGAAGGCTTTTGTGGAAAGTGGATATCCAACAAAAATTCCTTCATCAACTTTTAAATCAAATTTGGATAACTATTCAGGGTGAGTCTTAAGAACAAAACACTTGCATCCAAATACATGAAAATACTTCAGATTTGGCTTCTTTTTCTTCACCATCTAATATGGTGTCTTTCCATGCCTGTTAATGAGTGTTGCATTCTGAGTAAAACAAGCAGTCTGCACATCTTCAGCCCAAAAATAGGTTGGTAGCTTTGCTTCATCAAGCATAGTTCGTGCAGCTTCAATAAGAGTTCTATTCTTTCTTTCAACAACTCCATTTTGCTGTGGAGTTCCAGGAGCAGAAAATTCCTGCTTTATTCCATGGTCTTTGCAGAACTCTTCCATGATCAAATTCTTGAACTCAGTGCCATTATTACTTCTTATGATCTTCACAGAATCTTTGACCAATTTATCCAGTTGCTTGACATGATCAATCAAGATAGATGCAGTTTCACTTTTTGTGTGCAAGAAATACACCCATGTGTATCTGGTGAACTCATCCACTATGACCATAGCATATTTCTTCTTTGCAATAGACATGACATTCACTGGACCAAATAGATCTACATGTAGTAGGTGATAAGGCTCAAGAATTGATGATTCAGTCTTGCTCTTGAATGAAGATTTTCTTTGTTTTTCCTTCTGACATGAATCACAAAGGCCATCAGGAGCAAACACTGATTTTGGCAGTCTTCTCACAAGATCTTTCTTGACTAATTCATTTATATTGTTGAAATTTAAATGAGAGAGTTTCTTGTGCCAATTCCAGCTTTCTTCAATTGATGCTCTACTCAACAGACAGATTGCAGAACCATCAGTACTTGTTGAAAGCTTGGCTTCATAAATGTTACCATGCCTGTATCCTTTCAGAGCAACTTTGCCTATAGATTTGCTTACAACATCACAGTGTTCTTCAAAATAATCCACATGATAACCTCTGTCACAGATTTGACTAACACTCAGCAGATTGTGTTTAAGTCCTGAGACCAGAGCTACATCTTTAATGATGACATTCCCAAGATTGATATTTCCATATCCCAGTGTTTTTCCAATGTTGCCATCTCCATAAGAAACACTTGGGCCAGCTTTCTCCACAAAGTCTGATAGCAGGTCTTTATTTCCAGTCATATGTCCTGAACATCCACTGTCCAGAACTAGGATGTTTTTCTTGTTGCCCTGCAATCACAAAGACCACTAATGATTAGTTTTAAGGACCCGGACTTGCTTGGATCCTTTGGCCTTATTAAGTTTGTTAACATTTGCAGCGGATTTAGCATCAGAGTTTAAGTTAACATTTTTCTTATCAATAGTTACACTATCAGACTTTGTATCATAACTTACACTAGAAGGAACAATGCTAACTTTCTTTAAAGAAGGTTTTATTTGATAATAATCATAGTACAAACTATGATAATCCTTACAAGTATAAATGGAATGCCATAAACTACCACAATGAAAACAAGGATTTTATGGCCTATATCTAACAGACTGACTCTTAACTCTTGACTTTGAAGGTAAGGAGTTTATGTTCTTATTCTTCCTGCAAAAAGAAGCCAGATGGTTAGAACTTCCATAGTTATGACATATTTTTCTAGGAGCATTAGGAACAGGCTTATAATCATTGCTTTTATTCATACCTTCCTTTCCATTCCTATTTTTCCTAGGTGACTTTACCTTGTTTATATTTTTAACATCTTTCAGCTTATGCTTAAGCTGCTTCTTTGTCATTAAGCCTACGTTAACTTCAGTTGTCTTTTCTTATTTTAGTTTGTCAGAAGTTAATTCCTTTTTAACTTCTAATTTCTCAGTATCAGACTTTACAGCTACAAACTTAACAGGTTTTAACTTTGGCTTTTGTTTAACAACTATAGGCTTAATTTTTACAGTTCCTTTATCATTCTTATCATCTCCATAACCTAAGCCCTCTTTCCAGTTACCACTACTTAACAAATTATGAGTTGTTCTGCCAGAGTTAGTCCAAGTCCTGATAATCTCTCTTTCCTTTTTTAGCTCAGTTTTTAGAGATTCATTCATTTTAAGTACTTCATCCCTAACATAGAAAGCATCATCTCTATCTTTCTGAATTTGATGGAACATGACTAACTCTTTTTCTAAATAATCATTCCTCTTTTTACAAGCAAGATTTTCAGAAGTTAATCTTTCACATGTTAAAGTTTGATCTCTATAACTAATGAACATGGTTTTAAGATATCTTCTCAACTCATTAATGTCATCAGTATGAAAGGTATAAGTAGTTTGAGGTACCTTTAACTCAGCAGCTTCAGAACTGCTATCAGTATTTGCCATCAAGGCATAGTTCACCTCACTTTCAGAATCTGAAGTGTATGTTCAGCTTTTCTTCTTTGTGACAAGAGCCTTGCCTTTGTCACTCTTCACTTTCTTGCAATCAGGAGATATGTGGCCTTTCTCACCACAGTTGTAGCATTTGACATTTGTGTAATCTCCTCTGTCAGACTTTCCTCCTTTGCCTTCAGATTTTCTAAAATTCTTCTTATCAGAACTTGCACCTTTCCTGGAAAACTTCTTTCCCTTCCTGAACTTTCTGTATGCAATCCTTGTGATTCCTTTCACCATAAGAGCACACAGCTTCATCATCTCTTCATCAGCATCCATCTCAGGCAAGCTTTCAGTTTCTGAGTCATCATCACTTTCAGAACTTGATGACTCAGTATCAGACTTTGTGATGAGCACTTTTCCCTTGCCTTTCCTTGAGGTAGCTGCCTTGGGGGATTCTTCCTTAGCCTTAAGAGCAACTGTCCTTGACTTTCCTCCTTTCCTCTTGCTTCTTTGTTCCATCTCAAGTTCAAGAGTCTTGAGCATCCCATAAATTTCAGCAAGAGTTGTTTCTTCAAGATTATAGTTGTCTCTTATAATTGTGGCCTTCAAATCCCAACTTTCCGGAAGAGCTAACAGGAATTTAAGATTTGAATCTTCAAGATCATACTCTTTATCAACTAGTGATAAATCATTCAAGAGTTTGACAAATCTGTCATATAAATCAGTCAATGACTCATTAGGCTTTGAGTCAAAGTGTTCACACTCTTGAGTGAGTATAGTCTTCCTGTTCTTCTTAATCGAATTAGTTCCCTGGCATCTTGTCTCCAAGGCATCCCATATCTCCTTTGCAGTCTTGCAATTAAATACCCTGTTTGACATTACATTATCAATGGCACTATGCAGCAAATGTCATACCTTAGCATCCTTAGCAATTGATGCGATATCTTTAATAGTGTAATCACTCTTCTCCTTTGGTACAGACTTTGCTGCTTCACCTGCAACTACAACAGTGAGTTTTGTTGGCTTGTGAGGTCCTTCATTGATTCTATCAAGATATTCTGGATCTGTAGCTTCCAGAAACATAGTCATCCTCACCTTCCATATAGGATATTCAGATGGTTTCAGTATGGGAACTCTAATAGCCTCATATCGACTATGGATTTGAGTCTTTGGGGGTTCTTCAGTTTTGGTGGGCTTGGTTGGAGTTTCTGCTTCAGACATGATTGTTTTTGGATCTTAAACTGTTTGTGTGTTAACAGATAGGCTCTGATACCACTTGTTAGGTCACACACACTGTAGAAGGGGGTTCAATACAGTGTATAGCACAATCAAACCGAATTAAAAGAACACAAGTAACAGAAAACAAACTTTATTAAACTATGTTACAATGTAGAACTGTCCTCTCTCAGTGATGAACAAATATCACGAGAACTGCTAAGGTTACAATGAATAATATTCTTGATAATGATAACACATATAGTGTAAACCCTATGTTTGTGTTTATATACTACACAGTTACAAGATAATCGCTAATTGATAAGGAATATAATTCTGCTTCCTAAAATATATCAATCAGTTATCTTTTCTTCCAAGTATTCCATTCTTCACAGAATTCATTCTTCATGCATATCTCTTCTTGCATTTGTCTTGATCTTCTTTCCTTTCAATCAGACGCCTTCCTTATCTGAAAGTTTCCTTTAAGTCCTGATATTATCTCCTGATAAATATCTCCTGAACCTTAAGTACTAATAACTTAAGTTCTGACTTCAGTATAAGTGCTGATTTCAGTTAAGTACTGATTTGTCCTGTTTAAGTAAGATCTGAAAACTAAACACAAATCATATTAGACAAGACATTATCAAATATATCCAACATTTTATTTAACATTTCACTAAATATATTGACTTTTTACTAAATTTCATGTTATGGCATACCAAAACACTTATTATGAAAAAACAACATACATTATATAAAATACGAGACGTCGCCGAGATGACGTCGAGTAAGATTGTCAGATATAATTATATCAAGTAAAAATCATGTGAAACAAATTATAAATTTGAGAAAATCATTATTTGAGTGACTTTTAACCGTCATTTCTATTTATAATATTAGTAAACAACTTAGACTTTGTGCATTACAGAGTGCAGTTAAGTTTTCGACTACAATTACTGTGAAAAAGGAGAATTTTTCAGCAAACAACTAACAAATATTGTGTAATATGTTTCAGAACTGAAATATTTTATTTTCTATCTTACGACATTTCCTTTTCAACCAAAATAATTGTTATTTTCTTATCTTAAACTTTACCTAATATGTTTTGAATAATGTCGTCTAATATAATTATATTTAGTCAAATTCATATTTAAACAAATTATAAATTTGCAAAAATTATATATTAATATAATTTTTAATAAAATTTTATTTTATATTTTACTCGGGCATTCGATATTGTGCTCATACGATCAAATTTTGATCAAAATTCTTGCGGGCTAATATGAAATTTCTGTACAGTCCTTGACATTTTTTAATCAGATTTAGCAAGACTATTGATATTTTACTTTTCATGTCAAATAATATATTTCAGTATGGATAAATCCGGAGCATCAACAATGAATGAGTGTGAGGAACGTCGTTCTGAGGATGAACCAACGTAATTGGAAGGTCGGAGTGGTTTCTATAAATTTCAAGCCAATATTTTCTGCTGGGTGAGATAAGTTTGTGAATGAAAGCAAACTCCCGATAAATGATAAATTCATATTTGAGATGATGTAGAAAGACGATATTGTTTCGTTTAATGTTTGTGCTTATCTAATTTTAAACTTTTATTTTGATGGTAGTTTTTTAATCAAGTAACTATATTAATTTATTGAAACGTATAAATTCATGTTTAACATGAATTATGAGGAGTATATTTTCTTCTTTTAGTTCAATGATTCTTTGTCATTGTTCAAATCATCTCACATAATCTATATAATGATAGTATTATCATAAATTATAAATTAAATTTTCTTCCTTTATCCTGATTTATTTAGAATAAAATATATTCAATTATTTTATTTATTTTTGGTGTTCTCTACTAAGTGAAGGAATATAGTTTAACCAATGGGCCTATATCATTATGGTGTGTGTATGAGAGATGAAGTAACCCCTTATACCCTTTTTGTTCAGCCTTTTATAGGTTTCTCACTAGGATTTAGGAGTTTGTACCTTTTGATCTGGACCGTAGGTGTGTCTTTTGGAGTGTAGGACGTGTGTATGTCCATGATGAGCTGGTGTACTTATTGAATCCGGACCGTAGGAACGTTCTGAATCCGTGCTAACTGGACGGTGGTGATTTTGCCACATGTCCTGGAGTCTTCCAGGGTTATTGCTAAATGGACCCTTGACTCATACTATTGGGCCCTGGGGTCTTACTAATGGGCCTATATCATTATGGGCTATCATTTGCCTCCCACTCCCTTATGCGGGTTTACCCGGATGGGGGAGTAGATAAGTTAGCTTGGAAAAGATTTGGGGGTTTTCTTTGATTTGTTGCCCCCTAACCCCGGGTCTAATGGGAATAGGACTCCAGGGTTGACTTGGTTAGTCTCTTTGATTTGAATCCATGGCTTGAAAAGAACTTGAGTGTTTTCTTTGATTTGTTGCCCCCTAAACCCGGGGTCTAATGGGAATAAGACTCCGGGGTTGACTTGGTTAGTCTCTTTGATTTGAGTCCATGGCTTGGAAAAAATTTGGGGGTTTTCTTTGATTTAGTGCCCCCTAACCCCGAGGTCTAATGGGAATAAGACTCCGGGGTTGACTTGGTTAGTCTCTTTGATTTGAAATTTGAATTTTGGATAAGGTTTGGTGGATAAGGACAGGTCCTGGGAGGACGTAGACCAATATTTCGTCCTGTGCCGGAGAGATCCTAAGCCCTTAGGCTTCTATTACAGGGATCTGTCCGAGGTGTATGGGGGCCCATAAGGGTTAGACGGCAGGGAGCCATATGATAAGGCTGATATGGATAGGAAGTTTTTTACGGCCCCGGGGACCCGGTATGAGTGCGGGGCGGTTCACAAGGAAATTTAAGAGAAATACACATACGCCGAGGTAGATAGCGCCCTTAGGATTGCACTTAATCTTGGGGATAAATACGAGTAGAGATGGCTCGAGGAACATGAGAGGGTCTACCATAGACCAGCCGGGGGCTATGTGGGGATTCCTTTAGAGCACCTCCGGGGTATGCGCCTTGGACTACACCAGTTCACCAAGTCTTTGTGCCAGGACGTATACGGGATCCCCTTCACCCAATTGGCCCCGAACTCGGTGAAGTAGATAAGTTGGTTCTTAGCGTGTTATCACGCCAAAAACTATCTCCCCACCTTTAGGCTTTACCACCACATCTTTAAAATCAAGAGATCCACAGCCCAACCCATATATCTATTTTTATTCCGGATTGAGGATTGTGGGTATCCGTCTGATAAGATTGTACTTCTAGTTAGTATGTTGATATTACTTAAGGGCTGGCACCGGGAGTTTATTTTTGTCTGGGGTGGGGATCTGGAGTTTATGCCACTCCATAAACTTGAAATTAAAATAGATAAATTTCCAGTCCAGCGGCTCGGGAAAGCAGCTCTCGTGATGGTTTATTCCTTCTGCGAGGCATTCGGGACACAGTGGACCCGAGATACATTTAATAATAATGAAAATATGTATGCTGTCGACTATAAGTCTTTTGCCTTAGCTTTATTTTCTCGCTCTAACTTTTTACTGCTTATCCTTATCCGGGGTTGACATTTTTGTTGTTTCATTTTCAGGTATTCCGAAGCTAATCCCCTACCCTCAGAACATGTCTTCTCAACTCAAGGATTTGGCTGCCAAGTGCCGGAGGATCGGAGGCCTGACAAGCATCGATCTTGGTAAAAAAACGTTTGGTGAGGGAGAAGAGGCGGTCCGGAAGGCTGTGCTGTCTCGTCTGGGGAGGACAA
Source organism: Apium graveolens (assembly GCF_009905375.1). Classification (NCBI taxonomy): domain Eukaryota; kingdom Viridiplantae; phylum Streptophyta; class Magnoliopsida; order Apiales; family Apiaceae; genus Apium; species Apium graveolens. The sequence goes on from NC_133651.1 coordinate 165,507,719, forward strand.
CCATTGTTATCAATGAGCCCCGGGATGAAGATGTGCAGCAGAAGGAGGTGGAGAGGGCACAGGTTCCCCGGAAGAGGAAGAATGCTCCTGCGAGGTCCGGGGACCAGGAAGATGAGGGTTCGGAGAGCCGAGCTTCCAAAAAAATTGCTACTGAACTGGCTCCGGACACTCCGGAAACCCTCAAGGCTTTGTTGGCTAGCTTTACCCTGGAGACCCGCCGGAAGGAGCTTTTCGAAAACTATGCCAGTATTGCCGAGAGGAAGAAGTATCAGAAGGAACCTCTGGAGGATTTCTTGGTTTCTTTATAGGAGGAGATGACTACTTTAAGTGTTTATATGATTATTTGCTTACTTGTCTTTTTCTTCTTTACATCATCTAGTTCTGTCATGTAGTTTGTTTTCAGGCTAACTCTCATGTGGTTAGGCTGGTTTGCATTACCCGGAGTCTTAAGGCAATGGCTAATGCTGCAGGGGTTGCTAAGACTGAGACTGAGAACCTCTCCCGGAAGCTGAATGCTAAGGAGACTACAGCTCACAAGAAGATCTTGGATGAGATTCAGGAGAGGCAGAACCGGGCTGAGGCTTCCGTTCGGGATATGAGGGCGGAAAACAAGAAGCTGAGAGATGATCTGGCCGCCCAGCCTACTCCTGAAGAAGTTCTTACCGGGTTCTGGGGCACTCCCGCGTACTTTGAGGAGTTGAACGATAAGGCGCTGGAGAAGATCCAAATCTGCTGGAGGGTTGCCACCAAGTACCTTGGCGAAAATCCTCAGGGTACAATTGATGTCTTCCTTGAGAAGTATATCGAGGAGGAGACCCGGTTGGAGAAAAGCAGAAGCCATCCTGGCAAGGGAGTCCGGGGTCAGAACCTCCAGCAGTGCCCCTCATCTGCCTGAATCCCCTCTCGCCGAGCAGCCTCCTCTTCCTGAAGACGATCCGGAGCAGCCTCCGTCCCCTCCCACCGAACGAGCAGCCGAGGCGTGAAGATTTGGCCACTTATTGGCTTGTAATTTTCATGTCATGTTTTTAAGTATTGTCTGAACTTAGCCTTTTGGCTATTTTAATCTTGTCTATAACTGAATTGGTTGCGGTTTGCTCCCCGGGGTGTGTTTCCCCGGGTTAGTTTAATGTACATGTGCTTTTCTTTTCTCTTTTCACTTGTCATTTTGATTTACATATGAAAATCTCTAACTTTTGATGGGTTTTTCTAGTGTACATATTTTGTGTTAATCAACCCCGAGAAGGGGTAAATTTCCAATTTATAGGAAATTTTCTAAGTACACATGGGCTGTGTTTTTGCAGTCCTCGGGATAGGGTAAAATTTCTAATTTTAAGAAATTTTTTGAGTATAGATGGGCTGTGTTCTTTAATGACCTCGGGAAGGGGTAAAATTTCCAATTTGTAGAAATATTTCTAAGTACACATGGGCTGTGTTTTTGCAGACCCCGGGATGGGGTAAATTTCTTACTTATAGAAATATTTCGAAGTACACATGGGCTGTGTTTTTGCAGACCCCGAGATGGGGGTAATTTTCTAACTTGTAGAAATTTTTCTAAATAATATGATGATTGTAAACAAATAACGTAATGAAATTGAATCAAGCTATGGGACGCTCAAAGTAGAGTTTTTCATTTAAATTGAAAGCAAAAATTACATTCTGGGGTGAATGAAAAGAGCGTTTACATCAAGATATAATAGCATAAATTTAGAGATGATCCCAGAATGTGCACCTTTCCCTTACTGGTAGAACTTCCTTAACCGGGTTCCGTGCTAGGTGTTTGGGACTTCGGTTCCGCTGAGGTAGTTTAACTTGTAAGTTCTCGGTCGGAGCACTTCCTTGACTATATAGGGGCATTCCCAATTTGGCTGTAGCTTTCCTTGGTTTTTTGGGTCTGAAGCTTCGGTGTCCCGGAGTACTAGATCTCCCACTTCATATTCCCTTATCTTGGCCTTTTTTGCAAAATAGAGTTTTGTCTTTTCCTTGTAGCTTTCCATATTTTTACAGCCCGGTCTCCTACTTCATCCAAGAGTTTAAGGTTGGTTTTGAGGCCTTCAATATTTGAGACTTCATCAAAGTTGACCACTCTATGGGAGGGGGATCCGGTTTCTACTGGTATTCGGGCTTCAGTGCCATAGACGAGTTTAAAAGGAGTCTCACCATATCCAGTCCAGGATGTGTTCTGTAGGACCATAAGACTTTTGGGAGCTCATCTGGCCAGTTCTTCTTAGATTCCTCCAGCCTCTTTCAAATTTCAAATTCCGAACCGACAAACTGCGGCCAGTTATCTGAGATCAAAACCATCGAAATCCCAAACCTCATCAAAATTGAATCCATAAATTTGATGTAGTCCTGCTGATTGATGGTTCTCATGGCCTTGGCCTCTTCCCACTTAGTCATATAATCAATCGCCACCAACACGTAACGCAAATCCCCTTTTCCCCAGAGAAAAGGACCCATGATGTCGATTCCCCAAATAGAAAATGGAACCGGGGATAGCACTGACCCCGGGAGGCTTGGACTCTATTTCAGTATATTACTGAACTTTTGGCATTTGCTGCACTTCTTCACATATGCAACTGTATCCGCGTGGATAGTGGGCTAATAGTAACCTTGTCTGATGACTTTGTAGGCTAGTGCCTTGGCAGCTAGTTGATCTCCGCAGATTCCTTCATGCACCTCCCGGATATAATAATCTGCCTCATCCAGATAGACACATTTGAGAGTGGGCGCAGAGAAGGTTCGCCTCTATAGCTGATTATCTTCCAGAGAGAAGCGAGCAGCCTTATACTTGAGGTAGCATGCCTTGTTCTGATCTTCTGGTAGGGTTCCATCTTTCAGATAAGCTATATAGGGAGTCATCCAGTTATCCGGGCTGCTGATGCACAAGACTTCGGGTCAATTGGTGCTGGGTGCCCCGAGCTCCTCGAAGTAGACCGAACTGCATAGGTCTGAAGTATTCTGTACGAGCTTGGATAGCTCATTTACTTTGGATTTTTCTTCTCTGTTTATTTGCATAATGGCAGAATACGGGATGGTTTCCAGGATAACTCTCACCATTTCTTGATATTGAGCCAGCTTGGGATCCTTTGCAATATATTCTCCGTTGTTTTGTTTGACCATAATTTGGGAATCGCTATAGATGATCAAGCATTTTACCCCAAGGGATTTGGCTAACCTGAGTCCGGAGAGGAGTGCTTCATATTTAGCTTGGTTGTTGGTCGCTTTGAAAGTAAAGGTTATGGCTTGTTGAATTGCGAATCCGTCTACGCTGGAAAGGATCAAGCCAGCTCCGGACCTCTCGGCTGTCGCCGAGCCATCAACATACAATGTCCATCAATTATTGCTGCTAGTCTCCTTTTCTTCTCCGGATTGCGTTGTTGGTGTCCCCGGGGCTTCAGGGAAGGTGCATTCCATGACAAACTCGGCCAATGCCTGGGGTTTTATGGCCGTCCTTGGAACAAATTTGATGTTGAATTAACTCAATTCTATTGCCCAATTTACCAACCTCGCGGAGGTATCCGACTTATGAATGATTTTTCGAAGTGCTTGATCAGTAACCACCTTGATTTCCCGGCCTTGGAAATATTTCCTTAGTTTCCTACTTGAGTGTACAAGAGCTTAGATGAATTTTTCTAAGTTTGGGTACCGGGTTTCAGCGTCCTTGAGGACTTGACTTACATAGTAGACCAGGCTCTGTGTTTCACTTTCTTCCCGTATGAGAGCCGAAGAGACCGCTCTTGCCCCGACTGCGATGTAGAGATAAAGAGGCTCCCCGGTCTTGGCATTTGGAAGAATAGGCGGGTTCATCTGGTGTGGCTTGACCTCTTCAAATGCGGCTTGGCATTCTGAAGTCCAATCGACCAGCTTTTTGTTCCAGGCTCCTTTTAATAGCTCGAAGAAAGGCAAACATCTTTCTGCCAGTTTTGGGATAAATCTGCGCAGGGCTACCAAACATCCTGCCAATTTCTGAATGTCTTTTTGAGTATGAGGAATCTCCATTTCCATAATAGCGTTGATTCTCTACGGGTTGGCTTCTATTCCCCATTCATAACCAGGAAACCGAGAAATTTTCCCGAAGGCACCCCGAAAGCGCATTTTTCCGGGTTCAGCTTCATGTCGTACTTCCTCAAATTGTCAAAATATTCATTGAGGTCTCTGATATGATCCGGGATTGTGACTGACTTGGAAATCATGTCGTCAACGTAGGATTAACCCAAATGGCATCATGACAAAGGCGTACACAGCTCGGTGTGTAATGAATGCAGTCTTCGTGATATCTGCCGGATTTATTTTGACTTGGTTGTATCCAGAAAAAGCATCCATGAAGCTTAGAATAACATGGCCCAAAGTTGCATCTATCAACTGGTCGATGTTGGGTAGAGGGTAGGAGTCTTTTGGGCATGCTGAATTGAGACTCGTGTAATCAACACACATTCTCCACTTTCCGTTGGGCTTCTTGACTAATACAACATTTGCTAGCTAATCCGGGTACTTAATTTCACAGATGATATCTTCCTTCAACAACTTTTCCACTTCTTGATCGATTGCTTGTTGTCTTTGCGGGGCAAAGTTTCTTCGCTTTTGCTTGATGGGTCTTTGTTTTGGATCTACGTCCAGGCTGTGCATTACCACAGATTCATCAATCCCTGTCATGTCCTCCGGGGACGAGGCAAATACATCAGCGTATTCTTGCAATAGATCAACAAGCTCTTTCTAGAAGGTGGTTTCCAGGCCTTTGCCAACTAATCCTCCGGGTGGGATTCCCGGATTCCAGCTCTACTTTAGTTGTCTGCTAGGCAGGTTCGAATTTTGTCTTCTATTTGGTTTCCACATATTTCTGAATCCGGGCGTCAGCATTGGTTACGTTGTACCCGGTGTCTTCGATCATATTCACGTCTAATCTGGCCCTTTTACTAAGATGCTCATGATGCTTTTTTCTGCTTTCTCCCTTGGGTAGGGACATTATCTTTCTCCTGTTTTCCAGTTCCGTTTCCGCCATGACCAAGGCTTGACCATAACACCTCCCTGCCATCTCTCTGTCTCCTTTCAATTCTCCAATGCCTCCCGGGGTGGGGAATTTGAGCTTTAAGTGAATAGTTGAAGGGATTGCCCTGAGCTTGGTGATCGTGGGCCTTCCAAGGATCATGTTGTATGACGAGGTCGCACTTATCACGTAGAACTTCATTACATGAGAGACCTGGTGGGGTGCAGTTCCAAAGATAATTAGCAGGTAAATTACACCCCGGATTGGAATCATTCTATTCAAGAATCCATACAAGGGGTCTTCGAGACAGGGGTCCATACGGAGGTGGTCGAGCTTCATCCTGTTGAGTGTGTGCTCGAACACAATATTAGCAGAGGAACCATTATCAACTAAAATTCTTTTTACCTCGTTATTTGCGACACCAAGAGTTATCACCAAGGCTTGGTTGTGGTCTGGATTGAGTCCTTCAAAATCAGAGTAGGAGAAGTAGATTGGTTCATCCTCAAAAGAATGGATCATCCTCACATTATTATCCAGGTTCGGGCTCCGGGGCAGTGAAGTCGTGCCTTCAAAGAAAACATTTACAACATTTTTGCCGCTCCCCGGGGTCTTGTCCTTGTCATTCAACCTCCTTTGAAAATATTGGCTCATGTTCCCTTTCTTGATCTGATGTTCAGAGAATATTTTGAGAGAGAAACAGTTTTCTGTCGTATATCCATGATCCTCATGATATCCATAATTTTTGCCTCGGGCAGGGTTCTCAGGAGGCGCAAGTAAAGGCTTCGGGGGATAATAGAATGGCTTACCTTTAACTTCGCGAAAGATGTCAGCCCGGGGCCGATTGAGGGGTGTCCACTCGAGTTCCGGTTTGTGCCTTCTTTTAGCCTTGGGTTTTCTTTCATTCTTATTTGGTTCGGTGTAGGTATCTCGGGGTGGGGTCCCCCGAGATTGTTGAATGTAATTGGCTTGCCTATCCAGTTTATATCTTTTGTCTTTCCGGGACGACGAGCGATGTTTTGGAGACTCATCATCATCATGTATTCTTCTGTTCATTTTCATTGACTTGAGAAAATCATTTTCTTTTATGAACTTTGATGCCAAGGCATAAGCAGATGCTAGGCTCTGGGTGTTGTGCATATGTTGTGTACTTGATGATTTCATAAACAAAACATCTAAGTAGATTAAACTTAGTAAAATAATGTAGCACTCGACGGATAAGAATTATAGTCCCGATGGATAACTCATTATAGTCCCGACAGATGTTAACTTATTATCCATCGAGTGAGTAGCTTATGTAATAATAAGTCTGTAGCACAGTTATGTATACACCTTTGTATAGAATCTGTAGTAGCATATAAGTCATGTTGACTTTAACTAGATATGCAGAATAAGTTGATCAATTGTACATAAATGATGTCTTGTAATTCTGTATAAGTGAAATGAAGTCATATGCTTGTTTGCTACCCGACGGATAACCTACAAAGCAACCGACGGATGATCAACAAATCGACGGATGATCAACAACCCGACGGATGATCAATAACCCGACGGATGATCATGTACTCAACTAATAAAGAATTCAAACAACAGTTGAACAGTGAAAGCTGAGCACAGCCATCGAGATGTATACAAATCTGCTGTGGAAGCCCATTAACCGGGTAATAGAGGACGAAAAGCAGCAAAGCTTAAGACTGATAGTTTTTATATTTGTTCAGTCTTTTTGACTTTGTAATCTTGGTAATATATAAACCAAGAACGTAGCAAATAGAAAAGATGTGAGAAACACAAAAACAGAGAAATCTTTGTAAGCAGAATTATTAGCATTTCCCTGTATTCTCAGCAATTCAATTTGTAAGCAGCTGTGAGCATTCTTGCACACAGAGTCCTCTCGAGATATATAATTTATATATCTCTGGTGGAATTGTTTAAATCCACCAGAAAATTTTTAAAGACTCTTGTTTTTAATTACTTATATTTTGATTCAATTAAGTTTCTATTCCGTATTGTGCTAATTAAAACATTATATCTATATTCGAGTTGAACATTTTTATTTCGAGAAAAAGGTTCAAGAATTCCATTCAACCCCCCTTCTGTAATTCTTGTTATATTGTTAAGGGAGTAATAATTGGTATCAGAGCAAGCTCTTAATCTACAAAGAGTTTAAAGATCAAAACAATTCAGCAAGATGAACAAGAAAGACGTTGGAGTCAAGATTCCTTTTCTTGATAAAGATAATTACCATCATTGGAAGGTAAAGATGCATCTTCATATGCTTTCTCAAGATGAGGCCTATGTGGACTGCATAGAAAGAGGTCCTTATCTTCCAATGAGAGCTGCAACAGGAAATGAGCCATCTGTTCCCAAACCAAGGCATGAATGGTCTGATCCTGACATTGAACAAGTCAGGAAGGATAAAAAGGGCATGAACATTCTGTTCAATGGAGTTGATGCATACATGTTTGACAACATTATAAACTGCAAAACTGCCAAGGAAGTCTGGGATACTATACAAATAATTTGTGATGGCACTGAGCAAGTTAGAGAAAATAAAATGCAGCTCCTAATTCAGCAATATGAGCATTTTCACCATGAAGAAAGTGAGTCACTCACTGACATCTTTAGTATATTCCAAAAACTGCTAAATGCTCTTAAGTTGCATGGAAGAGTCTATCAGACTAAAGAATCTAATATGAAATTCCTTAGATCTCTTCCAAAGGAATGGAAACCAATGACAGTCTCATTGAGAAACTCACAAGATTATAAAGAGTTTACTTTGGAGAGACTGTATGGCATCCTGAAGACCTATGAGCTTGAGATAGAGCAGGATGAAAGGATGGAGAGAGGAAAGAAGAAAGGAGGATCCATTGCACTAGTTGCTGATTTGGAAAAGGAGAAGGAAGTGAAGATGGAAGCTGTAGAATCAACTTCAAAGGTCTGTGAGAATAAGGGCAAGGGGCTAGCAGCAGAAAGTGAAGATTCATTGAGCCAAGATGACATGGAGGACATTGATGAGCACCTAGCATTTCTTTCCAGGAGATTTTCCAAGCTCAAGTTCAAAAAGAACTTTGGAGCAGCCAAGCCAAATAGAAACATGGTGGATAAGTCAAAATTCAAATGTTTCAAATGTGGCTTGGCAGGGCATTTTGCAAATGAGTGTAGAAAGTCAGATTCCAGTAAGAAAAGGTTTGAGTCTGTGGATTATAAGAAAAAATACTTTGATCTTCTCAAACAAAAGGAAAGGGCTTTCATTACACAAGAGAATGACTGGGCAGCAGATGGTTTGGATGAAGATGAAGATGTCAGCTATGTAATCTAGCCCTAATGGCCAAGTCTGATGAAACAGAGATAAGTTCCTCAATCAATAAGGTAATCACTACAAACCTTGCACATTTATCTAAAGCTGAGTGTAATGATGCCATAAATGACATGTCTACAGAACTGTATCATTTGCATGTTACACTTAAGTCTCTTACTAAAGAAAATGCTAAAATCAAAGAAAACAACTTGTTTTTAAGTGAGAGGAATAATGTGCTTGAGTCTCAGTTTGTTGAGTTTGAGAAACTAAAAATTGAGTGTAAGATTGCCAAGGAGGAATTAACTGAGTCCTTGAAAAAGGAAGAGATTTTAAAGAAGCAGCTCGAGCGTGAACAAGAGGTGATTAAAGCATGGAAAACATCCAGGGATGTCCATGCTCAAATCACCAAAGTTCAAGGAATTGAGTCCTTTTGTAATGAAACCTGGAAAAAGAATAAAGAGAAACTAGAACCTATTTTGGTAGATGGTTTGCTGACAGATGTAGACTCGACGGATGATGAGGACTATCCGTCGAATAACAAAAAGTGTTATCCGTCGAAAGATGAAAATCCTCATCCGTCGGCTGTGAGCAAGCTCATTAGCAAAGCCAAACTAATCAAGCTAAATGAGAAGTATAGGTCTATTTCCAAGAACTTTGTTTCAGGAGAGTCAAGTCAAGCTAAGGAAGGGAAAAAGGCTAATGTTGGTCACATGACTGTCAAACAGTTAAGTGACAGACTTGAGAAAATTGAGATAAAAACAGAGACTAAAAGGAAAAACAATAGGAATGGTAAAGTAGGGATCAACAAACACAATAACTACACACCTGATAAATATGCTCCTAGAAAAATCTGTGTCAAGTGTGGTAGTGTAAATCATTTGTCTGTTAATTGCAAATCTGCCATGCCTACTCCCATGTCTGTTCAGTCTCAATTTCCCAACATGAATGCCATGCCTCCCATGCCTGTTAATACCATGCCTACACAGAATATGAATGCACAGTTTGCTAATATGCCATTTGCAACTAATCCATATTATGCTGCATACAGTATGCCTCAAATGCCATTTAGCATGCCTTACTGGAATAACATGTTTACACCAAGCATTCCATTTCCTGTTAGTCATAATATGCATGATAATTCTGTTGCATTTAGTGGTTTCAAAGGTACAACCCAATTGACTAAGGAAGAATCTGAAATTCCTAAGTCAAATGAGATAAGACCTAAGAAATAGAAGAAGAAAGCTAAGGAAGGACCCAAGGAAACTTGGGTACCAAAATCAACTTGATTTGATTTTGATGTGTGCAGGGAAACAGAAGGAATCTTTGGTACTTGGATAATGGTTGTTCAAGACACATGACTGGTGATTCTACCCTGCTCACAGAGTTTAAGGAGATAGATGGCCCAAGTATTACTTTTGGAGATGACAGCAAGGGTTATACTGTGGGATATGGCTTGATTTCAAAGGACAATGTCATCATTGAAGAGGTTGCCTTAGTGGATGGTCTCAAACACAATCTGTTGAGTATCAGCTAGCTTTGTGACAAAGGCAATTCAGTAACCTTCAAAAAAGAAGCCTGTGTTATGACTAATAGTCAAAGCAACAAAGTGGTTCTCACTGGTGTGAGAAGAGGAAATGTGTACCTAGCTGACTTCAACTCAATTAAAGCAGAATCTGTAACTTGTCTTCTCAGTAAAGCAAGTCAAGATGAAAGTTGGCTATGGCACAAGAAGCTATCCCATTTAAACTTCAAGACCATAAATGAGATGGTAAAGAAGGAACTAGTAAGAGGCATTCCTCTAGTGGAGTTTACAAAGGATGGACTGTGTGATGCCTGCCAAAAAGGGAAGCAGATTAAAGCATCATTCAGGAAGAAACTTGATTCAGCAATTGAAGAGCCTTTGCAACTACTTCACATGGATCTATTTGGACCAGTCAATGTATTGTCAATATCAAGGAAAAGATTTTGCCTAGTAATTGTAGATGATTTCTCAAAGTTCTCTTGGACATATTTCTTAAAGTCTAAAGATGAGGCTAGTAAAATCATCATCAATCACATAAGGCAAGTCAACAATCATCCTGATTTTAAAGTTAAAAGAATCAGGAGTGACAATGGAACTGAGTTCAAGAATTCTGTCATGAGAGCATTTTGTGAGGAAAATGGGATTCTGCATGAAATTTCAGCAGCAAGGACTCCACAACAGAATGAAGTAGTGGAAAGGAAGAACATATCACTTATTGAAGCTGCAAGGATAATGCTTGAAGAATCTAAACTACCAACATATTTCTGGGCTTAAGCTGTTAATACTGCATGCTACACTCAGAACATTTCTCTGATTAATCAAGCAAGATGCATGACTCCCTATCAATTGTTCAAGAACAAGAAGCCAACTCTGAATTTTCTTCATGTCTTTGGCTGTAAATGCTATATTCTGAGAAATCAAACTGATCAAAATGGGAAGTTTGATGCTAAAGCAGATGAAGGAATTTTTGTTGGATATGCTGTTGGTAAAGCATATAGAGTCTACAATCTAAGAACCAACATTGTTGTGGAATCTATACATGTCATGTTTGATGATAAAAGGATTGAAGGACTGGAAGATGGAGATTACCATGAGAGCCTCAAATTCGACAATGTTGAGATGGTTAGTGATGAAAGTGATGATGAGAGCGATCAAGAAATAGTGTCTATGGATAATGTAGACAAATCTACCACCAATGAAGCACAAAACTCAACATCCGTCGAGTTGCATAATGCTTCATCCGTCGGAAGACAATCTGTGTTATCCGTCGGAAGACAACCTGCCTCATCCGTCGGTACTCAAAATTCACCATCCGTCGGGTTATCAAAAGAAGCAGGAAGTCAAGACAGATCACCTACAGAAAATTCTCCTTTCTCAAATCAAAGATCCACAAACTCAGGGGGAGTTTCTAGCAATCAAAACTCAATCACACATCAAGACAATCATGAGGCATCTTCATCTAGAGCTAATCTACCTCAACAAAGGAAATGGACAAAAGATCACCCCTTTGAACTTATTATTGGTGATGTTTCTTCTAGAGTTCAAACTAGGAGAGCAACTTAGGAAGAATGTCTATACAGCAGCTTTATGTCAAAGGAAGAACCAAAGAAGGTAGAAGAAGCTTTGTTAGATCCTGATTGGATTTTAGCTATGCAGGAGGAGCTAAACCAATTTGAAAGGAATAAAGTATGAAAGCTGGTACCTAAGCCTAAAGGAAAGAATCCAATAGACACCAAGTGGGTATTCAGAAACAAGATGGATGAAAATGGCATAGTAGTCAGGAACAAAGCTAGATTGGTTGCAAAGGGCTATTGTCAGCAAGAGGGAATAAATTCTGATGAAACATTTGCTCCTGTTGCAAGACTTGAAGCCATCAGAATCTTCTTAGCCTATGCAGCCCATGCCAATTTCAAGGTTTATCAATTGGATGTCAAAAGTGCCTTTCTGAATGGAGATTTGGAGGAAGAAGTATATGTCAATCAACCTCCTGGCTTTGAAGATCCAAATTTTCCAGAATATGTCTATTATCTTCTGAAAGCACTTTATGGACTGAAGCAAGCACCTAGAGCCTGGTATGACACTTTATCAAAGTTCCTTTTGGAAAATCACTTCACAAGAGGTACTGTAGATAAAACTTTATTTTTCAGAAATGTTAATGGCTCTAGCATACTTGTTCAAATTTATGTAGATGATATTATTTTTGGTTCTACAGATGAGAAACTTTGCAAAAAGTTTGCCAAATTGATGCAAAGTAAGTATGAAATGAGTATGATGGGAGAACTGACTTACTTTCTTGGTTTACAAGTTAAGCAAGTTAGTGATGGAATATTCATTAGTCAAACTAAATATATTTTTCATCTTTTAAAGAAGTTGATCTAATGGATTGCACATCTGCAAAAACTCCCATGGCCACTGCAACTAAGCTTGAATTAAACACTACTGAAAAGTCTGTGGATATGTCAAGTTATAGAGGCATGGTTGGCTCACTTCTGTACTTAACAACTAGTAGGCAAGATATAATGTTTGCTACATGTTTGTGTGCTAGATTTCAGGCTGATCCTAGAGAATCTCACTTGATAGCTATTAAGAGAATTTTCAGATATCTCAAGGGAACACCAAAACTTGGCATTTGGTACCCTAGAGACTCTGGCTTTGATCTAACTGGTTATTCAGATGCAGATTATGCAGGTTGTGGAATTGACAGAAAGAGCACAACAGGAACCTTTCAATTTCTAGGAAACAAGCTCGTGTCCTGGTTCAGTAAAAAGCAAAATTCAGTTTCTACTTCTACAGCTGAAGCTGAATATATTGCTGCTGGCAGTTGCTGTGGACAGATTTTATGGATGAAAAATCAATTGCTAGACTATGGTTTGCAAGTTGAGAGGATTCCTATTTTCTGTGATAACACAAGTGCAATTGCCATCACTGAAAATCCAGTGCAACATTCAAGGACAAAGCACATAGACATCAAGTACCATTTCATAAGGGAACATGTAATGAATGGTACTGTGGAGTTACATTTTGTTCCAAGTGAGAAGCAACTTGCAGATATCTTTACCAAGCCACTGGATCAATCCACCTTTTCAAGGTTGGTAAGTGAGTTAGGTATGTTTAATTATGCTTAAATTTATCTGAGTTATTTTGCAAATTGTAATGTAGCCAGAAATTTAGTTGTCTTTTAAGTCTTGGATGAGATTTTGGCTAAGTCAAAATTTGCATCTCGGCGGATGACCCTTATCCATCGAGTTTAGTCAGCCGTCGATATACTACTCGCTAATAAAAGTCAATTACTTTTCTGGAATACTTTATGACTCGACGGATATCAGTTTATCCTCATCCGTCGAATTGTCTAAATCACAGCTGTTAATTCCCTGAACATTATCCATCGAGTATATGTAACGCCTGGGAAATATTATGTAATTATTTTTATCAATAAATAATTATTATGTGAGTTTTGTGTGAATTTTTGGCGAATTATTTGATGATGGATAATAATATTTGAATGTTTATTTCTGATAAAATTTAGATATTCTAATTTCCAATTATCCAGAATTAAATCTAGATAATTTTGGTATTTTTCTGGTAATTTTTGAATAATCATATGATTTTATAAGCATTTATAGAATTAACAATGATTATTTTTACATAATTATAAAATTTCTTTTTAGAATCAGAAATTGTCCCACTTCAATCATTTTTGCGTTTTTACAACCCGAAACTCTTCCGAAAACTCCTTTCTAACCTAATCTGATAATTCTGAACACTTTTCATGTTTTGACTTTTTCGATCCGGGGTACGGTTTGACCTGTACGTGTCCCGGTGTGAAATTTTCGATACACAAATCATTTTATATATCGATAAGAATCCATATTCTCAAAAGGCGAGACGTTATCACCTTAATTTCATATAAAGTATTTTATAGGAAGCTCTGTTTTGATAATTATCCAATTCTGGTATTAAAATCGTATCATCTTTTCAGTTACTTAACGGCTAAGAAACCTATTTTCGGAACCAATATGTAAATGTAATTATTGAATTATTAATAAATAAAATGTGTGATGGTTCTGTCAGATATGAGTTGCTGTATTATTAATTGTTTGTGATTTGTTGAATGCGAAGATTAATTTTGTAATTAATTATCGAGTTGTATGAACTTAATTCATTTTTAAAGTAATTATATTAAATATTTATTCTTATAAATGTTAAAATTGTCTCTAAAATTATTTTTGTTATTTTATAATTTTATTTATTATTTTTAGGAATTTATAAAATTTAGAAATCAATATTTTATTTATTAGTTATCTTTAAATAATTTTCTGACTCCATTTAAATTGAAAAATCAATATGTAATTTTAAGATGTTTCAAAAATCACGAATTTTTTTTTATTAAGTTTGGAATATTCCAAGAATTTTAAAATTATTTTGAAAAATTTCTGGCTTTTATTTAACTGCATGTATATTCGTTAAATGGTAAGTACGGGTCTGATGCGCGTTATAAAAAGGATTTAAAAATCTTGCAAATCTAATTTTATTAACTCTTAATTATTTCGGAATTTTTAAAAGAAATTACTTTCGTAAATTTTCGAATTATTTCACCCAGTAACTACTCGTTCAATTCCCAAATTGCGATATCGAAATTGAGATTTTATCGCAATAAAAATTATAAAAGCCCCTCATGTTTATCTCCTGCACCGCCTCTTTCTCTTACCTGCGCGTATCTCTCTCCTTACTCCCTCTTTCTCATCTCTCTCATCGATCTCTCAATCTCTTCCTCCTGCTTCTCTCTTTCTTGCTTCTCTGTTACTCCTTTCCGTTAAACTCTCCTCCTTCTTCTACCTTCTTGTTGTTCCCGATTTATTCCCCTTCTTCCCCGACTGTTTTCGGCCAATACTGCTTCTTTTTCCGGTAAGCCGCCGTCGGACTTCGGTTTGGCTTGGAGGTTTATTCGTGTGGGTATTAATCTGTGTGCGTGTGCATATCGTGTGTGTGTGCGTGCGATTGTGTGCGTGTGTGCATTGTATGTGTGTGGGTTGTGTGTGTTTGGTGTGCGTGGGCTGCTGTGCGTATTGGTTGTTGTGTATGTTGTTTCCTTTCCCCTGTTTCGTTTTTCCGGTCGCCGCCCTCGCTGTGTTTTCCGGCGAGTGGTGGCACGTAGTTCGCCTGTTGCGTGTGCTCCTCCTGTTGACTGGTTGCGGTTCTGTGTTGTTAATTGAGTTCCTATTTGATATTTTTGGAAATAAAAACTCGAATGAATTTCTATGATTTTCGAATTATGATTTTAATTATTCGAAATTATTAATCGGTGGAATTTATTTGGAAACCCGAATTTTCGGGCACCAATAAATTTTGCCGCTATTGACGATGACTTTTAATGAGTCAACAGTGGACCGTGATGAATTAATTCTGAGTCTCAAATTATAAATAAATAAAAGTAATTTTGAAATAAATTTCGGAACGAAAATGAATCATAATAACTAATAGAGTGAATTCGGATAGGTAGACGAGATTGATAAATGGATTTATGGATTGGTTGATGTGTGATGTTGTGATTGACGTTGATTTGACTTCGACAGGTAGGTCGATAAACAAAGGAGACGCTGCCCGATTTTCGGGAAATAAATTTCGAAAATACGGGAACGTAACCTATAATTATCAGAGATGTCGAATAATCATATATGATTATAATATATGAACTTAAGTGCGATTGAGATAAAATAATTTATGAATTATCAATTACCTGTTTTTCAAAACGGCAAATATGCGTATTTTCCGAAATTAAATACCGAACCGATTTTTGAAGATGTGAACCATAATTGCTATGTGTATTTCAATAATACATATAAATATAAGTTGAATTATGAAATCGTATGGGTAGAATAGGATAGTGCTGTTATGTTAAGCGAAATGATTTTCTGAATTAGGGTATTTCAACCCTGTAGGTCTTAGTCGGAAGACCCGAGACGTGACGTTGGACTAGGAATGATCTATTGATTAGACGTTGGGACTAATGAAGTTCCAATCGAAGAACCTGAGTGTCGGGATCATATCCAGAATAGAATAGTAGTTTGACAATAAAGCTGAACGATCAAAGTCGAACCAAAGTCAATAGCGGTTAAAGCTTATTGAGGCAAGTATTCTTGAATTTTTTTTTAAATACTGCAAATATTATTCACTCCTATTCTAAGTTCAGAATAGTTAACTGTTTTACATTTCACTGCAATTACTCTGATTATGCACGTTCCTTTCATTATTGTTCCTATAATTCGATTGCTCTCGTGAGCAAATACCCATTCTTTCGGGTTATTTGCGAACCCTAAATTGGGAAGTTTTGACTTCAAAATGGTTTGACATCAAAACACTCTACGGGCAGGATAGTGCTACTTTGGGGATTAAGTTTTACTTAATCCTAAGGACCGAAACATAATCGGTGCCTTGAGATGGGCCGTAGTGCCTGGGGACCCGATTAGATCTATATATTGAGATATAGATCTGCATTATATTCTGACTGATCAGCAGAATATAGATGTGAACTAGTGTCCAGTCTAATTTGTTGGTGATCGCCATTAATGGCATTCTCTCTAGAATGATTTCATGATTCCCAAAACCGGACAAAACCCTGATTCAGGAGATGAATCAGGGAATCACTTGACATTTTTGGATTTTAGTTAAAGGCTGGTGACAGCCAACGTTTATTCGCTCACTCACTCAAAATAAATAGAATGATTTAAAATTGTTTTAAGATTTTGTCCGGAAATTTTCTTTGATATTAATGTTTGAAACTCAAATTATATACTTGCTGGACATTTTTGGCTCACTCTTGCTTTGTCAATTCTTATTTCTGCCAAAAACAGATAAGGATAAAAGTGAATAGCTTGAATAGACAACATGAGTTAGAGAAATTTCCGCTGCGAGAGGTTGAAGGTGTTAGAAGAAGGTGACAAGAGCATTAGTTCAAAGGTATTTATAATTATATTTTAGTTATTGTGAGTTTTAAAGGGTTAGATTCTTGTTTCATACCATAACTTGTAAACGATCCGGATTCAAGGGGTCAATTGAATATTCTTTTGTTTTATGTAAAGATTGTTTAGTGACACCAAATCTTGACCCCAGATTTGGGATGTTACAATTTGGCATCAGAGCTGCAGGTTATTGGTCACTGAAATAAGAATATGTGAGAGTAAGATAAGAATGATAGGTAGTACAGGATAGGAAAGACCCTAGGCATACTCAGGTTAAGTTGAGTTGAGTGTGAATTAGGATTAGCAGATCCGGTACGGAATGGGTAAGCCATGATTGTTGAGGGAAGTGTAAGGCAAATATCGCAACACTGTAGGTATAGTGAGTTCTCATATCCTACAATAATGAGGAATAGACGGATTGACGGAGACTGGGTACGATACCCTATTTTTCATGTGATTTTGAAGAATATGCGATCGATTCTTGTGAGAATTTGTGTAAGAGAAGCTACGATTTAACTTAGAATTAGGTAATAGGACGAGCTCCACACCGGAGGCAATGAGTTGAAGGAAGCTGATGAAGAGCTAACATTGTGCGATTCGAAGGCACCACCGTTGCGAGAGAATTCTTATCATTTATCGAGAGCTGCGTGAGGAATGATATCTACCTTCCTAGATATAGGTAAGACTAGAAAGAAGAGGCGACCCTATCTACAGACAGAACATCGAATCATATGCGTGGTTGTAAGCATAACGTTAAGGACAACAACGAGAATATGAATTGAGTTCGAGGTAGGAATAAAATGATGTACAACGATAATGAAGTTTCGTCGACTAATAAGTGCGAACTGAATCCGAGGAATAGTGAAACAGGTACCGAAGTGGAAAGACCCTTATATGGACATTCTTTTAATTAGATATTTCATTGGTAAATTAGGAAAATAGCAAGTAACTTATATAGTAATGACGACCAAATATTTGATTTCCAAAATTTAAAAATGAGATTTCGGAAAAGATTTTTTTAATCAACTTTCAGAAGATTTTTGCATGAAATGAGTTTTACAAAGTGGTTGTCAATTACTATTTATGTTCTTGTTATTATAAACAGAAAATGATCTAAAAAGAAGAATGGAATTAGACTTAGTGTTGTTAATTCGAGGGGCCAAGTAGACCCACCAGCAGGGAGAAGGTTTAAGGTTTGCTGTGAAAAATGAAACTAAATGTTATTTAATAAAATCAATAATTGAATCAACATATTAAAATATTATTTACCCAATTTATAAAATTATTAAAAGTTAACGAGATTTGTGATTCGAATGGTCGGAGGATGATTGAAGTAAATGGCAGAATCTTCCAGATGATTGGAGAAGAATCGTATTTTTATCGATGAAATTGAGGCATTGCATGATCGATGGGTATTTTACACGACATAGATGAAATCTGAAGTCGTAATTTTAAATTTCGGAATGACGCGAGTAAGATCAAATTATTGAAGCATTTGGTGTAAAGGTATTTCCAGGCATCATTTCGAAGCAATGAGGTAACCTAAATCGTAAACCTGTATCCGAACGATCCTGAAGGCAGATGTAGGCGAAGCATGGAAGGTGATCAATACGGACATCCCTTCTTCTAATACGATAGTATACGTTTTTCTTGATTCTTGAATGCGACTGGAAGTAATGATTATAAATTTTGTAAGGACGCGATATGATCGAATTATTAAAGCTTTGAATATGGAGGCATTTCCAGACGACATTCCGAAGTTATAATGTGACCTAAACGGTGAATCTCTCGTCCGAATGGTCCCTGGAGGCATACGTAAATGGAGCGTGGACGGTGACCAATGGTAATCCACAATGTTATTCTTTTTCAAATATGACAACATATGTTCTTCTTGTGTTTTGAATACGTATGAGCTTCTTCTGTTGATTATATGAGGCGGGAATGGAAGAAAATTTCTTATATTCCTTCTGAATTGTTTCCATTCACCAATTTCTTGATTCCTGATTGAGACAACAGTGTTATGGTATGACGCTTTGTCGAAATGATGAAGAGTTGGGTGGGACGCCACCTAATCATGTGCTGTATGCCATATAGTATGAAAGACTGGCCATCTTGAGTACGAATATGGTTGTCTCATTCTTCACTCGTTTTTCTTCCTTCAATTTTCTGATTTACAAATTCTTCCAATCGGTTGCTGCATTGTTATTCCTTATCCAGCTTTTCAATGAAAATCATGTTCACAAACTCTCCTCTTGCGTGCAGTCTGTTCTCTGACGATTTCAAAAGAAATGAAATAGTGTGATACGTTGAATCATACAACGAACATAGATACGACTGCAAATCGATAAATAGTGGACATCTGCGAGCGAGGAAAAAAAATGGATACACCGACAAATATGGACATGGCGAAGATATCAAGTTAGGAAGTTGTTCTTACTAAGGGGATCTCATCAAACGGTAGATTACGTTAATGTGATGCACTTCAAATCAGAAGATTTCGACGGAAAATGAATCGTTAGTGAACCATAATAATTAGATCAATTATAAAATAAGGAAGTAAAGTTGTGTGCGTCAGACGGAGCAAACGAGTATCGGGATGACGATCAAAGATCAAGGAAATTCTGAATAATGACTCAGTCATGCAATTACTACGTGAAATATCCCTTCGCCGCGGGAAGATATTTGTCGTAAAGATTGAAGATGGAAGAAATCTTAAATGAAATCGAACTTCGAACGTGTTCTTCAAGAAGTTGTGAAGATCTCAAACTGGCGTAAACAATTGATTGTGAATTCATTGCTCATACCCGGGTCAGTGACGAAAATTTAATACGGGAACATAAGTGAAGATGAAGGAATGGTGATTCGACTGTGGAGTCTTTTAAGGAATAACGAGATAACGATTAAATTTCCACCAGATTATGACGATAGTAATGAAAACCATGCGTGGTTATTGAAAGATAAATAGATTAGTTAATGAAACTGAATGTGTATCATCCAAGATGGATAATTGTTTTGATTGATGGAAGTGGACATATATGATTGTGGATGCTTTGGTTGATTGATGATGTCGGCTTGAGTCCGACTGGTAGTCAATGGTGTAGGGGAAGTGCTGTCCAAATTTTCATAAATTACCCTATAGTTAAGGACAAAAAAGTATATTTTCGTTCTCATCAGTATTCCAAATAATTGCGATCTCGGTTCTTGAGAAAGTTGTTATGACCAAACTGACTTTATATAATTGGTCTTTGATTCCAGTTAGCTAGTCAGCATTTGGTTTAAGTGATCAGCTAAAGGAGTTAATTGATCAACTTTACCAACTAATGGTTAGTTAAATGGAGATCGATTCCAATTAGATTGAGTCAAGCTCTAACATGATTTCCAGGTCCGAAATGAAAGCGATAAGAAATTTGAGAAAAAGTAATGGAGTTAACATAAATTGAAGGCTTAATTCAATTAGTATGGTGTTACTGCAACCAGGTGCAAGGTTGATCCAGAAGAATACGCTCTTTTCGATGAATAATAGGATAATGAAATTACCGGTACATGCTAGTAATAAGAATTCTTTTAAGAACTGAAGGTTCAAGATAAAGAAAAGGGATTATATCATCTGCAACAGCGTTCCAGGATGGACTTGGGTGTATACCCATATTGAATGACGAATTAATGGAAGAGGTGAAGGTACACTTCTTTTGAACGGCGATTGAATGAAAGTTGCTGTAAAATAACGGAAAGTTCGCAAATTCAAGCACCCAATGAAAGACGAAGATTGATGAAGTCCGCATGTGAACTCAGGAAAAAGAGATGATGGTCAATGAAGAGAAGTCAAACGCACGATCTGTGATACGTCAAGCAAAGCTAAGGAAATAGCTATCGAGGAAATTCGATAATTTTGTTAGTAAGAATTTAAATAGTATAAATAAAAGCCTTCATTCAAGTGTAAACTGCAGGAATGACTTATCCAATAACAAACATAATAATATTACTAAGAAAAGAAATTCTTTATGTTTAAGAGAGATAATAAATAATGAAAATGAAGAACTAATCAAGACAAGAAGTGGAATCAAAAGGATGATAAAGAAATTTTATAAAATAATCCAGGATATACGCAAGGTATGAACATCAGTTGGACCAGAATTGATTGGGGAATGAAGTGAAATGTTGATAATTGAAGATGGGAATTTCATTCAAGGAATGCGTATAAACAGGATTGATTAAACAAAGGTATAAATGGCGAACTGCTGAAGAAGAGCGTTGCAATGAATCTCATGTCAGAATTATTTCAAATTAAAGTGAAATCCCGGAGTTTCGAACGAATGATTTACCAAGGTTACCTCAGGGAATGAGGTAAAAATTTCTCGTCGGTTACTGCACAGAGTCAAGCTGGTGTCAAAAGCCCTGTATCGTCTAACTCAATAGGGATAACATAATAAGTGAAGTAAAACTTCATAAATGTGGAATGAAAGAATAACGAAATAAAGAGTATTTTGTGCTGTGCACAAAAGTGGTCATGGAAAAAGAAAATAGAGGTATGGGGTTACGCGTCGATTATCAGAAATTGTAAGTTTGAAGGTTAAGTGAACACAATGTACCAGGAGTATTGGGATGGTGTGATTGTTTTATTGATAACATCCTCGCTGATTCAAGGACTAAGGAAGACCAAGGTAAACGCCTGAAGATATGCTTGCGAAGAGTTGAAAAATAGCAACTGTAGTTTCATCTCTGTAATAACCCCAAATTTTGGAATTTTTGAAACCCTTATGAATAGTGATTTTGCTAAATAAGAAACTTCTCATGCCACACTATGTAGGGGTTCTTCTATTGTTATTCTGAGATCTTATTAGTACTTTATATGGGATATAAGTGTATGTAAAGATCGTCAGAATCCAAATTCGAACACTTTGATTTTTCCCGAAAATCCACCAGATATCGAAAGAATTGAGTATAAGGTAACAGGATAAAAATGATTTAAATTCAAGGATTGTAAGAGAGGATCATAAAAGGAATATAACGTATTGAGAAAGGTTAAGGGAACCCAAGTAATAAGATCCCGGGTATGATCCCTCAAACGATAAACGAAAACGAAAGTTAAGCGAACCGTATAACAGATCAGCGGTCATTAGCCAAGTAATTAGAAGCTAATCAAAGAGATTAGTGGGGATGATATCATCAAACCAATGAGAAGAGCACAAAGGAGGGAGGGTGACATCACATGGTGACATAAGCATGACCAAGCAAGTGTGTTGTTGGTTGAATTAGAACCACACAAAAGTTACCATGGTAAAAGGTAATAAAACAAAACAAAACAAATCAAACAATCAACCAACCAAGCCAACAATTCATTTTCACCAAAAACACAACATTTTCTCACCTTTCTTCTTCCATGCTCTCGGCTTTTTCTTCTTTTCCAAAGCAAGAAAATCAAAAATCAAGTTCCAAGCATTGTTAAATCACAAGGTAATTATCTAAGACTCCTTATGCATAGTTATGGATATCCTATAAGTTTGAGCTCCTAAATCATTCACAATCTCTTCCTAAAAATCTTGGAAGAAGATGGTGAATAGTGTTTTTTAAGAACTAAAATTTTTGTTCTTGAAGTTTTGTTTAGTTTAAGCTTGGATAAGGACTTTAAGGGTGATTCCAAGTCATTCTCTTGATTCTCCACTCTCCAAGGAAGGTATAACCCCTCCAAACCCTAACTTCATTTGAGTAATTAGGTTTAGTTTTGTTGATTTTAATTCATGAGAGGCTTGCTTGTTGTGAATGTAGAGATTAGTTAGTTTTGTGAAGTTTTGGAGTGGTAATTCTTGGATTGTTGATTAATGAACTTAAGTGTAGTTAAGTTCAAGTTTAAGAATAAGTATAAATAGTTAATGTTGAGTTGTTGGGGCTGTTATGATGTAGTATGGATGGAGTTTTGATTGGGTTGTGATTGTGGATTGATTGTGGGTTGAATTGGAGTGTTTTAAATTTGGGTAATCGCGTAAACATAGCCGTCGTAATGTCCGATTTACTTTAGACTGTTTTTGTTCTTAACATTAGGACCCGTGAACTCAGTGCTAGGTTTTGACCATTTCTATGATTAGATAGTTCATGTTACGAGCTTCGTTTTGATATGTAGTTCGTTTGATTCTGATGTACGGTTTAGGAGAAACGACCATTTTAAGTAACGACGTTTCACGAACGAATCATTACCCCTCAGCTTACTTTGAAACATAGGTTAAAGACCTAAAAGGACTAATTGGAGTATGAAACAATTATGTAAAGTGTATTAGGCAGTTGGTAAGCCACTCGCGAAAGAATCGCCTTAAAACTCGTAATGGTTGATTTATTAAAAAATGGTGGAGCCGAGGGTACTCGAGCGACTTAAGAGAATCAGTAAGCGCAAAGCGAGCGTTAGAGTCTAAATTGGTTAAAGTATAGATTGATAAGTGACTTGGGTTTAATTCCAACTTATATGTTGTTTATAAGTTACCAGACTCGTCCCAAGCCATTTGTAACCCCCAGTCGCTCAGGCAAGTTTTCTATCCGTTATACTGTTGTTGTGATGTAAACATTTGTACATGCATTATCTTGTGATAGATGCATAATGGTTACTTAGCAAATTCTTGCGATATATTGTAGCATGTGATATGGTATATATGCATGCCTGTTTCGTATTCTTGATACATATATCTGTTGATTCAGTTGATAATACCTATGCTAGAGATAAGCGGTAATTTGCATATACCCTTAGTATAGGGGACCCAAAGGTGAACTTTTTCTAAAACCGGGAGTCGAGGCTCCCGAGTATAATATATATATATATATATGAATAGTTTTAAAACTATGAATCGAATAAGGTTTATTCGATAACTTTATTTTATTAATGAATATTATCTTGAATATTCATTCGAGGGCTTATGATCCCGTTTATTTTATTATTGAATATTATTTTGAATATTCATTCGAGGGCTTATGACCCCATTTATTTTATTATTGAATATTATTTTGAATATTCATTCGAGGACTTATGACTCCACTTAATTTATTAATGAATATTATTATTTGAATATTCATTCGAGGACTTATGACTCCGATTATTTACTAATTATTATTCTTAATTTTATTAAAGAATAATGCGTCGATAATCAAACTTACTTTAGATTATTCAAATAAAGATAGTACTTTCGTATAAGTATGTCTTTGGTCATTTAATATTCATTGCAAGTATAAGTTTTAAGACTTCTACTTCAATTATTTTTATAAAGATTATTCTTTATGAGAATATTATTTAAATAATAATATTCAGATATTTTCTAATAAATTGGGACTGATTTATTTCATTAAATCAGCATAACTCCAAACATTCTTAAAAATGTTTGCGAGCCTTCAAAATGATTTTAAAAGTTAGAGCGGACCTCAAAACTCATTTTTTTTATATTTAAGATCTTCCTTTCAAAGGGGATTTAAATATTCGCTCAAAACCTCAGGGATCCGGCTCTGTGGTGTGTTTTATATTCGCAACCAGGTTGCTATTTTGATAAAAGAGTTTTGATTACTTACCCAATACTCGGGAAGTAAAATTCTTGGAACAAGTTAATCCATTAATGTAACACCCCCAGATTCGGGTCGTCACGGTCTTTCTTTCCATAATATCACTTCACTTAATTAATAATAAATAACCTCAAGCTGTGACCCCACACTAACACACACCACCACACGTCATAGTCTCAGAGATGAAATTGAAATAAGTACAAGTCCTTGAATCCACAATTAAAAGTTATTACAACCCAAAATGATTACTTGATAAATTTACAGTTAATTGCCATTATCTGCCACAAGTTATAATTATACATAATTGATTCTCAAAAGTAGAATGCCTGATCTACCAATAGATCTACCTCTGCAGCTATAGCAGCTACAACATCAACGGGAAGACGCGGGACGCTTCCCACGCGCTTGCGCTAGGTCTGCTGGAGTCTGGCCATCTTTCCTAACTGTTGTTGTGTGATGAAGAAATAAAGCAAGAGTGAGCCTTACAGCTCGCAAGATAATATATAGTGATAACAATAATACAAGTATCTAAATGGATACTTACTAGAATTCTTTATCATGTGTAAGGTAATTACTTACTGGATATAAGTTTTAAAAGAAGATGAAGTTACCAATTACTTCACTATACTTATACCATTTTTAGAAATCTACTTGAACTACTACTGTTTAAAGTATAATAAGATTCACGAGGTCATCCCATAGATGAGACCACAATTAAAACTTGAATATATTTGATCTTTGAAATGTTTTTAAAAGAAATGAAGTTACGAGATACTTCATTCAATGGATACACCAATAAAACTGTTTTGACCCTGTCAATGCTTCGGTAACCACCCATTCGTAGCCTTTCGATCGAAATGCTACGGGTAGTGTTGCAGAATTATCCAAATGGATGATGAACTCATTACGGGAGTTTGCCGCGCCAGGAAGACCACTTACGATGATCAGTCGTAGTCGTACAACCCCACCATTTTCTACATGTAGAGGAGAACCTGTCGGATTTACTTGTCAACCGAACACTGAACTCCTAAGGAATGGACCGCCTTAGCGGAACTTCCAGGCCATTTGGGCCAATATAATAATACGGTTGGGCCGGCGCTACTCGGCCACTTACGCCACTCCTAGTTCAGACGAAATCCATGCCTCTGAAACGTAAAGCTCGTCCCCACTTTCCCCAAGTAGAAACTTGTTGATACGGCTCCACCAAGAAGTCGTATCTAGTTGGAAAGGAAAACTCACCGATATTTCCCAGGCGATGCATGTTAATGGATTAACTTGTTCCAAGAATTTTACTTCCCGAGTATTGGGTAAGTAATCAAAAACTCTTTTATCAAGACAACAACCTTGTTGCGAATATAAAATACACCACAGAGCCGGATCCCTCCGGTTTTGAGCGAGTATTTAAATCCCCTTTTTAAAAGGAAGATCTTAAATATAAAAATGAGTTTTGGGATCCGCTCTAACTTTTGAAAATCATTTTAAAGACTTGAAAACACTTTAAAGAGTGTTTGGAATAATGCTGATTTAATAAAGTAAATTAGTCTCAATAAAAAGAAATATCTGGATATTATTATTTAAATAATATTTCCATAAAGAATAATCTTTATAAAAATAATTGAAGTAGAAGTTTTAAAACTCTTACTTGAATGAAAATTAAATAATCAAGGATATACTTATACAAAAGTACTATCATTATTTGAATAATCGAAAATAAGTTTGATTATCGAAACATTATTCTTTAATAAATTAAAGAATATTATTAAATAATAAGCGGAGTCATAATACCTCGAATGAATATTATAAATAATATTCATTAAATAAAATAACGGAGTCATACATCCTCAAATGAATATTCAAGTAATATTTAATTAATAATATAAAGGAGTCATAAGTCCTCGAATGAATATTCAAGATAATATTCATTAATAAAATAAAGTTATTGAATAAACCTTATTCGATAAATATTATTGAAAACTATAACCATATATATATAAATAAATATATATATATATAAAATCTACTCGGGATCCTCGACTCTCGGTTTTAGAAAATGTTTTCACCTTTGGGTCCCTATACTAAGGGTATACGCAAATTACCGCTATTCTCTAGCATAGGTATTATCAACTGAACCAACAGATATATGGCAAGAATACGAAACAGGCATGCATATGTACCATATCACATGCTACAATATATCGCAAGAATTTGCTAATATAACCATCATGCATCTATTACAAGATAATGCATATACAAGTGTATACATCACAACAACAGTATAACGGATAGAAAACTTGCCTGAGCGACTGGGGGTGATAAAAGGCTCGGGACGAGTCTGGTAACCTATAAACAACAAGTAAGTTTGAATTAAACCAAAGTCACTTGTAAATCTATACTTTAACTAACTTAGACTCTAACGCTTGTTTTGCACTTACTGATTCTCTTAAGTCACTCGAGTACCCTCGGCTCCACCATTTTTAATAATTTAACCATTACGAGTTTTAAGGCGATTCCTTCGCGAGTGTCTTACCAACTGCCTAACACTCTTACCATAATTGTTTCATACATTAACTAACCGTTTTTGGTCTTTAACCTATGTTTCAAAGTAAGGCGAGGGGAGAAGTTTCGTTCGCGAAACGCCGTTACTTAAAATGGTCGTTTCTCCTAAACCGTACATCGGAATCAAACGAACTACATATCAAAACGAAGCTCGTAACATGAGATATCTAAACATGGCAATGGTCAATATCTAACAGGGGGTTCTCGGGTCCTAATTTTATGAACAAAGCAGTCTAAAGTAAATCGGACATTACGACGGCTATGTTTACGCGATTTCCCAAATTTAAACCATTCCAAAACCATCACAATTCAACCCCAATTCACAACCCAATCAAACCTCCATCTAAACTACATTACAACAGCCCCAAATCAATTCATTATAATCAATCTACTTAATCCAAAAACTTGAATTTAAACTATACTACATTCTTTAACCAAATCATAAGATTTCAACAAATCAATCACCACCATTCCAACCCAAACTCTTAAACAAACAAGTTTCAAGCTACTCTTTACCCTCACAACCATAATCAACCTAATATACAAATTAAAGCTAGGGTTTGGAGATGATATACCTTCCTTGAAGTGGTGTGAGTAGCTAGGAAGCCTTAGGAAGCCTTGAGGAGTCTTAGGAATGCTTGGATCTTAAAGGAAAATCAAGAAAATTTAAGTTAAAAACCTTGAAATCACTATTCATTGTCTTCTTCATTGATTTTTTGAAGAAGATTGAGAAAGAATTGAAGGCTTAAACTCATAATATAGCCATAACTATGCATAAGGAATACTAGGGAATTATCTTACCAATTTAGGAAGTCTTGATCTTGAGTTTTGAAATTCTTTCTCTTTGAAATAGTAAAAAGCCGAGAGCAAGAAGAAAATAAAATGCCTTCTGTTCTTGTTTTGATGAAAAATGAATTGTTTGTCTTGGTTGGTTGAATATTTGATTTGTTTTTGGTTAATTACCAATTTAACCTTGATTTTTGTGTGGTTAATATTCCACCACATTTCCTTCCCTCTTATGTCATGCTTGCATCACTTTATGATGTCATCATCCCTCCTTTGTCCTCTTTCTATTGGTTGGATGACATCATCCCCACTAATCTCTTTGATTAACTTCCTAATTATTTGCCTAATGACCGTTGATCTGTTATACGGTTCGCTTAACTTTCATTTTCATTTATCGTTTGAGGGATCATACCCGGGATCTTATTACTTAGGTTCCCTTAACCTTTCTCAATATATTATATTCCTTTTATGATCCTCTCTTATAATCCTTTAATTTAAATCCTTTTTATCCTATTATCTTATACTCAATTCTTTCCGTATCTAATGGATTTCCAGGAAAAATCAAAGTGTTCGGTATTGGATTCTGATGATCTTTACATACACTTATATACCATGTAGAGTACTAATAAAATCTCAGAATATCCATAACAGAACCCCTACATAGTGTGGCATGAAAAGTTTTCTCATTCAGCTAAAACACTATTCATAAGGGTTACAAAAAGTTGAAAATTTTGGGGGTTATTACAGTCTCCCCTCCTTAAAAGGATTCCATCCCGGAATCAAAAAAAACAAATGGGGGTACTTTTCTAGCATTGCGCTCTCTAGTTCCCAAGTTGATTCTTCTACATTATGATTCTGCCATAGTACTCTGACTAGCTTGATCACTTTGTTCTGAAGCACCTGCTCCTTCTTATCGATAATCCTTACTGGATTCCCCACGTAAGTCAGATCTGGTTGCATATCCACCTGCTCGTACTCCACTATGTGTCTGGCATCCCGATGATACTTCCTTAGCATTGACACATGGAACACATTATGAACTTGTTGCAATTTAGGGGGTAAGGCTAGCTCGTAAGCTAACTTTCCAATCTGTCTTAATATCTCAAAAGGTCCAATGTATCTTGGGCTTAGTTTTCCTTTCTTTCCGAACCTCATTAATCCCTTCCAAGGGGATACTTTCAGCAGTACTAAGTCCCCTACTTCATATTCCTTGTCCTTTCGGGCTAGGTCTGCATATTTCTTCTGTCTGTCTTGGGTTGCTATAAGTCGCCCTCTGATAAGATCCACTATATCTTTGGTCCTTTGGACCACTTCGGGTCCGAGCATCTTCCGCTCCCCCACTTCATCCCAGTATAAGGGAGATCGACACCTTCTTCCGTACAGGGCCTCATAAGGCGGCATTCTGATGCTAGCATGAAAGCTATTGTTATAAGAAAACTCGATCAACGGCAAGTGATCATCCCAACTTCCTTTAAAGTCTATTGCACAGACTCTCAACATATCCTCTAGTGTCTGGATGGTCCTTTCACTCTGCCCATCCATCTGGGGATGGTACGCGGTACTCATATTTAACTTGGTCCCCGCACATTCTTGAAAGCTCCTACAAAATTTGGAGTTAAATCTGGGGTCTCGGTCTGAGACAATGGACGTTGGGACTCCATGTCGCGTCACTATTTCCTTAAGGTAAATGTCCACCAGTCTATCGACTATGTATCTCTCATTGATAGGAATGAAATGAGCTGACTTTGTCAGTCGGTCTATAATTACCCATATGGCGTCATGATTGGCTTTCGTCCTTGGCAAGCCTACAACAAAATCCATCGCTATCTGTTCCCATTTCCACTCGGGAATCTCCAGGGGTCGTAAAAGTCCACTGGGTCTCTGGTGCTCTGCCTTTACTCTTTGGCAAGTCAAACATTTGCTTACCCATTCTGCTACGTCCCTCTTCATGTTGGGCCACCAGTAATATTCCTTCAAATCCCTATACATCTTGGTACTTCCCGGGTGAATGGAATACCTTGAACTATGGCTTTCATCCAAAATCTCGTCTTTAAGCTCTTGAACGTTTGGAACCCAAATCCGGTAGTAATACCTCATTATCCCTTTATCATCTTTCTCAGTATGGATCTCCTCTCCAGTCATTGACTTTCTGCCTTCATTCATTATTTTCTCTTGGCACAATCGGATCTTTTCCAATAACTCTGGCTGCATTGAGATCTCAAAAAGCTTTTTAGTTCCGGTTCCGGTTATCTTTACTTCTATTTCCATTCTTTCAAAATCCCTGATTAACTCCTCCGAAGTCGTTATCATTCTGAGTCTTTCCTTTCTACTAAGGGCATCAGCCACCACATTGGCTTTCCCCGGATGATAGAGAATCTCACAATCATAGTCCTTGATTAGTTCTAACTATCTCCTCTGGCGCATGTTGAGCTCTTTCTGCATAAATATGTACTTGAGGCTCTTATGGTCTGTGAAAATCTCGCACTTCTTTCCATACAAGTGGTGCCTCCAAATGTTTTAAGGGAAATACTATTGCCGCGAGCTCAAGGTCATGAGTAGGATATCTAATCTCGTATTCCTTCAGTTGTCTTGACGCATACGCAATCACCTTACCGTGCTGCATAAGCACACATCCTAATCCTTTGTGTGACGCGTCACTATATATCATAAAATCTCCTTTTCCGTCTGGCAATGCCAACACCGGGGCCGTTACCAACCTTTTCTTTAATTCCTGAAAACTGTTCTCGCATTTCTCCGTCCATTCAAACTTCTCTGTCTTATGAGTAAGTTGTGTCAAAGGGGCTGTGATCTTCGCAAAGTCCTGTACAAATCTACGATAGTAGCCGGCCAATCCTATGAAACTCCTTACCTCTGTGGGTGTGGTTGGCCTTTCCCAATTTGAGACCGCCTCTATCTTGGAGGGGTCGACCAATACTTCTTCTTTATTAATCACATGTCCTAAAAACTGTACATCATTCCGCCAGAATTCACACTTCGAGAATTTGGCAAATAACTGTTCCTCTCTGAGTATTCCTAGAGCTATCCTCAAATGTTCTGCATGTTCTGACTTAGTCCTTGAGTAAATCAAAATATCATCGATAAAAACTATCACACACTTGTCCAAGTATTTCTTAAATACCCTATTCATTAAATCCATGAAAGCCGCTGGGGCGTTGGTTAATCCAAAGGACATTACCAAGAACTCATAATGCCCATACCTGGTACGGAACGCTGTCTTGGAAATATCTTCAGGTTTAATCTTTAGTTGGTGATATCCAGTTCTCAGGTCGATCTTGGAAAAATAAACAGCATCCTTTAGCTGGTCAAACAGATCGTCTATTTTAGGTAATGGGTACCTGTTCTTTATGGTTAGCTTGTTCAACTCTCGATAGTCGATGCACAACCTCATGCTCCCATTTTTCTTCTTAACAAATAAAACTGGTGCTCCCCACAGAGATACACTGGGTCTTATCATACCCTTATCCAAGAGTTCCTGCAATTGGATAGCTAATTCCTTCATTTCTAACGGGGCTAACCGGTAAGGTGCTTTTGAAACTGGCGCCGTCCCTGGGGCCAACTCAATAGCAAATTCAATCACTCTATCGGGTGGTAATCCCGGAAGGTCTTGTGGGAATACGTCTTCAAATTCGTTGACTACCGGAATATCTTGTAAGTTGGGCACCTCCTTCTGCGTGTCTACCACATAGGCTAGGTAGGCCTCATTTCCTTTTCGTAGCATCCTTCTGGCCTGGGCCATAGTCAAAAATTTCTGCGTCTGCCTTTTTCCTCTAAATATAACTTCTTTCTTCCCTGGGATATTTAACTTAACTTTCTTCCCTTTACAGTCTATCTGAGCATCATTGCTAGATAGCCAGTCCATTCCCAAAATTACATCAAACTCCCCTAATTTAAAAGGAATCAGATCAACACTAAAAGATTGCTCCCCTATGCCTATCTCACAGGCGGGGTGAATCTGGTTAACAGGAATAATCTCATGATTGGCTATTTCTACTTGTAAGGGTTCTATCAAGGGTTCAGCCTTAAGTCTTAACTTACGCGCAAGGTCCTTTGATATAAAAGATCTAGTTTCTCCCGAATCAAATAAAATGTTTGCACTGACTGAATTTAGAGAAAGGGTACCTGCTATCACATCTGAATCTTTCATAGCATCCTGGACTGTCATGTTGAAAGTCCTTGCAGCAGGTGGCTTATTGGAGGCAGCCCTGCTGGCTCCTGAAGCTGCTGGTTTGTTCATTGGGCATTCCCTCTTCCAATGACCCGGGCGTCCACACAGATGACAACTGGTGGTTGGAATGATGGCAGGGGCTGACGAAGGGCATTTGTGAGAATAGTGGCCCACTTGCCCACACTTAAAGCAGGTTACTGGCTTTCCCTTACATTCCCCATAATGCATTCTTCCACAAGTGTTACAGGTTGGCAATGGGGGTCGAGACTGGTTGGAATAGGACATTCTTGACTTCTAGCCGCTCTGGCTCACATTCATGCTCATTGGCCGCTTAAACCCAGTGTTCCTTCCCGGTAGGGACACTGTTCCTCGATTAAATCTAGTTGGGAAGCTCCTTCCTGCGGAACCTCCACCCATGCTCATACTTTTCCTCTTTATTCCCTTCTTCTCCCTTTCCTTCTGCATCTGTTCACTTTCGGCTTCTACAATCGTTGCCTTTTGCACCAGAGTGGCATAGTCCGTAAGCTCAAGGATTGCCACCCTATTCTGAATCCACGGTTTCAGTCCCTGCTGAAACCTCCTAGCTTTCTTTTCCTCGGTGCTCACAAATTCCGGCACAAACCTTAATAACTCAGTAAATTTTGCTTCGTACTCTGCTACAGATAAATTATTCTGCTTTAGCTCCAAGAACTTGAGCTCCATCTGGTTTTCCATAAACCTCGAAAAATACTTTCCCAGAAATAACTGACTGAACCTCTCCCAGGTTATGATAGCATCTATCTCCATGTTTTTCTTGGCCTCCCACCAGTAGTTGGCTTCTCCTTTCAGAAGGTAGGTAGCAAATACAGTCTTCTGTGCCTCATCGATACTCAGAATCTCAAAGGATTTCTCCATTTCCTTTAACCATGCCCTTGCCTCAACTGGGTCGGCTGATCCGTGGAACTCAGGGGGCTTAAGGGACTTAAAAGCCCTGAAAGAGTTTGCCACATCATTGTTATTTCCTTGAGGGGGTGGGTTGGGTTGACGTTCCAAATTCTGCCTTAGGAGTTGCATGAACTGGCCCATGGGATCCATGCCTGGGTTTGGTACTGGTTGCTCAATCTCAGTTTCTCCTTCTTCAGCCTCTATCTCAAATCCCTCAACATCATATATTTCCTCTTCCTCTTCATACAGGGAGTCATCCTATTCCACATAATCCTCATCTTCCTCTTCACTATGTTCCTGGTTTCTATTGTCCTGATTATGGCTTCCCTGGTCCTCAGATCCAGGGTTCGCCCTAGTTCCAATCTTTCTTGGCGGCATGATTCTGATAAAAAAAATATTATTGGGAAATTCAACGTTAGGTCACAATCATATACAACATTGTGCCTTGCACAGCTCTTATAATGGGGAGAATGTATATCGCAATTCTATTATTTTATGACAGTTCTAATAAGAAGTACAGTAATAATAATGATAAAAATAGTGATCTCATCATTAAGGAACTGAACTGAAGGAAACAAATATATACATAATGCGAGAAATACATAGTTTGATCTGGTCAAAAGTACAACAGTGCTACAGCCATCTGTCCCAAAAGTGATACACAAGAGTCTATCTGTCTAGTCAGAAAAAGGGATGCTATATACAAGTCAACTATCCCGGAAAATTGGCTCTTACTAAGGCCTCGGCTAACTAGACAACTAGACTATTCCATCGTCAATCCTGAATCACACACCGGAGCGGGTCAGCTCTCATACCCTTTCCATCGCATGACGGAAGATATAGTCGGCCTGCCTCCTAGAGATCCTACCGTGCCTGTCCCCCTGGAGCGATCTGAGCCTCGCTCGGGACGTGAGCTCTATCCCCGTAAGCTCCCTCCGCAAGGATCGGGGTACAGAAGCCCTAGTCTCATAAGCTCGGGTACGCCTGCCCGCCCTCTCCGCATCCAACTCCCTCCTGGCCTCATCCAGTCGGGCCTCGGCAACAGCAACTCGGGTCCTCAGTACATCCTGAACATAGTCGTGGGCTAACGAAGACTGCCTATGGGCAGGGTCAAGAGGTGGTGAATCCGGAGCCGCTGGGGGTGCCTCCTCAGTCTGCCTACGCTCGGAAGTATGGGTCTCTGAGCTGTCATCATAGGGGATCCAAGATAGTGGTGGAGGGGTAGGAGCTCTGACCACCGGAAGTCTGGGTAAAGGGGTACCAGCATACACTACCATAGGTCCGACACGCTCCTCAGCTACTGGGACCTCATCCGGGTCCTCCTCATCTGGAATAGCAATGACCTCTGTCTCTGACTCCTCTGAGGGGTCCTCCTCATCTGAAATAGCAATGACCTCCGTCTCTGACTCCTCTGAGGGGTCCTCCTCATCCTCCTCCATCTCAGGCTCCTCCTGATCCTCGACATCTAGCAGTGCCTCATCATGCTCACGCTCGAACATCTCAGGGTCCTCTATCTCAGGCGCCTACACATTAAACGAGCTAAGTTACTATCATGATACTTATAAGGGTTCCCGTAAGGGTTTTAACTGTCAGCACTACTTTAAGTAGTCTGACCATGAACTTGGCAAGAGTTCTTATTATCTTTGTGAGTTTGTTATTATATCGTCGCATCATCTCTGAAGTTTATAACGCTTAGCTCTGATACCATTTCTGTAACACCCCCAGATCCGGGGTCAGGGATCCGGGTCATCACGGTCTTTCTTTCCACAATATCACTTCACTTAATTAATAATAAATAACCTCAAGCTGTGACCCCACACTAACACACACCACCACACGTCATAGTCTCAGAGATGAAATTGAAATAAGTACAAGTCCTTGAATCCACAATTAAAAGTTATTACAACCCAAAATGATTACTTGATAAATTTACAGTTAATTGCCATTATCTGCCACAAGTTATAATTATACATAATTGAGTCTCAAAAGTAGAATGCCTGATCTACCAATAGATCTACCTCTGCATCTATAGCAGCTACAACATCAACGGGAAGACGCGGGACGCTTCCCACGCGCTTGCGCTGGGTCTGCTGGAGTCTGGCCATCTTTCCTAACTGTTGTTGTGTGATGAAGAAATAAAGCAAGAGTGAGCCTTACAGATCGCAAGATAATATATAGTGATAACAATAATACAAGTATCTAAATTGATACTTACTAGAATTCTTTATCATGTGTAAGGTAATTACTTATTGGATATAAGTTTTAAAAGAAGATGAAGTTACCAATTACTTCACTATACTTATACCATTTTTAGAAATCTACTTGAACTACTACTGTTCAAAGTATAATAAGATTCACGAGGTCATCCCATAGATGAGACCACAATTAAAACTTGAATATATTTGATCTTTGAAATGTTTTGAAAAGAAATGAAGTTACGAGATACTTCATTCAATGGATACACCAATAAAACAATTTTGACCCTGTCAATGCTTCGGCAACCACCCATTCGTAGCCTTTCGATCGAAATGCTACGGGTAGTGTTGCAGAATTATCCAAATGGATGATGAAATCATTACAGGAGTTTGCCGCGCCAGGAAGACCACTTACGATGATCAGTCATAGTAGTACAACCCCACCATTTTCTACATGTAGAGGAGAACCTGTCGGATTTACTTGTCAACCGAACACTGAACTCCTAAGGAATGGACCGCCTTAGTGGAACTTCCAGGCCATTTGGGCCAATATAATAATACGGCTGGGCCGGCGCTACTCGGCCACTTACGCCACTCCTAGTTCAGCTGAAATCCATGACTCTGAAACGTAAAGCTCGTCCCCACTTTCCCCAAGTAGAAACTTGTTGATACGGCTCCACCAAGAAGTCGTATCTAGTTGGAAAGGAAAACTCACCGATATTTCCCAGGCGATGCCTGTTAATGGATTAACTTGTTCCAAGAATTTTACTTCCCGAGTATTGGGTAAGTAATCAAAAACTCTTTTATCAAGACAACAACCTTGTTGCGAATATAAAATACACCACAGAGCCGGATACCTCCGGTTTTGAGCGAGTATTTAAATCCCCTTTTTAAAAGGAAGATCTTAAATATAAAAATGAGTTTTGGGATCCGCTCTAACTTTTGAAAATCATTTTAAAGACTTGAAAACACTTTAAAGAGTGTTTGGAATAATGCTAATTTAATAAAGTAAATCAGTCTCAATAAAAAGAAATATCTGGATATTATTATTTAAATAATATTTCCATAAAGAATAATCTTTATAAAAATAATTGAAGTAGAAGTTTTAAAACTCTTACTTGAATGAAAATTAAATAATCAAGGATATACTTATACAAAAGTACTATCTTTATTTGAATAATCGAAAATAAGTTTGATTATCGAAACATTATTCTTTAATAAAATAAAGAATATTATTAAATAATAAGCGGAGTCATAATACCTCGAATGAATATTACAAATAATATTCATTAAATAAAATAACGGAGTCATACATCCTCAAATGAATATTCAAGTAATATTCAATAAATAATATAAAGGAGTCATAAGTCCTCGAATGAATATTCAAGATAATATTCATTAATAAAATAAAGTTATCGAATAAACCTTATTCGATTAATAGTTTTGAAAACTATAACCATATATATATAAATATATATATATATATATATAAAATCTACTCGGGATCCTCGACTCCCGGTTTTAAAAAATGTTTTCACCTTTGGGTCCCTATACTAAGGGTATATGCAAATTACCGCTTTTCTCTAGCATAGGTTTTATCAACTGAACCAACAGATATATATGGAAAGAATACGAAATAGGCATGCATATGCACCATATCACATTCTACAATATATCGCAAGAATTTGCTAATATAACCATCATGCATCTATTACAAGATAATGCATATACAAGTGTATACATCACAACAACAATATAACGGATAAAAAACTTGCCTGAGCGACTGGGGGTGATAAAAGGCTCGGGACGAGTCTGGTAACCTATAAACAACAAGTAAGTTGGAATTAAACCAAAGTCACTTGTAAATCTATACTTTAACTAACTTAGACTCTAACGCTTGTTTTGCGCTTACTGATTCTCTTAAGTCACTCGAGTACCCTCGGCTCCACCATTTTTAATAATTTAACCATTACGAGTTTTAAGGTGATTCCTTCGCGAGTGTCTTACCAACTGCCTAACACTCTTACCATAATTGTTTCATACATTAATTAACCCTTTTTGGTCTTTAACCTATGTTTCAAAGTAAGGCGAGGGGAAAAGTTTCGTTCGCGAAATGCCGTTACTTAAAACGGTCGTTTCTCCTAAACCGTACATCGGAATCAAACGAACTACATATCAAAACGAAGCTCGTAACATGAGCTATCTAAACATGGTCAACATATAGCAGGGGGTTCTCGGGTCCTAATGTTATGAACAAAGCAGTCTAAAGTAAATTGGACATTACGACGGCTATGTTTACGCGATTTCCCAAATTTAAACCATTCCAAAACCATCACAATTCAACCCCAATTCACAACCCAATCAAACCTCCATCTAAACTACATTACAACAGCCCCAAATCAACTCATTATAATCAATCTACTTAATCCAAAAACTTGAATTTAAACTATACTACATTCTTTAACCAAATCATAAGATTTCAACAAATCAATCACCACCATTCCAACCCAAACTCTTAAACAAACAAGTTTCAAGCTACTCTTTACCCTCACAACCATAATCAACCTAATATACAAATTAAAGCTAGGGTTTGGAGATGATATACCTTCCTTGAAGTGGTGTGAGTAGCTAGGAAGCCTTAGGAAGCCTTGAGGAGTCTTAGGAATGCTTGGATCTTAAAGGAAAATCAAGAAAATTTAAGTTAAAAACCTTGAAATCACTATTCATTGTCTTCTTCATTGATTTTTTGAAGAAGATTGAGAAAGAATTGAAGGCTTAAACTCATAATATAGCCATAACTATGCATAAGGAATACTAGGGAATTATCTTACCAATTTAGGAAGTCTTGATCTTGAGTTTTGAAATTCTTTCTCTTTGAAATAGTAAAAAGCCGAGAGCAAGAAGAAAATAAAATGCCTTCTGTTCTTGTTTTGATGAAAAATGAATTGTTTGTCTTGGTTGGTTGAATATTTGATTTGTTTTTGGTTAATTACCAATTTAACCTTGATTTTTGTGTGGTTAATATTCCACCACATTTCCTTCCCTCTTATGTCATGCTTGCATCACTTTATGATGTCATCATCCCTCCTTTGTCCTCTTTCTATTGGTTAGATGACATCATCCCCACTAATCTCTATGATTAACTTCCTAATTGTTTGCCTAATGACCGTTGATCTGTTATACGGTTCGCTTAACTTTCGTTTTCGTTTATCATTTGAGGGATCATACCCGGGATCTTATTACTTAGGTTCCCTTAACGTTTCTCAATATATTATATTCCTTTTATGATCCTCTCTTATAATCCTTTAATTTAAATCCTTTTTATCCTGTTACCTTATACTCAATTCTTTCCGTATCTAATGGATTTCCGGGAAAAATCAAAGTGTTCGGTATTGGATTCTGATGATCTTTACATACACTTATATACCATGTAGAGTACTAATAAAATCTCAGAATATCTATAACAGAACCCCTACATAGTGTGGCATGAAAAGTTTTCTCATTCAGCTAAAACACTATTCATAAGGGTTACAAAAAGTTGAAAATTTTGGGGGTTATTACAATTAACAGGCATCGCCTGGGAAATATCGGTGAGTTTTCCTTTCCAACTAGATATGACTTCTTGGTGGAGCCGTATCAACAAGTTTCTACTTGGGGAAAGTGGGGACGAGCTTTACGTTTCAGAGTCATGGATTTCATCTGAACTAGGAGTGGCGTAAGTGGTCGAGTGGCGCCGGCCCAACCTAATTATATTGGCCCAAATGGCCTGGAAGTTCCGCTAAGACGGTCCATTCCTTAGGAGTCCAGTGTTCGGTTGACAAGTAAATCCGACAGGTTCTCCTCTACATGTAGAAAATGGTGGGGTTGCACTACTACGACTGATCATCGTAAGTAGTCTTCCTGGCGCGGCAAACTCCCGTAATGAGTTCATCATCCAATTGGATATTTCTGCAACACTACCCAGAGCACTTCGATAGGAAGGCTACGGTTGGGTGATTGTGGAGTGTTGGCAGGGAACAGTTTTCAAAATGATGTTTGCATCAAATGAAGTATCTCGTAACTTCATTTTATTTTGATGATATTTTAAAGATTGATTCTATACAAGTTTTGTCTTGTAGCTTAATCTATGGGATGAACTATTTATACATTGAACGATGGTAGTTCAAGTAGTATTCAGAAAAGATATAAGTATATCGGAGTATCTTGTAACTTCATCTTTTAAACTTATATCTAGTTAATGATTGCTTATGAATGACAACGGTTTCAGGAAAACGTTGAGACAAGGTTAGATATATTAGATCACCTTGCAACGATATTTTTATACAGTTATAAACTGGAACTCTTTGTATATTATGCATGGAAGAGGACTTCCAAGATTTTGAAAAGTATATATGTATCTATACTGAATATTTTACGACTTGGTCGCGTTAAGATATCAGCTTGGTTCATTTCCTCTTGACCAAGACTTTCATGAGTACTATGAGAATGCTCATATATTGTTAATCATTATACATATTGTTTTGGTGGGCTTGTTGGTCACCCTTGCTTTCTTCTTTCATCACACAACAACAGATAGAAAAGATGAACATGACCAAGCTCCCGATTCGCAAGCGGTTAGGAAACGTTCCGCAGTTTCTTGTAGGCGTTGATGCCGTTATAGCCGAGGTAGGATCTACCAATAGGCTAGGCTTTCAACTTCTGATGTACCAGATTTATGTATATTTATGAATTGTAATAATGGCAAAGAAATGTAAATTTATTTAGAAACCCTTTTAAGGTGTAATGGCTTATAATTGTGGAATAAACTGACTTGTGTTATTTTTTGGGTATTTATCTCTGAGACTATAACTTGCGGCGTGTGTGTGTATATTGTGGGGTCACAGTACGCAGTAATTGGTTGATTGTTAAGATTAAGTATTGTTAAGGGATATGGAACTCGTGACAACCCGAATCCCCGACCCCGGATTTTGGGGGTGTTACAGAAATGGTATCAGAGCTAAGCGTTATAAACCTCAGAGATGATGTGACTTTAAGGTAATAAGTTCACTCAGATAATAAGAACTCTTGCCAAGTTCATGGTCGGACTACTTAACGTAGTACTGACAGTTAAAACCCTTACGGGAACCCTTATAAATATTATGATAGTAATATAGTTCGTTCTCGTATAGGGCAGCGGGGCACCGAACCCTAAGGTTCAGGAGCATCAGTATGAGGATGTTTTATTACATGTTGGAGATCAAATTGTGAATCCGATAGAGTACCCTAATGAGGGACCGGATGAGATTCATATTGAGAATGTTACGGTTGAGGATGTTATCCCAGAAGGGATTGTTGCTGAGGAGGATCTCGGGGAGGATCCTGGAGAGAATGAAGAGATGACCGCTGAGGAATTGATGACCGTAGTTAGGGCGACTACCAGAGCAAGAATGGACGTGAGGGTGGCACTAGAGGATGAAGAGTTACCGAGGGCTCAAAGGTTAATGAGGGCAGGAGGAGTGGGGCCTTCCATGACACCAATTACACCAGTATCAGACCCTCTTCCAGAGGTTCCTGAAGATATCCATGAGGTTCCACCAATTCCTGTTCCCTCCCCTGTACAGAGCCCAGCACCTACTGAGGAAATGCCACCTTTATCTCCTGCACCATTGTCACCTGATACTGTGCTAGGTTATCCATTTGGATCTCCTGGGTCTGCACCACCTGCACCCCATGGACTGCTAGATGCTACCACTCAGGCTTCTCTTATCGCCAATTATTATATGACTTTGGGTGGCCTGTCTGAGGCCCGTAATGTTAGGAGTGATCTGTTGGATCGACTTACTGCACCGAGGATTGAGGGTGGGGTACTTCCGGCAGGATTAGCTCATAGCATGGAAAGGATTGAGGCTACCACCCGTGTTACAGCTAGAGGCCAGCTTGAGGGTCAGATTGATCCAGCTCTACTTGCAACTATCCTAGATCTCATCACCGCTTTAATGGAGCAGGTTAGGGATGTCGTGCGTGCCCGTATTTCTTGATCCATAATAGTGTGCAGAGTCTGAGCAATCTGACAAGAATTTCATGTAGCACCGCTTTTGGAGGATTAGCCTAAGTTATGAATCATTAGTTTTAATGACTAGATGATTATCTATGGTAGTACTTTTGGGATAGAAGCGATCAGATCAAATGATGTAATTCTCTTTAATGTGTTCAGCTGTCGTACCCTCGAACAAATGGTTATGTATATATTCGTTAATTTCAGTTCAGATCAGTCTGTTTGTGATAAGTTCATATTGTTAATTGCACTATTAACACTTAAGAGAGTGTCATGAAGTTTATAGAACTTGAGAATTTATAATTTGCAATCATACAAGGACGGAATGAAGGAAAGACTTAAGCAAAGTAAATAAGACAAATATCCAGAGATTCTCAATTTTTTTCCAAGCATTATGCCCCCATGAGGAATAAGATAAGGGGCAAACCTTGAATGTGATAATCAGGGAAGTCGTAATTAAGCTATAAGGAACCCATAATATAATGAAGTGGAAAATGAGGATTTTAAATTAAAAGATGACCCCAATTATGGGGAGTAGGAAGAAATATTTAGACTGAGAAAATAGAAGTCGAGCAAGATAGGAAGAACCAGGATGGTACTCCTATTGGGCAATCCATGGACCTGCCTAAAACAAAACTTATACTTTTACCCCTAACCACCACCTTGAGGAAACAATGTGGTGTGAAATTCTTTCAGGACCTTTAAGTCGCTAAGCCCTTAGAGTTCCAAGGAACAAGCTGACCCAGTCGAGGCAAGAGCCTGGCTAAAGGAAATATAGGAATCATTTGAGATTCTAAATGATGGACGAATCACAAAAGACTATTTTTGTCACTTACCCTCTTAAGAGAGAGGCCACCCGCTGGTGAAAGGCCAAGGAAGGCACGGAGCAAGTGATTATAATAAGCTGATTAAAGTTCAGTGAAATTTTTTTCGAGAAAGTAAATCCCAAGGTTATGGAGATAGTGTAAAAGCTTTAAGAGCCAAAACAAAGGTGGACGGATATGATGAGTTATGAGTCTAAGATTGTAAAAGTTGTCAAGATTCGTCTGGAGGACAAGAATCCCAGAACGACGTGATGTTTGAAGTCAATGATTAGTGGGTTCGTGAAATGGTTGTAATGGAAACGAAAATAAAAGACTGAAAAGGGCAGGAGTATAAAGGGATATAAAGGAAATAGAATTGAGAAGTGATAAGGGAGTTAGGTATGGGAAACCCTAAGAAACCCTTGCAATAAATATAGAGAAGTGTGTCATCATCAGCGCGATGGTGACTGATCATGAGATAAATTCAAGGTTTGAAGGGATAAGCGATACATATAGTTAATTCCCTTGAAGTTGACAGTATTCGATGAAAATTTGAGATAGATCGATTGATTAATAAGGAAACACGGATGGACTGAGGAGACAAGAAAGTAAGAAATTAGAAAAATTGGATGAAGGAAGTGACCTTCAAGAATGTGAAGTGTAAGTAACGCATGTGAAATGATACCCAGAAAGGGAGACGCCAGGTATGAAAGATATCCCAACATTGAGATGACTGTTGAGATAAATAAAAGAGGTAATTGAGTAGTTAGAACTAAAAGGTTCACGTTGAACACGACCAATATCTTCTAGAACATCCCTGTTATCATTACTGAATCAGGCAAGAAAAGTAGATAATCGTTGTTATCTTTTGGAGGCCATATTGATTGACCTCATTTTGAATACGGATGTTATTGTGAAATTAGGCAAATACTATCGAGGTGGGAAGGATTGAATAAGGCACCCTTATCAGGGATATATGACTTAATTTATCCATGAAAGGATGCATGTACCTTTTTAAAGGTGGAATTAAAGATAGAACATCGGTAACTTAAAATGAATCCTAGGGGAATGCATAAAGGTTGGCATTTCACCCTTAATAGGGATAGTATGAGTTTTGACAGTATGAATTGGAAAAGATTAAGGTAATAACAACCTTTAAGTATCAGTGGAGAAATTTTCCAGAAACATATAGACAATGGTTCTAGTATTAGTATAGGGTATTTTGATATGCCCTGTATCTAGGGAATACAGGAGGAACGATTCAAGGATAACCTTAGAGGTTTTACAAGGAGAAAGGTAATATTCAAAATTCTCAAGAATAGAAATGTTGATAAAGGAAATATGACGTAATTATAATGATGCCAAGTGGGGCACGTGTTAAACCACGAGAAAGTATGGATCGAACCAGTAAAGGTTGAAATTATTCAGGGAAATTAGGGCCTAAGATAAAAGATGTTCTAAGTATGATTGAGAGTCAGTCGTGACAGTGATTAACCTCTAAAGACTGAGGCAATAACTTATGGAAAAAAATGGTGATATTTT
Source organism: Apium graveolens (assembly GCF_009905375.1). Lineage (NCBI taxonomy): Eukaryota > Viridiplantae > Streptophyta > Magnoliopsida > Apiales > Apiaceae > Apium > Apium graveolens. The sequence goes on from NC_133651.1 coordinate 165,551,038, forward strand.
TTTTCTCATCAGATTTTAAGGAAAACATTTTCACATAAGCAGTGATTGAAATGAGATAGAAAATTTATTTGGAGGTGGTTAAAACGACATTAATGGTAAGGAAATTTTACTATCAGGAAAGGCCAAAGAGGTGGCCGACACTTTAAGTGTAAGAGAGCAATTATAGGCGCTCGTGCCAGAGGAATATAGTGATAATGGTTGAAGCCGTAAAGGTTGTATTATGGGTTGGAAGATTGACATTCCTTCTGATGATTGTACAATACCCAACTGTAATAGTAGTTTGGTAAAGGTTTAATTCGTATAATCGCCATGAGCGGGCTATCTATCTTAGAAGGTACTATCTTGAGATAAGCCAGGACCATGTTGCAAAATGACTAAATGAACCTTTGAGATGCATGTCTCCCAATAAAGACATACGATTAAGAATGGTATTAACCTGCTATCGTTGCCTTCATTGAAACTCTTCTGCAATTTTATCTGCTTCATGTCATATGTACGTCAAGTTCAGGAGTGTTCTTCATGAATCATGAACGGTGATCATGCTACCTCCTTAGAAGAATTCGATACGAGATGCATGGACTCCGTATAGTTAGCTATTAAGATTTCATCGAAAATGAATGATTACAGTAGGTCAACGGTGGACCCTAGTAGTGCAGCAATGATTCTGCGAGCAATGAGTGGATTACAACCATGAGAGTTGTATTGGAATGGATTTTGAGATTGAGTACCACTAATCGGGTCGTGGTGGTGTATAAGTTATCATTGATAGACTAATTAAGTAGATTATCTACCTATTGAATACTTATTCCTTCTTATCAATAGAGAGTCGTATTACTATACGAGGACGGTTGCGGTGCAAGCATAGAATTCTAGTAAAGATGATGTATAAAATGAGATTCCAGATTCGATTTTCGATGTCGAGGGAGTTTCAAAGGTGATTGGGTATAAGCTCGAGGAAGAGCATAGGTCCATAGAATGATGGACGGAATTGCAAAAATATTTAGGCATGTGAAATACGATGCTATAATACTTGATATTGATATATATATGTATATGTTTTGTTCTCCTATGACAAACCTCTATAGTTCAGAGGTAGATTCCAAGCCAGATATTATGTGGCAGTATATTTTATATATATACAATTCTCTTTAATTCGTTATTTTCTCTCCTTTTCATTTCATATAAGCTGAGAAGAACAACCCTTCCAGAAGGGGAGGTATTGCCGAATGACTATCTATCTGTGTGATAGAAGCCTAGTAGGATACCACATGTTGTTTAATTGCTTGTCAAGTACTAAAGGATGGCCACCTTCTGTACTAACTATGCAATAGAACAAGTGTTCATGATCATAGTGATCTCTCAACAAATTCCTTTACTTCTATATGATTGATCAAACTTTGGAAAATAGAAACAGCTGAAAAAGGAGTAGTAAAGTTATGGTGGTATTCGGAATGGAAACACATTCGTGATACTAAGGTTGACGTGGTTATTAAAAGGTTATAGAACGCTAACGAGCAAGAATATAACCAGTATAATATTAGGAACGGAAGGTAGTAGCGATTACGAACTGGAAAAGAATGGGTATGGAGAAGCAAAAGCTCAAATGCTAAAAGCTATAATGAGAGTCTGTGCAATAGACTTGAAAGAATTTGGAATGATCACTTAACGCGGGTTGAGTTTTCTCACGATAATAGATCGTATGTCAGGTATCGAGATGTCGTCTTATGAGATCTTTGAGGGAAGACAATGTCGATCCCCCTTATGTTAGGATGAAGTTGTAGAGCGCAAGATGCTCGGACCAGCAGTGATCCAAAGGACCAAGGATATAATAGATTTAATCAGAGGACGGCTGGTAGTAGCCCAAGATGGGAACACGAAGTATGCTGATTTGACTCGAAAGGACAAAGAGTATGAAATAGGGGACCTAGTGTTGTTATAGGTATTCCCTTGGAAAGGATTGATGAGGCTCGGAAAGAAATGAAAGCTACGTCCACAAATTGTTGGACCCTTGGATATATTAAGACGTATTGGGGAGTTAGCATATGAGCTAGCCCTACCCCCGAACATGTAGCAAGTCATAACGTGTTTCACATATCAATGTTAAGGAAGTGTAATTCAGATGCCAGATAAATAGGAGCATATGAGCGCCTAGACATGCAACCAGACGTAACCTATATGGAGCAACCAGGAAAGGTTATAAATTGAAAAAGGAACAAGTGCTTAGGAGAAGGGTTATCAAACTATTCAGAGTTTGATGGAAGAACCACAATGTGGGAAAATTTACTCGAGAGTTAGAAAGTGCAATGTTAAGAGAGTATCCCTATTCATTTTCTATCTGATTCCGGGACGGAATCCTTTTAAGGAGGGGAGACTGTAATAACCCCAAATTTTGGAATTTTTGAAACTCTTATGAATAGTGATTTTTCTGAATAAGAAAACTTCTCATGCCACACTATGTAGGGGTTCTTCTATTGTTATTATGAGATCTTATTAGTACTTTATATGGGATATAAGTGTATGTAAATATCGTCAGAATCCAAATTCGAACACTTTGATTTTTTCCGAAAATCCACCAGATATCGAAAGAATTGAGTATAAGGTAACAAGATAAAAAGGATTTAAATTCAAGGATTATAAGAGAGGATCATAAAAGGAATACAATGTATTGATAAAGGTTAAGGGAACCCAAGTAATAAGATCCCGTGTATGACCCTCAAACGATAAACGAAAACGAAAGTTAAGCGAATCGTATAACAGATCAGCGGTCATTAGCCAAGTAATTAGAAGTTAATCAAAGAGATTAGTGGGGATGATGTCATCAAACCAATAAGAAGAGGACAAAGGAGGGAGGGTGACATCACATGGTGACATAAGCATGACCAAGCAAGTGTGTTGTTGGTTGAATTAGAACCACACAAAAGTTACCATGGTAAAAAGGTAATAAAACAAAACAAAACAAATCAAACAATCAACCAACCAAGCCAACAATTCATTTTCACCAAAAACACAACATTTTCTCACCTTTCTTCTTCCATGCTCTCGGCTTTTTCTTCTTTTCCAAAGCAAGAAAATCAAAAATCAAGTTCCAAGCATTGTTAAATCACAAGGTAATTATCTAAGACTCCTTATGCATAGTTATGGATATCCTATAAGTTTGAGCTCCTAAATCATTCACAATCTCTTCCTAAAAATCATGGAAGAAGATGGTGAATAGTGTTTTTCAAGAACTAAAATTTTTGTTCTTGAAGTTTTGTTTAGTTTAAGCTTGGATAAGGACTTTAAGGGTGATTCCAAGCCATTCTCTTGATTCTCCACTCTCCAAGGAAGGTATAACCCCTCCAAACCCTAACTTTATTTGAGTAATTAGGTTTAGTTTTGTTGATTTTAATTCATGAGAGGCTTGCTTGTTGTGAATGTAGAGATTAGTTAGTTTTGTGAAGTTTTGGAGTGGTAATTCTTGGATTGTTGATTAATGAACTTAAGTGTAGTTAAGTTCAAGTTTAAGAATAAGTATAAATAGTTAATGTTGAGTTGTTGGGGCTGTCATGATGTAGTATGGATGGATTTTTGATTGGGTTGTGATTGTGGATTGATTGTGGGTTGAATTGGGTGTTTTAAATTTGGGTAATCGCGTAAACATAGCTGTCGTAATGTCCGATTTACTTTAGACTGTTTTTGTTCTTAACATTAGAACCCGTGAACTCACTGCTAGGTTTTGACCGTTGCAAGGATTAGATAGTTCATGTTATGAGCTTCGTTTTGATATTTAGTTCGTTTGATTCCGATGTACGGTTTAGGAGAAACGACCGTTTTAAGTAACGACATTTCGTGAATGAATCATTACCCCTCGCCTTACTTTGAAACATAGGTTAAAGACCTAAAAGGACTAATTGGAGTATGAAACAATTATGTAAAGTGTATTAGGCAGTTGGTAAGACACTCGCGAAAGAATCGCCTTAAAACTCGTAATGGTTGATTTATTAAAAAATGGTGGAGCCGAGGGTACTCGAGCGACTTAAGAGAATCAGTAAGCGCAAAGCGAACGTTAGAGTATAAATTGGTTAAAGTATAGATTGATAAGTGACTTGGGTTTAATTCCAACTTATATGTTGTTTATAGGTTACCAGACTCGTCCCAAGCCATTTGTAACCCCCAGTCGCTCAGGCAAGTTTTCTATCCGTTATACAGTAGTTGTGATGTATACATTTGTACATGCATTATCTTGTGATAGATGCATAATGGTTACTTAGCAAATTCTTGCGATATATTGTAGCATGTGATATGGTATATATGCATGTCTGTTTCGTATTCTTGATACATATATCTGTTGATTCAGTTGATAATACCTATGCTAGAGATAAGCGGTAATTTGCATATACATATATATATATATATATGAATAATTTTCAAAACTATGAATCGAATAAGGTTTATTCGATAACTTTATTTTATTAATGAATATTATCTTGAATATTCATTCGAGGGCTTATGATCCCGTTTATTTTATTATTGAATATTATTTTGAATATTCATTCGAGGGCTTATGACCCCGTTTATTTTACTATTGAATATTATTTTGAATATTCATTCGAGGACTTGTGACTCCGCTTAATTTATTAATGAATATTATTATTTGAATATTCATTCGAGGAGTTATGACTCCGATTATTTACTAATTATTATTCGAATATTCGCAACCAGTTTGCTATTTTGATAAAAGAGTTTTGATTACTTACCCAATACTCGGGAAGTAAAATTCCTGGAACAAGTTAATCCATTAACAGGCATCGCCTGGGAAATATCGGTGAGTTTTCCTTTCCAACTAGATATGACTTCTTGGTGGAGCCGTATTAACAAGTTTCTACTTGGGGAAAGTGGGGACGAGCTTTACGTTTCAGAGTCATGGATTTCATCTGAACTAGGAGTGGCGTAAGTGGTCGAGTGGCGCCGGCCCAGCCTAATTATATTGGCCCAAATGGCCTGGAAGTTCCGCTAAGACGGTCCATTCCTTAGGAGTCCAGTGTTCGGTTGACAAGTAAATCCGACAGGTTCTCCTCTACATGTAGAAAATGGCGGGGTTGCACTACTACGACTGATCATCGTAAGTGGTCTTCCTGGCGCGGCAAACTCCCGTAATGAGTTCATCATCCAATTGGATATTTCTGCAACACTACCCAGAGCACTTCGATTGGAAGGCTACGGTTGGGCGATTGTGGAGTGTTGGCAGGGAACAGTTTTCAAAATGATGTTTGCATCAAATGAAGTATCTCGTAACTTCATTTTATTTTGATGATATTTTAAAGATTGATTCTATACAAGTTTTGTCTTGTAGCTTAATCTATGGGATGAACTATTTATACATTAAACGGTGGTAGTTCAAGTAGTATTCGGAAAAGATATAAGTATATCGGAGTATCTTGTAACTTCATCTTTTAAACTTATATCTAGTTAATGATTGACTTATGAATGACAAAGGTTTCAGGAAAATGTTGAGACAAGGTCAGATATATTAGATCACCTTGCAACGATATTTTTATACAGTTATAAACTGGAACTCTGTGTATATTATGCATGGAAGAGGACTTCCAAGATTTTGAAAAGTATATATGTATATATACTGAATATTTTGCGACTTGGTCGCGTTAAGATATCAGCTTGGTTCATTTCCTCTTGACCAAGACTTTCATGAGTACTATGAGAATGCTCATATATTGTTAATCATTATACATATTATTTTGGTGGGCTTGTTGATCACCCTTGCTTTCTTCTTTCATCACACAACAACAGATAGAAAAGATGAACAGGACCAAGCTCCCGATTTGCAAGCAGTTAGGAAACGTTCCGCAGTTTCCTGTAGGCGTTGATGCCGTTATAGCCGAGGTATGATCTACCAATAGACTAGGCTTTCAACTTCTGATGTACCAAATTTATGTATATTTATGAATTGTAATAATGGCAAAGAAATGTAAATTTATTTAGAAACCCTTTTAAGGTGTAATGGCTTATAATTGTGGAATAAATTGACTTGTGTTATTTTTTGGGTATTCATCTCTGAGACTATAACTTGCGGTGTGTGTGTGTATATTGTGGGGTCACAGTACGCTGTAATTGGTTGATTGTTAAGATTAAGTGTTGTTAAGGGATATGGAACTCGTGACAACCCGAATCCCCGACCTCGGATTTGGGGGTGTTATAATCTCCCAAGATATGAATTCTGGTTATAATTGATTATGAGCTATGATTGCTTGGTTAACTACCAACCGGGAAAGGTCCATTTAGGAACAGACGTTCAAATAGAAAGAACAGAGTGAACACCATTAGGATTATTGTGAAATGGTTAAAAGAATTGCAAAAGTTAGGAATTGAAGAATAGGTTTTGAGCCGTCTTCTGGGTTATGCTGATAGTTAATTTGTTGTTAAATATCAAATGTGGTATTAATGTAGATGATTGATGTTGACTTCTGTTACGACCGGCATTTTATGTAATATTATTTGTGAATTTGGTATAATATTAAGTCAAATGAAAATATATTCAATGATTGTACGTTTGTGTGAGTGAAAATTTCTGCATTATAAATTTGCTTTGGGTAGTATATGATTTTTCAAAGCAAGAGTTTATTTAATTTCTTTATTTTTGATTTATAAGGAATATTCTAAGCTTTGGAAAAATCTTCTTTTAAAAGGCATTTTGTTCACAAATTTTGAAAATGATTTTATAAAGTCTCTAAAAATACAAGTTAATTTATGGTATAAATTTTATAATTTTTGAACTTGTATTTTATTTTATAAAAATAAATCATTATAAATTTTAGTTGTCATATTTATCAAATTACATGAATAACCTTGCATGCAAACTCTCTTCTATTTAATCAAAGGGCAAAGAAGACATTCTCAACCCCACTAACTCACATTTTGCTAACCAATTTACCCCTTTACCCTTGCATGCAAATCTACCTAACTATATTGGAGGGTTATTCTTGTAAAATCTCAAACTCACTCACATTATAGTCAAATCAATGCATAAAAACAAGTCCAAGAAGTGATCATCACCACACTTCACCCCACCACTTCACTCTCTTCTCCCTCCCTCCTCCCTCACCTCTCGGTTTTTCCCCTCCCCTCTCGGCAACCACCAAAACCGAGCCCCATCCCCTTCTTTCTTCAACTCTCACTCAAACAATCATCTTATATCCAAGTAATTTTACTCCCTATATGTTATTCTTATATATATTTCAAAAGTTTAGAGTGAAAAACCTATGTTTTGACCTTGCATGGTGATGTTTTTGTTAAACTCAAAGTGAACCTCCTTGATTCTTGTGAATCTAAGGCTTTCACCATGAGATATAGTATCATAGGGTCAAGAATGGCTAGACATAAGAGTGTTACACTTATGAAATGTTGTTCTTACCCTAATCCATTCGGCCATGACTTGATAGGAGCCGAATGGATGGTGTTTTGTTGCCTTGTTACATTTTTGTGTATTTTGTGATGATAACGTGAATTTTATAGTAAAAGCTTGATAAAACCCTTTTGCATGCTAGTTGATCATTTAGTTGTAATCCATGTTAGGCTTGCATGTTGAATTATGATAAAAATTTATTTGGAAATCATGTTGCTTTGGCTTGAAAGATCCGAAAGCATGCATGCATGTAAATCACTTTTGTTTTTTTTGGAAGTTTTGATCATTTAGATTCATGTTGTTAGTGAGCCTTAATTTCAGTAGGAATAATGTATTAATATTGATCTATACTTCTTATTGCATGGTAATAATTCGTGGTTATCTATTATAAAAACAATATATATATCTTGTTGCTTCAAGAGCATAAAGGTTTGTGATTTGTAAAGAGTAGTCTCTTTTGTTTTGCCATAGTTGCACCTTAGGTAAGGATGATCTCACCAAGGTTATTTTGAGAAAAAGGGAGTTAGTTCAGTAGAATACCATGTATAAGTCTTTGTTTAAGTTTTGAGTTGTTGTTAGATAGGTTTGTTAAGTCAAAGCCTTGAAAAATGAGAGTTATAGTTTCTGCAGAAAAATCAGTTTAGTACCCTGAGGTTTAGAGTGAGTTTTGACCATGTCATTGATGTGAACTTTGAGGCCCAAGCTACCAGAAGTTAGTATGGGGAGTATATAATAGGTTTTAGGAGTTGGGTGGAGGTTTGCATGTCATTTGGTTAGGTGCACAAGTAGAATAACAAAATCTGTCCAGCAGGGGACAGTTTTGTTGCAACTTAGAAATAGGGAGATTTGGCCATGTCATCGGTAGGCCCTCATTAGGCCCAATTGGGCCTTAGTTAGAGGGTATGTCAGAGAAGTTTTTCCAACCATAGTTCATAGGATATGAGCTAGAACCATGTGTCACAAGTTAATTCAAGTCAGGGCATTTTCTGCCCAGAAAAACAGGGGAACCTTGGACTTTTAGCTTAGGCCCAAGAAGGCCCAAGCCAGGCCTTTGAGCCACATCAAGCTTTTGAGATGCCCTTAGGTCAGGAGAGTCTTGTGTAAAAATTTTGAAGAAAAACTTGTAGTTTAAGAGTGTCTAATGCACTCAAGAAACCTTAGTTACCATTCTGAAATTTGCACCAGCGAGCACTTTCACTTATCACATAGCTTTAGAACACTTAGAAGTGAGTATTAGGTCGACCACCATAGTTTTAAGATAGTATAAGGTCAGTAGAGCAAAAGGCACAAGTGAGGGTCAATAGGTTTTGGATAATTTAGGAAAGACACATTGAGTTAGGAAGCCCAAATTTGAAGACTTTGTTTAGTTAGCGACCAAGTGACTTAAGTGGTGAGTCGAGATCATCCAAGCCTGGTGTGGCATTATGGTGTATATGATGTTATTTGGTATTAATATACGATATGTGATTATGTGGCTACGTGTGTACATTTGAAAATATAATGGTGGATATGAATTAAGTGCGTATAGGCCTAAGTGCCATCCATGTTTTATTTCGGGTTGTAAATAGGTTAAGATGGTAAGAATATATTATAATGAGGATTATTATTATTTATGTAGGATCTCGAGACGAGGGAAAACTTGCCATAAAAGTCGAGTGAAGCTCCAGTTGTTGCTCCTACCAGTCAGACCAGACCAGTCTATCTCAAGGCAAGTGATTCAACTTGACCTTCGTATTTACTGTAAACAGTTCATATATATATCGATGCAATTATCCTGAGTCATTTTGATATATTTAAATCAAGCGTATCTTTTGTTTATCTTTGAGTTACATAGAGATGCCATGAACCCTCGAGTACGTATTGCAAGTAGTTCAAAAGTCTTTCATGATAGTTTAATGCCATGATAAAATGAAGAGTTGATATATTTCTTGATTGATCCTCTTGATTAACATGTTGATGTTTCCTATGCATTGATATCTCATCCTGATACTTGAACCCCTATAGAACCTTACTTTGAATTCTGATAGTCAGATACTTCCCAGCTTGATTCCTCATTAATTGATACCCTCTTTCTTATCCTAAAGCTTGAAAATTTTGATGTACCCTGAGCTAAAAATCATTCTTCATACCTTAACACCCTTAATATTCATGAAGCTTACATTCTTAATGATCCAGCACTTGAACCTTGATGAGAAACCATTACTTTGAGCCCAAATTGGCATTACCCTTCATATTATCCATTAGCCTCACTAAATCCTCTTGTCCAATCTTTGATATATGAAAACCATTCAATTTCTTGAATATAGAATAGTTTTGTGAATCATGGCTCTGATATTCAGTACCTTGTTTCCCGTGTTTCGAGTTGATCTATAATTCCTTAATAAAAATATTTACTGTTAAAAGAGATTTTGTTACAATTCGGCATCAGCTTTTGAAATAAATAAAATGTGGATTTTCAGTCCCAAAGGGGGATAAATGTTTTCTTGAATGGTGGATCTGGACTGAGACGCGAGTCCTTTCCACACTTATATTAGGCTTAAAAGTTGCCTAGGGATTCCCAATAATGTTTTAGAACCCAGCGAGGTTCGGGATTACTTCGCGGCTGATCACCAGCTGTAATCCGTAGCGTCATAAAATGATTTTGATTAAGAATGATTTTAAAATTTGTTTTGATGCAAGCAAAATGATGCCAACTCACATAAGTTTTATCTCTCGTTATCATTGATTATGTCTTTCCATTGTCATTCGTAAAGGTATATCTCGATTTATGTTTTGCATTGTACTGTTAGCACTTGTTGAGCTTTTGGCTCACTTCTTGCTTTACCCTGATATTACAGCTAGCAGCTATGGTTAGATTCAAGCAGACTGCCCGTAAGACCTGTGATGCTGATGCTTATGTTCGAGCTCAGGTAGAATAAGTAATAATAGCTGTGAGGATTCGGTATTTGTAATCAGATGTAATAGCTGGTAGTGATGGGCTGTTCCAAACCCTAAACTGTAAGATCTTGGATTGGTTGTGTATCCTTCATTAAAATGATGTAATAACTATATTTATTTCGCTATTTAAGTTGGGGGTGTGACAGGTTTTGGTATCAGAGCTACGGTTTAGAGTCCCTGGACAGCCCAAATAGGTTATAGGATTTGTGTGTAGGTTATAGATATTATGTGAGAGAGTAGGTTAAGTAAATTATTATTAATACTCCTCTTATTGGTTGTCAGCAAAGGGCGCATTCCTCGTCATCCTCTGGGTCGGACGACACTATTGCTTTCTCCGTGTATGCTGAGTTGAGGCGCGAGTTCGACATGCTTCAGGGCAAGTACGACCGACTGATAGACCGACTGAAGAACGTGTATCCGGACAGCCGAAACTACGAAGGGAAGCCCAAGGAGCAGATGACTGCGAGACTTGAGACCTTGGTTCAGTACGTAAACACTAAGCTTGAGGAGATGCCAGCGCACCGGGACCGTACCAGCCAGTATGTCATTCAGATGGTGGCGGATGAGCTCCAGAGCATTGTGAAGACGCTTCGAGAGGAAAAGACTACCAAGCCCCGTTCAGATGGAGTGGAGCCTTAGTTCTTTCCATTTACCTTTCATGTTGTTGTACTATTAGACTCTATGGAATCCCCAGTTGTTTCCTTCTTTCCTTTAAATAAGCCTGTTATTCCTAGAATCAGACTATGTCCCAATCCTATGTACTGTGACCTTTAAAATTTCAATAATTATGTGCTATTGTTCCATTTGCTCTCAACTGTTATTTTATGTTTTTATCATCATATCTGCTTAATTTGGAAACTTGACCCCATATGTAAATGAGAATGTCATGCGATACCCTCGAATCATTTTATCATTCATATCTGTTTTGACACAACTCTTATTTCAGGATCATGCCTCCCAAAAAGAAGAACCCAACAACCACCTTCACCACAGACCCAAATATTCTTCGACTACTGGAAACCTTGCAACAGCAAACCAATGCTATAGCTCAACAACAACTAACTCTTCAACAACGAATTGAAAACCAAGATAACCGTGAGCCACACCAACCACCTGAACCACCAGTACCACCTAGACAAATTGTCACTTTCAAAGCTTTTCAGAATGTGAATCCACCTGTATTTCATGATACCACTGATCCAGTGATAGCAAACACATGGATCAAGGAGATGGAAAGGGCTTTTGAGTTGGTACAGTTAGGAGACGATCAGAAGACGCCGTATGCCACTTACTTCTTGAAGGGAGAAGTCATCTATTGGTGGGAATCAGTAAAGGCTATGGAAGTCACTCAGCAGGTTTCTTGGGAGAGATTTAAAAAGTTATTTCTGGACAAGTATTACCCTAAGTACATGCAGAATCAGATGGAGCTAAAATTTCTTGAGTTGAAGCAAGGGAACATGACTGTATTGGAGTATGAGAAGAAATTCACTGAGTTGTCAAGGTTTGTGACAAAGTATACCAGCACTGAGGAGGAAAAAGCAAAGAAATTTCAGCAAGGATTGGAGCCTTGGATCAGAGATAGGGTGGCTATGTTTGAGCTTGAAACTTATGCGGGAGTAGTACAGAAAGCTGCTCTGATTGAGAATAATGGGATGCAGTCAAGGAAAGAGAGGGATAACAAGAAGAGGAAGGTTCCATTTTATGGAGAAAAGTCTGAAGCTGGAAGTTCGCAAGATCGGAATGTAAAGAGGATTGGTTTCCAAAAGGGCGGAAATTTTCAAAGGAAGGGAAATCTGGGCAAAAGGCAAGAATTAAAAGGGAACAATCAGGCAAGCCAAGGGCAAGTTGGAGAAAACAGGTTCCAGAGGCCAGAATGCAAGCACTGTGGAAGAAGGCACCCCAGAGTATGCAATAAGCTGAGTATGACCTGTTATAGGTGCAATCAGAAGGGACATTTGGAAAACGAGTGCAAGATGCCGAAGCCAGGAGTTACGTGTTACAAGTATGGGAAGACTGGACATATGGCTAGGGAGTGTAAGGCAACAGGACCAGTCAGAGCTCTGATGAACGTGGCAAGTACCAGTGCAAGCGTGCCAGCTGAGGTATTGGCATTACCTCCACCACCCGCACCAACCCCGCAAGCAACAGCAAGGACATTTGATCTAAAGATGAAAGATGCTGTTCAGAATTCTGAGGTGATAGCAGGTACACTTTTACTCAATAATGTCAAAGCTAAAGTATTGATTGATTCGGGAGCAACAAGATCTTTCATATCAGAATCTTTTGTTGATAAGCTCCAATGTGATAAAACGGTTATGAGTGAGGTAGTAAATGTGGTAATTGCGAACCAAGAGAAGATTCCTGTGAATCAATTTTGTCCAAAATGTGAGATTGATATTTCGGGATATAAGTTCTCAGCCGACTTGATACTCTTCAAGTTGGGAGAGTTTGATATAATTTTAGGAATGGATTGGTTAGGAGAGAATAGCGCTCAGATAAATTGTAAGACCAAGAGAGTGTATTTAAAGACGAAGAGTGGAGAGAAGGTAGTATTTAAGGGGCAGAGGCAAGAGCAACTATTTCTTACAATTATTCAGGCTAAGAAGTTACTTAGAAAAGGTTGTGAGTCGTTCCTAGCATATGTAGTGGATTCAGAGAGAGGCAGCCCCAGCATGGAAGATATTCCTGTAGTTAATGAGTTCCCCGATGTGTTTCCCGACGAACTACCAGGCTTACCACCAGATCGACAAATTGAGTTCGAGATCAACCTTGCTCCAGGCACGAAACCAGTTTCAAAGGCTCCGTATAGGATGGCACCAGCAGAAATAAAAGAGTTGGCGAGCCAGCTACAAGAATTATTGGATAAGGGAGTGATACGACCAAGTACGTCGCCATGGGGAGCACCTGTTCTCTTTGTGAAAAAGAAAGATGGGAGTATGCATCTATGCATAGATTACCGGGAGTTGAATAAAGTAACGATCAAGAACCGCTACCCGCTACCAAGGATAGATGACCTTTTTGATCAGTTAAAGGGAGCAAAATGCTTTTCGAAGATTGATTTGAGATCGGGATACCATCAATTAAAGATCAAGGAAGAAGATATTCCCAAGACCGCATTTAGGACCAGATATGGGCATTATGAATTCCTAGTAATGCCGTTTGGATTGACCAACGCTCCGGCCGCATTTATGGATCTGATGAATCGAGTATTTAAGAAGTATTTGGATAAATTTGTCGTAGTATTTATTGATGACATCCTTATTTATTCTAAGTCGGAAGAAGAACATAAGCAGCACCTCTGGATAGCATTGGAGATACTCCGACAAGAGAAGTTGTATGCCAAGTTTACCAAATGTGAGTTTTGGTTAAAGGAAGTTCAATTTTTGGGGCATGTTATTGGAAATGAGGGAGTTAAAGTGGATCCGGCGAAGATTGAGGCAGTTATGAGTTGGGAGAGGCCAAAGACTCCTACGGAAGTGCGAAGTTTTCTAGGATTGGCTGGATACTATAGAAGATTCGTCAAGATTTCTCGAAGATTGCCACGCCATTGACCAAGTTAACCAGAAAGAATCAAAAGTTTGAATGGAGTGCAGAATGTGAAAATAGCTTTCAAGAGTTAAAACAGAAGTTGGTAACAGCTCCGGTGTTGGTACTTCCAGATGATCAAGGGAATTTTGTAATATTCAGCGACGCTTCACATAAGGGTTTGGGTTGTGTGTTGATGCAACACAGTAAGGTAATAGCCTATGCGTCAAGACAGTTGAAGCCGCATGAGTTAAAGTATCCGACGCATGACTTGGAACTAGCCGCCATAGTGTTCGCACTCAAGATTTGGAGACACTATCTCTATGGAGAGAAGTGTGAAATCTACACGGATCACAAGAGTTTAAAGTACATTTTTACTCAGAAAGAGCTCAATATGAGGCAGAGGAGATGGCTGGAATTGATCAAGGACTATGACTGTTCGATAAATTACCATCCTGGAAAGGCGAACGTAGTGGCCGATGCGCTGAGTCGGAAGGAGAGATTGAATATGATGATAACATCAAAAGAGTTATCTGAAGAAATCGGAAAATTGGAATTGGAACTTTGTGCTTATGGGAAAGTCAAAGAAGTTTGTCGTGCAATGACCTTTCAGCCAACACTAATGGAAAAGATAAAGAAGTGTCAAGAGGAAGTAATGGAAAAAGAGAAAAATCAGTTATCTGGAAAAGAGATTAATACTAAAAGGGATGAGCAAGGAATACTAAGGTTTTCATCCAGAATATGGATTCCTCATGTACCTGAATTAAAGAATAAGATCCTCCGTGAAGCCCACCATTCAAAATTTTCAATCCACCCGGGAAGCACCAAGATGTATCAAGACTTAAGGAAGAACTTTTGGTGGCCAAATATGAAGCGAGATGTGGCAGAATGGGTTGCGAAGTGCTATACTTGTCAGAAAGTAAAGGCAGAACATCAACGACCAAGCGGATTAATTCAGCCCCTGAAGATTCCAGAATGGAAATGGGAAAATATCGCTATGGACTTTATAGTAGGACTACCGTGAACAAAATCCGGACATGACGCAATATGGGTTATAATTGATCGTCTTACGAAGTCGGCGCATTTCCTTCCAATAAATGAGAAGTCGTCACTGGACAAGTTGGTTCATCTGTATGTGCACGAAATCGTGTTAAGGCATGGAGTACCCATATCAATAGTTTCAGACAGAGATCCCCGATTTAACTCGAGATTCTGGAAGCAATTCCAGGAATATCTTGGCACGAAGTTGAATATGAGCACGGCGTATCACCCGCAGACTGATGGTCAGAGCGAAAGGACGATTCAAACAATTGAAGACATGTTGCGCAGTTGTGCAATCGATTTTGCAGGAAGTTGGGACGACCACCTGCCATTGATTGAATTCTCATATAATAACAGCTATCATTCCAGTATCGGCATGCCACCATATGAAGCTTTGTACGGGTGAAAATGTAGATCACCAACAAGTTGGGATGAAGTAGGAGAAGGAAGAATTCTCGGCTCAGAATTGGTACAACAGTTGCATGACTCAGTCAAGTTAATTCAGAAAAGGTTGCTTGCTGCTCAAGATAGACAGAGGAAGTATGCGGATCCAGCGCGTAAGGATGTTCAATTCCAAATTGGCGAAGCTGTGTTGCTAAAGGTGTCACCTAGGAAAGGGTTGATGAGATATGGCAAGAAAGGAAAGTTAGCACCTAGATACATAGGTCCTTTTGAGATTTTGCGTCAAGTAGGAAAGGTGGCCTACGAGTTGGCCTTACCACCTCAGTATCGGCATGTGCATAATGTGTTCCATGTGTCGTTACTTAAGAAATATAATCCTGACACTAGCCATGTGATAGAATATGAACCCGTAGAAATTCAGGCAGACCTGTCATTTGTGGAGCAACCGGTTAAAATACTCGACTGGCAAGTAAAGAGTCTTAGAAATAAGTCAGTAAAGTTAGTAAAAGTACTTTGGAGGAACCCTAAGGTCGAAGAGTCGACTTGGGAGTTAGAGTCTGATATGCGTTCCCGGTATCCTCATCTGTTCTCTTAGATTCTGGGGACAGAATCCCTTAAGGGGGAGAGGATGTTACGACCGGCATTTTATGTAATATTATTTGTGAATTTGGTATAATATTAAGTCAAATAAAAATATATTCAATGATTGTACGTTTGTGTGAGTGAAAATTTCTGCATTATAAATTTGCTTTGGGTAGTATATGATTTTTCAAAGCAAGAGTTTATTTAATTTCTTTATTTTTGATTTATAAGGAATATTCTAAGCTTTGGAAAAATCTTCTTTTAAAAGGCATTTTGTTCACAAATTTTGAAAATGATTTTATAAAGTCTCTAAAAATACAAGTTAATTTATGGTATAAATTTTATAATTTTTGAACTTGTATTTTATTTTATAAAAATAAATCATTATAAATTTTAGTTGTCATATTTATCAAATTACATGAATAACCTTGCATGCAAACTCTCTTCTATTTAATCAAAGGGCAAAGAAGACATTCTCAACCCCACTAACTCACATTTTGCTAACCAATTTACCCCTTTACCCTTGCATGCAAATTTACCTAACTATATTGGAGGGTTATTCTTGTAAAATCTCAAACCCACTCACATTATAGTCAAATCAATGCATAAAAACAAGTCCAAGAAGTGATCATCACCTCACTTCACCCCACCACTTCACTCTCTTCTCCCTCCCTCCTCCCTCACCTCTCGGTTTTTCCCCTCCCCTCTCGGCAACCACCAAAACCGAGCCCCATCCCCTTCTTTCTTCAACTCTCACTCAAACAATCATCTTATATCCAAGTAATTTTACTCCCTATATGTTATTCTTATATATATTTCAAAAGTTTAGAGTGAAAAACCTATGTTTTGACCTTGCATGGTGATGTTTTTGTTAAACTCAAAGTGAACCTCCTTGATTCTTGTGAATCTAAGGCTTTCACCATGAGATATAGTATCATAGGGTCAAGAATGGCTAGACATAAGAGTGTTACACTTATGAAATGTTGTTCTTACCCTAATCCATTCGGCCATGACTTGATAGGAGCCGAATGGATGGTGTTTTGTTGCCTTGTTACATTTTTGTGTATTTTGTGATGATAACGTAAATTTTATAGTAAAAGCTTGATAAAACCCTTTTGCATGCTAGTTGATCATTTAGTTGTAATCCATGTTAGGCTTGCATGTTGAATTATGATAAAAATTTATTTGGAAATCATGTTGCTTTGGCTTGAAAGATCCGAAAGCATGCATGCATGTAAATCACTTTTGTTTTTTTTGGAAGTTTTGATCATTTAGATTCATGTTGTTAGTGAGCCTTAATATCAGTAGGAATAATGTATTAATATTGATTTATACTTCTTATTGCATGGTAATAATTCGTGGTTATCTATTATAAAAAAAATATATATATCTTGTTGCTTCAAGAGCATAAAGGTTTGTGATTTGTAAAGAGTAGTCTCTTTTGTTTTGCCATAGTTGCACCTTAGGTAAGGATGATCTCACCAAGGTTATTTTGAAAAAAAGGTAGTTAGTTCAGTAGAATACCATGTATAAGTCTTTGTTTAAGTTTTGAGTTGTTGTTAGATAGGTTTGTCAAGTCAAAGCCTTGGAAAATGAGAGTTATAGTTTCTGCAGAAAAATCAGTTTAGTACCCTGAGCTTTAGAGTGAGTTTTGACCATGTCATTGATGTGCACTTTGAGGCCCAAGCTACCAGAAGTTAGTATGGGGAGTATATAATATGTTTTAGGAGTTGGTTGTAGGTTTGCATGTCATTTGGTTAGGTGCACAAGTAGAATAACAAAATCTGTCCAGCAGGGGACAG
The DNA here is from genome assembly GCF_009905375.1 of Apium graveolens. NCBI lineage: Eukaryota > Viridiplantae > Streptophyta > Magnoliopsida > Apiales > Apiaceae > Apium > Apium graveolens. The sequence goes on from NC_133651.1 coordinate 165,568,726, forward strand.
TTTTGTTGCAACTTAGAAATAGGGAGATTTGGCCATGTCATGGGTAGGCTCTCATTAGGCCCAATTGGGCCTTAGTTAGAGGGTATGTCAGAGAAGTTTTTCCAACCATAGTTCATAGGATATGAGCTAGAACCATGTGTCACAAGTTAATTCAAGTCAGGGCATTTTCTGCCCAGAAAAACAGGGGAACCTTGGACTTTTAGCTTAGGCCCAAGAAGGCCCAAGCCAGGCCTTTGAGCCACATCAAGCTTGTGAGATGCCCTTAGGTCAGGAGAGTCTTGTGTAAAAATTTTGAAGAAAAACTTGTAGTTTAAGAGTGTCTAATGCACTCAAGAAACCTTAGTTACCATTCTGAAATTTGCACCAGCGAGCACTTTCACTTATCACATAGCTTTAGAACACTTAGAAGTGAGTATTAGGTCGACCACCATAGTTGTAAGATAGTATAAGGTCAGTAGAGAAAAAGGCACAAGTGAGGGTCAATAGGTTTTGGATAATTTAGGAAAGGCACATTGAGTTAGGAAGCCCAAATTTGAAGACTTTGTTTAGTTAGCGACCAAGTGACTTAAGTGGTGAGTCGAGATCATCCAAGCCTGGTGTGGCATTATGGTGTATATGATGTTATTTGGTATTAATATACGATATGTGATTATGTGGCTACGTGTGTACATTTGAAAATATAATGGTGGATATGAATTAAGTGCGTATAGGCCTAAGTGTCATCCATGTTTTATTTCGGGTTGTAAATAGGTTAAGATGGTAAGAATATATTATAATGAGGATTATTATTATTTATGTAGGATCTCAAGACGAGGGAAAACTTGCCATAAAAGTCGAGTGAAGCTCCAGTTGTTGCTCCTACCAGTCAGACCAGACCAGTCTATCTCAAGGCAAGTGATTCAACTTGACCTTCGTATTTACTGTAAACAGTTCATATATATATCGATGCAATTATCCTGAGTCATTTTGATATATTTAAATCAAGCGTATCTTTTGTTTATCTTTGAGTTACATAGAGATGCCATGAACCCTCGAGTACGTATTGCAAGTAGTTCAAAAGTCTTTCATGATAGTTTAATGCCATGATAAAATGAAGAGTTGATATATTTCTTGATTGATCCTCTTGATTAACATGTTGATGTTTCCTATACATTGATATCTCATCCTGATACTTGAACCCCTATAGAACCTTACTTTGAATTCTGATAGTCAGATACTTCCCAGCTTGATTCCTCATTAATTGATACCCTCTTTCTTATCCTAAAGCTTGAAAATTTTGATGTACCCTGAGCTAAAAATCATTCTTCATACCTTAACACCCTTAATATTCATGAAGCTTACATTTTTAATGATCCAGCACTTGAACCTTGATGAGAAACCATTACTTTGAGCCCAAATTGGCATTACCCTTCATATTATCCATTAGCCTCACTAAATCCTCTTGTCCAATCTTTGATATATGAAAACCATTCAATTTCTTGAATATAGAATAGTTTTGTGAATCATGGCTCTGATATTCAGTACCTTGTTTCCCGTGTTTCGAGTTGATCTATAATTCCTTAATAAAAATATTTGCTGTTAAAAGAGATTTTGTTACAATTCGGCATCAGCTTTTGAAATAAATAAAATGTGGATTTTCAGTCCCAAAGGGGAATAAATGTTTTCTTGAATGGTGGATCTGGACTGAGACGCGAGTCCTTTCCACACTTATATTAGGCTTAAAAGTTGACTAGGGATTCCCAATAATGTTTTAGAACCCAGCGAGGTTCGGGATTACTTCGCGGCTGATCACCGGCTGTAATCCGTAGCGTCATAAAATGATTTTGATTAAGAATGATTTTAAAATTTGTTTTGATGCAAGCAAAATGATGCCAACTCACATAAGTTTTATCTCTCATTATCATTGATTATGTCTTTCCATTGTCATTCCTAAAGGTATATCTCGATTTATGTTTTGCGTTGTACTGTTAGCACTTGTTGAGCTTTTGGCTCACTTCTTGCTTTACCCTGATATTACAGCTAGCAGCTATGGTTAGATTCAAGCAGACTGCCCGTAAGACCTGTGATGCTGATGCTTATGTTCGAGCTCAGGTAGAATAAGTAATAATAGCTGTGAGGATTCGGTATTTGTAATCAGATGTAATAGCTGGTAGTGATGGGCTGTTCCAAACCCTAAACTGTAAGATCTTGGATTGGTTGTGTATCCTTCATTAAAATGATGTAATAACTATATTTATTTCGCTATTTAAGTTGGGGCTGTGACAACTTCAGTATGAAACGTTATGAACATCAAAGTTCATATTGATATCTAATTTGATATGATAACAAAATGAGTATTAGTACCGAGAGACCGGGTTGGGAATAAAGTTATGATTCATTCCATTCCAAATCGATATATTTCCTTTCAGACAGTAACAAATTCTCGCTTGATGAATCTATTTGATAGTGATTGAAGGAAATTGAAGTATGCCACAAAGTGGTAAGTTAAATGCAATTGCCGAGATTTTCATTTCTAGATGTAGAACATTCTGAAGCATCAGACATTATGAGCTCGGGATATCAGGCGTAGACGAATTGGAAAATACAAGGGACCGATTAAAGATTCTCGAATCTGATGAGAAAATGAGTATAGGCCAAACTAACCAAACAGAAGAGGACATGAGCAGTAAAGTAGAACAGTCAGTGAAAATAGAAAGTTCATGAACACGAATTATTGGAATTAGAAAGAAAAGAAGGTTAGTGTAAATTAAGTTGGTCCTTTGAAATAGTGAGATAGATAGAACGATTGTGAATGAGTTGGTCTTGTTGTCACAGGTGTAACGAGTCCATAAGGCATTTATGTGTGTATGACTATGAAGAGTAATTTAGCTCCAAATATGTTAAATAAAAGATTGAGTTAGGGGTTGCATGAGCAACTGATAAATCTGATGACGGTAGAAAACTGTTGAAACGTGATTAAAGTAGTGAGTCCTGAGAAGTTTTAAGTAGATACTCGAAATGTAGCAGTGTTTATTCTTTAGCATGATTCTGAGGACAGAATCCTTTTAAGGGGGAAGAATGTAACGCCTGGGAAATATTATGTAAATATAATTATTTTCGGATCCAATATGTAAATATAATTATTGAATTATTAATAAATAAAATGTGTGATGGTTCTGTCAGATATGTGTTGCTGTATTATTAATTGTTTGTGATTTGTTGAATGCGAAGATTAATTTTATAATTAATTATCGAGTTGTATGAACTTAATTCATTTTTAAAGTGATTATATTGAATATTTATTCTTATAAATGTTAAAATTGTCTCTAAAATTATTTTTGTTGTTTTATAATTTTATTTATTATTTTTAGGAATTTACAAAATTTACAAAATCAATATTTTATTTATTAGTTATCTTTAAATAATTTTCTGACTCCATTTAAATTGAAAAATCAATATGTAATTTTAAGATGTTTCAAAAATCACGAAATTTTTATTTTATTAAGTTCGTAATATTCCAAGAATTTTAAAATTATTTTGAAAAATTTCTGGCTTTTATTTAACTGCATGTATATTCGTTAAATGGTAAGTACGGGTCCGATGCGCGTTATAAAAAGGATTTAAAAATCTTGCAAATCTAATTTTATTAACTCTTAATAATTTCGGAATTTTTAAAAGAAATTACTTTCGTAAATTTTCGAATTATTTCACCCAGCAACTACTCGTTCAATTCCCAAATTGCGATATCGAAATTGAGATTTTATCGCAACAAAAATTATAAAAGCCCCTCATGTTTATCTCCTGCACCGCCTCTTTCTCTTACCTGTGCGTATCTCTCTCGTTACTCCCTCTTTCTCATCTCTCTCATCGATCTCTCAATCTCTCCTTCCTGCTTCTCTCTTTCTTGCTTCTCTGTTACTCCTTTCCGTTAAACTCTCCACCTTCTTCTACCTTCTTGTTGTTCCCGATTTATTACCCTTCTTCCCCGACTGTTTCCGGCTACTACTACTTCTTTTTCCGGTGAGCCGCCGTCGGACTTCGGTTTGGCTTGGAGGTTTATTCGTGTGGGTATTTATCTGTGTGCGTGTGTATATCGTGTGCGTATGTACGTGCGATTGTGTGCGTGTGTGCATTGTATGTGTGTGGGTTGTGTGTGTTTGGTGTGCGTGGGCTACTGTGCGTACTGGTTGTTGTGTATGTTGTTGCCTTTCCCCTGTTTCATTTTTCCGGTCGCCGCCCTCGCTGTGTTTTCCGGCGAGTGGTGGCGCGTGGTTCGCCTGTTGCGTGTGTTCCTCCTGTCGACTGGTTGCGGTTCTGTGTTGTTAATTGAGTCCCTATTTGATATTTTTGGAAATAAAAACTCTAATGAATTTCTATGATTTTCGAATTATGATTTTAATTATTCGAAATTATTAATCGGTGGAATTTATTTGGAAACCCGAATTTTTGGGCACCAATAAATTTTGCCGCTGTTGACGATGACTTTTAACGAGTCAACAGTGGACCGTGATGAATTAATTCTGAGTCTCAAATTATAAATAAATAAAAGTAATTTTGAAATAAATTTTGGAACGAAAATGAATCATGATAACTAATAGAGTGAATTCTGATTGGTAGACGGGATTGATAAATGGATTTATGGATTGGTTGATGTGTGATTGACGTCGATTTGACTTCGACGGTAGGCCGATAAACAAAGGAGACGCTGCCCGATTTTCGGGAAATAAATTCCGAAAATACCGGAACGTAACCTATAATTATCAGAGATGTCGAATAATCATATATGATTATATTATATGAACTTAAGTGCGATTGAGACAAAATAATTTATGAATTATCGATTACCTGTTTTTCAAAACGACAAATATGCGTATTTTTTGAAATTAAATACCGAACCGATTTTCGAAGATGTGAACCATAATTGCTATGTGTATTTCAATAATACATATAAATATAAGTTGAATTATGAAATCGTATGGGTAGAATAGGATAGTGGTGTTATGTTAAGCGAAATGATTTTCTGAATTAGGGTATTTCAACCCTGTAGGTCTTAGTCGGAAGACCCGAGACGTGACGTTGGACTAGGAATGATCTAGTGATTAGATGTTGGGACTAATGAAGTTCCAATCGAAGAACCTGAGTGTCGGGATCGTATCCAGAATAGAATAGTTGTAATAACCCCAAAATTTTTCAACTTTTTGTAACCCTTGTGAATAGTGTTTTAGCTGAATGAAGAAACTTTTCATGCCACACTATGTAGGGGTTCTGTTATGGATATTCTGGGATATTATTAGTACTCTATGTAGTATATAAGTGTATGTAAAGATCGTCAGAATCCAATTCCGAACACTTTGGTTTTTCCCGGAAATCCACAAGATACGGAGAGAATTGAGTATAAGGTAACAGGATAAAAAGGATTTAAATTAAAGGATTATAATAGAGGATCATAAAAAGGAATATAATGTATTGAGAAAGGTTAAGGGAACCTAAGTAATAAGATCCCGGGTATGATCCTTCAAACGATAAACGAGAACGAAAGTTAAGCGAACCGTATAACAGATCAGCGGTCATTAGGCAAACGATTAGGAAGTTAATCAAAGGGATTAGTGGGAATGATGTCATCCAACCAATAGAAAGAGGACAAGGAAGGGAGGATGACATCATGAGGATGACATAGGCATGACATGGGAAGGAAGGAGGTGTGGTGGCTTTGTAACCACACAAATTCAAGGGCAAAAAGGTAATTGACTAAAGCAAGCACAAAAACCAAGCAACCAAGCCAAGCAAAAATCATTTTCATCAAAAATCAAAAAGCAACCAAGGCTTTGTTCTTGAAGCTCTCGGCTTTTTATTATTCATAAGGCAAGAACAATTCAAAACTCAAGATCCAAGCTTCCTTAATTGGTAAGATAATTCCCTAATCATCTTCATGCTTAGTTAGGACTATATCATGAGTTTAAGCCATTAATTCCTTCTCAATCTTCTTCATTTAATCAAAGAAGAAGACTATGAATAGTGTTTTCAAGTTTTTTTAACTTGAAGTTTTCTTGTTTTTCTTGAAGATCCAAGCTTTCCTAAGACTTCTCAAAGCTTCTTAAGGCTTCCTAGCTCATCCCACCACTTCAAGGAAGGTATACCATCTCCAAACCCTAGATCCCTATGTATTATAAGATGATTTTGATTAGTAGGATGATATTGTAGCTTGTTGTTGTGATTTAGAGTTTGGGATTTGGAATGGTAGTAAAATGGAATGGTAAATGTTGTGGTTTTGATTAAAAGAACTTAAGTATGGTTAAATTAAGCTTAGGCATAAGTATAAATGATTAAATTGAATTGGTTGGGGTTGTTATGATGTGATGAGGATGGATGTTGGTTGTATGTTGGATTTGAGGTTGGTTTGTGGTTGGTTTTGAATGGTTAAAAATTGGGAAATCGCGTAAACATAGCCGTCGTAACGTCCGATTTTCTTTGGACTGTTTTTGTGCATAGCATTAGGACCCGAGAACCCCCTGCTAGATTATGACCACTGCCATGTTTAGATAGCTCATGTTACGAGCTTCGTTTTGATATGTAGTTCATTCGATTCCGATGCACGGTTTAGGAGAAACGACCGTTTCAAGTAACGGCGTTTCGCGAACGAAACTTTTTCCCTCGCCTTACTTTGAAACATAGGTTAAAGACCAAAAAGGGTTAATTAATGTATGAAACATTTATGGTAAGTGTGTTAGGCAGTTGGTAAGACACTCGCGAAGGAATCGCTTTAAAACTCGTAAAGGTTAAATTATTAAAAATGGTGGAGCCGCGGGTACCCGAGTGACTTAAGCAAATCAGTGAGCGCAAAACAAGCGTTAGAGTCTAAGTTAGTTAAAGTATAGATTTACAAGTGATTTTGGTTTAATTCCAACTTACTTGTTGTTTATAGGTTATCAGACTCGTCCCGAGCCTTTCTCACCCCCAAGTCGCTCAGGCAAGTATTCTATCCGTTATACTGTTGTTGTGATGTATACATTTGTATATGCATGATCTTGCGATAAATGCATATTGGTTATTTAGCAAATTCTTGCGATATATTGTAGCATGTGATATGGTATATATGCATGCCTGTTTCATATTCTTGAAATATATATCTGTTGGTTCAGTTGATAATACCTATGCTAGAGAATAGCGGTAACTTGCATATACTCTTAGTATAGGGACCCAAAAGGTGAAAATATTTTCTAAAAACCGGGAGTCGAGGATCCCGAGTAATCTTGTATATATGGATATGGATATATATATATATATATTTATATATATATATATGGTTATAGTTTTCCAAACTATTAATCGAATAAGGTTTATTCGATAACTTTAGCTTTATTATTTATTGAATATTATTTTGAATATTCATTCGAGGGCTTATGACTCTTTTATATTATTTATTGAATATTATTTTGAATATTCATTCGAGGGCTTATGACTCTTTTATATTATTTATTGAATATTATTTTGAATATTCATTCGAAGGCTTATGACTCAGTTTATATTATTTAATGAATATTATTTGAATATTCATTTGAGGATCTATGACTCCGATTATTTGCTGAAATATATTCTTTAGTTTATTAAAGAATAAGGTGTTAATAATCAAACTTATTTTCGATTATTCAAATAAAGATAATACTTTCATATAAGTATATCTTTGGTTATTTAATACTCGTTTCAAGTATAAGTTTTAATACTTCTACTTCAATTATTTTTATAAAGATTATTCTTTATGGGAATATTATTTAAATAATAATATTCAGTCATTTTCTAAATATTCTGGGGACTGATTTACTTCATTAAATCAGCTTTACTCCAAACACTCTTTAAAGTGTTTTCGAGTCTTCAAAATGATTTTTAAAGTCAGAGCGGATCCCAAAACTCATTTTTATATTTAAGATCTTCCTTTTTAAGGGGATTTAAATACTCGCTCAAACCTGGGGAATCCGGCTCTGTGGTGTATTTTATATTCGTAACGAGGTTGCAGTTTTGGTAAATGAATTGATTACTTGCCCAACGTTCGGGAAGTAAGCCCATCTAATTGAGTCGACATAAGCGACAGGTCGGGGTACGGTCTATGAATGTGTAAGTGGCTGGGTGGCAGTCCATCAACGCGTGAGGGGCCGGGTAACGGTCTAGCGCGAGGTCCTAATGCGGCCAGGGTGATGACCGGTGAGGAATTCATCCATCTACAGTAGAAAAGGTTACTTATTGGTATCTTTGCCTGATCAGCAAGATATTTGGTTTATGTCAAAATTCTTTTCCTTTCCAAAATTCATTGGATGTTTCAAACTCTGTTCATACTTTACATAACAGAGGTTCCAGGAAATGTTTAAGAGATATATATATGTGGATATATATATCGGGACTAAATAAAGTATCTCATAACTTTTTCATTCAATAATATTTCAAAGATTGAATCTATTCAAGTCTTAACTTGTGGTCTCATCTATGGGATGTTTTTCTTAAAACTTATAATACTTTGAACGGTGGTAGTTCAAGTAGCTTTATAAATGATATAAGTGTAGTGAAGTATTGGTAACTTCATTCCTTGTTTTTACTTATATCTAGTAAGTAATTATCTTACACATGATAGAGATTCTATTAAGTATCCATTTAGATACTTATACTATTGTTATCACTATGTATTATCTTGCGAGCTGTAAGGCTCACTCTTGCTTTATTTCTTCATCACACAACAACAGTTAGGAGAGATGGCCAGACTCCAGCAGACCCAGCGCAAGCGCGTGGGAAGCGTCCCGCGTCTTCCCGATGATGTTGTAGCTGCTATAGCTGCAGAGGTAGATCCATTGTAGTTCAGACCATCTACTTTTGAGAATCAAATTATGTATAATTATAACTTGTGGCAGATAATGGCAATTAACTGTAAATTTATCAAGTAATCATTTTGGGTTGTAATAACTTTTAAATGGTGGATTCAAAGACTTGTACTTATTTCAATTTCATCTCTGAGACTATAACGGGTTGTGGTGTGTGTTAGTATGGGGTCACAGCATGAGGTTATTTATTATTAATTAAGTGAAGTGATATTGTGGAAAGAAAGACCGTGACAACCCGGATCCCCGACCCCGGATCTGGGGGTGTTACAATAGTAGTTTGACAATAAAGCCGAACGATCAAAATCGAACCAAAGTCAATAGCGGTTAAAGCTTATTGAGGCAAGTATTCTTGAATTTTCTTTTAAATACTGCAAATATTATTCACTCCTATTCTAAGTTCAGAATAGTTAACTGTTTTACATTTCGCTTCAATTACTCTGATTATGCACGTTCCTTTCATTATTGTTCCTATAATTCGATTGCTCTCGTGAGCAAATACCCATTCTTTCGGGTTATTTGCGAACCCTGAATTGGGAAGTTTTGACTTCAAAATGGTTTGACATCAAAACACTCTACGGGCTGGATAGTGATACTTTGGGGATTAAGTTTTACTCAATCCTAAGGACGAAAACATAATCGGTGCCTTGAGATGGGCCGTAGTGCCTGGGGACCCAAATAGATCTATATATTGAGATATAGATCTGCATTATATTCTGACTGATCAGCAGAATATAGATGTGAACTAGTGTCCAGTCTAATTTGTTATTGATCGCCATTAACGGCATTCTCTCTAGAATGATTTCATGATTCCCAAAACCGGATGAAACCCTGATTCAGGAGATGAATCGGGGAATCGCTTAACATTTTTGGATTTTAGTTAAAGGCTGGTGACAGCCAACGTTTATTCGCTCACTCACTCAAAATAAATAGAATGATTTAAAATTGTTTTAAGATTTTGTCTGGAAATTTTCTTTGATATTAATGTTTGAAACTCAAATTATATACTTGTTGGGCATTTTTGGCTCACTCTTTCTTTGTCAATTCTTATTTCTGCCAGAAACAGATAAGGATAAAAGTGAATAGCTTGAATAGACAACAGGAGTTAGAGAAATTTCCGCTGCGAGAGGTTGAAGGTGTTAGAAGAAGGTGACAAGAGCATTAATTCAAAGGTATTTATAATTGTATTTTAGTTATTGTGAGTTGTAAAGGGTTAGATTCTTGTTTTATACCATAACCTGTAAACGATCTGGAGTCAAGGGGTCAATTGAATATTCTTTTGTTTTATGTAAAGATTGTTTAGTGACACCAAATCTTGACCCCGGATTTGGGATGTTACAGTATACTTACAGTTTGTAAGCATTACACGACGGATAATGGGTGGAATTCTTACATTTTATTTTTAAAACGGCTATTTTAGGAAATTTCTATTGGTTAATTTACTCTTCTTTATTATTTTTATCCGTTGTTTTTGAGATAGTATAAAAGCTTATTTCATTCCAATTATTTTCTTTTATCACTCTCAAATTCAACTGCTTCTATTTCATTCTCTCTCAAGCAAATCTTGTCTTTCTCTCTTCAAGCTTTCTTTCTCTAACAATGGCACCTGTAGTAAAGATTATGTTTCAAACTGGGTTCATTTATGAGAAGAACAACTTCACTGCTTTGGTCAATAAGGGTATTCAGCAATCAGAAGACTATCACAAGATGATGGACTTTGTGAAGAACTGCAAGTTAAATTATGCCATGCTGGAATCACCCACAATTTTCTGTGAAATTATTGAAGAGATGTTGACCACTGCAATCTACAACTCTACTGACAAGACCATCACTCTAACCATCAAAGGTAATGAATTTTGTATCAATAGTGATGTGATAAAAACATGTTTCAAAATTCCTGATAATAATGTAACTTCACCACACACTGACACTCATATTATCAATATGCTTAATTCCATGCATTATGCACTTCCTACTTCTAAACTAAGTGATATTAGAAGAATGGGTCTTAGGAAGGAGTGGAGTTTCTTGTGTGATGTAGTTACTAAGGTTTTCTCTGGAAAAATCAGTAATTTTGATTCTGTAAACATTTCCATGCTTAACATGCTATACATGCTAGTTACAGATAAATTTTACAATTTCAGTGACCTTGTCTTGATTGAGTTAGGTTTTAAACTAGTTGAGTTAGCTAAAAGAGGAAAGAATGTGTATTATGCTAGATTCTTCATGTTATTAGCTAACCATCTATGTCAAGAAATTGTGCTTGAGAACCCAAATAACAAACTGGCTTGTTGGGTTCAAGAGAGAAGACTCATTGCAGATTTGAACAGAGCCAACCATCACAGGAATGTGCCAATGTTCTATTTTCCTGTAATGTAGACACCTCAGGTAAGTGATGTAAGTTCATCCATCCCTACAACTATTCCAACCTCCTCCATTTCTTTGAGTTCAGGAATAGCTATGGCAACTATGACAATGACCAAACAGTTGCCTACCAAAGCTGCCAAAACCACTGAAATTTCTAAATCCAAATCAAAGAAAACCCCCTTCTGGTATCTCTCAAAAGGTACCAATTGAAAAATCCACCAAAGCCAAAGAGGGGAGTGTGAAGGAGGGTAAGTTAGGTGAGGGAAGGGGTGAACATCAAAGAAACCCCAAGAATAAGGTTGGAGAGTTGAGTGAATCCCAGCCTAGCCACACTGCAGTTTCTCAACAAACTGCAGTGCTTAAAAAGGACAAAAGCTCACTTCTAGCTGTATCCTCCCAAAAGGATGTAGTTATTGAACAAAGCTCTCAGCCAAGAGCACAGGCCAAAAGGGTTAGGGACACAAGCTCACCCCAAACTTACACAAGAAAGAAGAAATCCAAAACCAATGGGGATGCACAGGGCACACACACAGTGCAAACCGGTGCTAAAGAAACAGTCCCTGCATTTTCTCAAATTCAGTTTGATGTGGCTCCAATAAATGTGGAGTCATAGCCAAAATCTCTTATAATAGAAGCATCTGATACACCATACTCACCAACAAACTCTCTGGAAGTGGATATGATAAACACTTCAATTCCTGATTCCCCTTCTTTAACTCTGTTGGGGAAGCCAAAATCTAGTGCAAGTGAGCATCATCTTTTAGATGATTTGTTGGCTCACTTGCCAATTCTTTTAGATACTATTGTGACATCTGTGCCTCAAATAACTTCAATCAATACAGAGTCAACAATAGTTTCTCTTCCCACCTCATTCATTTCCACTCTCGATGGATATCGTTCATCCGTCGAGTAGTGATTGTATCCCGACGGATAAGCTTAACAGCAGTTATCCGTCGGATAGCATTACCACTCACTCGATGGATATCACTTATCCGTCGAGTATCTCTGCACAACTTCAAACTTCAATTATTCCAAGTGCAGAAGATTTAGTGGTTGTACAGTCACTCTTAGGACTGAGAGAGGAGAGTGTATTGAGTGAGAGGCTGGGTTGCTCCCAGACAAAAGGAGAGGAAAAGAGTGAAAATCAGCAATCCATTTATTCAGGATTGGCAAAAGTGAGTGAGAGGAGTCCCACCTTAGTAGGTGAAGGTGAGGGTGTGAGGGTGGGGAGCCAGGGTGAGACCCTGATGCAACAAAAGAGAGATTTTGAGAGAAAAGCAGGTACAGGAGAAATAAGGGTGGATCCAACCATTGCTAGTGAGTCAATGATTATGGGTGATGCTAAAAAGGGAAGACAATTTCAACAACATTACAAAGCTGTAATTGATAACATTTCCTTGGATGCTCACACTTTTACTCATCCTGTGTCAGCCTATCAACTGTTGGCTGCTCAGGGCAATATGGAGGCAAAACAGACTTTAAACTTAGTACACACCTCAGAATCTCTTCAAAGAGATAAAGCTGCTGTAAATAGGATGCCTTCTCAAGCTGGTGAGCCATCTAAAGAATTTTAAGCAAATTATAATGATGATGACTCTGTTTCTTTGGATGGAAGCATGAACTTAGGGGGAGATGAAGGCCCAAGTTCTGTTTCAGATTTACCTGAATGGGCCTGGACAAAGGAATCTACACCAGTACAATTTGGTGTATCCTTGGTTAAACAAGTGATGGCTATTCAAAAGGCCCTTCAGGAAACTTCAGATGCTGGTACCAAGGCTATTCTTCAAGCTCATCTAGACTCTCTACATCTCATGAAGATCCAGCAGTTAAGACAGAATTTGAGTGTGGATGAACTAAAAAGGGATATAACTGACTTGAAGACCTACAGTTCTCAGAAGCTGGATTTAGTCATGCCATATGGTACCATGCAAGATCTATTACTAAGATTGAGGAGAGAATCAGATTCTGAAAAGAAGCTGGCCAAGCTGGAAGATAGAGTTCAAGTTATTGAGAATTCAGTGGCTATCCTTCTTCAAAATCAACAGACTCAGACAAATCTTCTCATGCAACTGGCTAAAGCACAAAGCCTAACTCCTCAACTTGATGATAAAAAAAAAGGGGGAGAGAGAATCAAGTAAGGGGGAGAAAGGACCAAGGTAGGGGGAGAAATTTCTAGTACAAATTAGCAAAGTAATTGTACCTTCAATTACTGTCTCCAATCCACCAGTTGCAGATGGTATAGATCTAATTCAAGCAGCAGCAGCAAATTTGAAAGTTGCTGAGAAAGGAAAGTTGAGTTTGATCAACTGGAATAAGATTGATGAGGAGATACAGAAAAAGTTTGAACTTGTCAAGGAGCCAGGTAATTCAGCCATCCATCACTCTCAAGTCAAGTCAATCAGTGTGAATGAGATGAGCATGAATTATCTGGAAAAAGGACAATCTTCCTGCATCAAGTCTCCAAAGGCTGAAACAATTCTTAAACCAAGGGAAAATTATCCAAAATCATCCTTGAAGAACCCCTTGGACACTGTGTATGAGACACCCAAGCTTGATGAAAAGAAGCTTCTATCAAGATCAATTGTCTTCTATAAAGATCTAGCTGATTCAGCTTCAAAAAGGAGAATTGCTAAGATATTCAGAAATGGAAAGGAAATTTGTGTGGTAGCTGGACATCCACAATTTGCTCATGCAAAGAGAGAAGAAAAAGCCAGATTGAAGCAGGAAAAGAAGCAAGCTGCTCTAGATGCAAAGAAGACTAAACAAAAGAAAGAGCATATTGCTATTTTGGCCAAGCTACAGGCTGTGAATTCATCTCAACAAATTCCCTCAACCATCTGAAGCTGCTGAATCAAAGAAGCAAATTGAAGAACCGAAGAAATTCCCAGGGAAGAAAGAATTGGCTAGAAGAACAAAAAGGAAACTGGATATTGTTGACAAGGAATTGGAAGATCAATTTCCTAAGGAACCCACACCAGCTACAACTCAAGCATCAAAACCCTCTGTGGTATTTGAAGACATAAGGGTGGTGGATCCCTATAGGAATATACATGGTGAACATCTTGTGCCAAAGGATGAGCCAATAGAGTGGGATAAAATACCAATTCCTGACTTCAGCTTACCAATCCTTAGAAAGCCAAAAAGGACAAAGTCAAGGGCAGTCAAGAAAGTGAAGCTGTCACCTCTCAAATCCAAATCAGTAGTTAAAGCTCAACCCAAAGTCAACAGGGGAGACTACTTATACTTGTGTGACATCAAAGAATTTTCAAATCTAAATCTTTATCTGGATGAACTGGATGAAGTAAGGGGAATTGATGCATACAGGAACCTACCCGAAAGGTTGGTGTTCAAGTACAAAGGAGGAAGGGAGATTCAGTGGCCACTTCACAGGATTCTTCAAGAGAGCCAAGTTGTGCTTATTAAAGTTTATTCATCCTTCAAGAAAAACTTTGGGTTGAATGTCACTGCAAGAAGACTAGTATTGAAGAAGATTGAAGAACTAAGGAGTGTTAGAGCTAAAGATGCACTCCCAAAGACTCTAATCATCCCATACACAGGGAGAAGAGTGCATCTAAGGCCTAACTGGCTGATGGAGTTCATGGATGACAAGGGTGTGAGAAGATTCTTCAGATTAGAACACCAATTGAGTATCTCTAGCAATGAGACTCTCTTGGAAATGCAAGAAAAGCTAGATCTCTCAGAATCTGATGAACTGGAATTCCACAGGCAGCTCCAAAATCAGATTGAGGAAAATAACAGAAAGCTTGGAAGAAGATCCAGACCTTCAAGGAACTAGAAAAATCTGCTAAGGCTAGAGGAGCATCTTGAAATGACTGTGAGCTAAACCTTGTACACTTTGATTATTTGAAGCACTTTCAGTATTATCTACTTATCTTTAAAGCTATATGTTTAGGATGTTTTGTTATCATCAAGTACCTCTTAATTTATGGCTACAATTCCAGTAGACATAAATTGGGGGAGATTGTTGTGCATATGTTGTGTACTTGATGATTTCATAAACAAAACATCTAAGTGGATTTTACTTAGTGAAATAATGTAGCACTCGACGGATAATAATTATAGTCCCGACGGATAACTCATTATAGTCCCGACGGATGTTAACTTATTATCCATCGAGTGAGTAGCTTATGTAATAATAAGTCTGTAGCACAGTTATGTATACACCTTTGTATAGAATCTGTAGTAGCATATAAGTCATGTTGACTTTAACTAGATATGCAGAATAGGTTGATCAATTGTACATAAATGATGTCTTGTAATTCTGTATAAGTGAAATGAAGTCATATGCTTGTTTGCTACCCGACGGGTAACCTACAAAGCAACCGCCGGATGATCAACAAACCGACGAATGATCAACAACCCGATGGATGATCAACAACCCGACGGATGATCATGTACTCAACTAATAAAGAATTCAAACAGCAGTTGAATAGTGAAAGCTGAGCACAGCCGTCGAGATGTATACAAATCTACTGTGGAAGCCCATTAACCGGGTAATAGAGGACGAAAAGCAGCAAATCTTAAGATTGATAGTTTTTATATTTGTTCAGTCTTTTTGACTTTGTAATCTTGATAATATATAAACCAAGAACGTAGCAAATAGAAAAGATGTGAGAAACACAAAAACAGAGAAATCTTTGTAAGCAGAATTATTAGCATTTCCCTGTATTCTCAACAATTCAATTTGTAAGCAGCTGTGAGCATTCTTGCACACAGAGTCCTCTCGAGATATATAATATATATCTCTGGTGGAATTGTTTAAATCCACTAGAAAGTTTTTAAAGACTCTTGTTTTTAATTACTTATGTTTTGATTCAATTAAGTTTCTATTCCGCATTGTGCTAATTAAAACATTATATCTATATTCGAGTTGAACATTTTTATTTCGAGAAAAAGGTTCAAGAATTCCATTCAACCCCTCTTCTGTAATTCTTGTTATATTGTTAAGGGACTAACACTGGGGTTCTCTGTGAATCAAATCTTTGACATATCCCTCGCAGGATATTGGATGCAAGTTCCTCCGAAATATGTTTACGGCTTCCTTTTCTTCTAAGTTGGAGAGTTGGTTGACTGCCTCCTGGAATCTTTTGATGAATTCGGGAAGGGACTCCTTACTCCTTTGCTGGATTATCTCCAAGTGGCACATTTGTAGCTCATTCATCCAGTTGGCCCTGAACCTTTTTAAGAATATCTCATAAAAATCTTTCCAGGAATCCACACTCCGGGATGGAATTTGGCTGAACCATTTTTGAGCCCCACCTTTGAGCGTTGATGTGAAGAAACGGCACCTTGCGAGGTCGCTCTAATCATAAATGTTGGAGATTTGTTCAAAGTAATTTAAATGCTCTTCGAGGTCAGCTAACCCGTCAAAGGAGTCGAAATTGAAATGTTTGAGCCCGGCTTCTCTGAGAGTTGACTCTAACTTCCTGGTAAAAGGGGCCGCCACTGCACCAACTTCCATGTCACCTGCTACCTTTCTCTTGAGGTCACGAAGAGCCCGGGCCATCTGCTCTTGTTTGGACTCCTTTTCGGGCTCCGAATCGGAGGAGACATGAACTTAGTGGGATCTCTGTTTCAACTTTGCTTCTTCATCCCCGATTCTTTTCTTAATGATTTCTTTATCCTTGGTTTCTTCGCCTTTCCGAATTCTTTCCCGGAGGGCAGTTCTTTTGATTTCATCACGGGCATCCTCTGGGGGTCTTTTCAGGTTCTTTGCAATTCGATCCAGGACAGATCCCTGGGACTCCCCGGATCGCTCCTCCTGATCCTCTGGGGGGTCTCAGGTTCGACATTATGCTTTTCCTTCCACAGGATCATCGCAGCTTGTATCTGATCCGGGGTCATGTCCCCCCAGGGGTTGGCCGAAGTTTCAGCATACTTGTGAGCAGCTTTCTCAATGATCATCCTTTGATCTCCCGGCTGGAGATTTTGAGAGGGAGTCTGGGTTATGGGGGGCCCTTCATCCACATCCTTCATTTATCCGTCCCTGGGTTGGGACGGAGGCGGCAGGAAAGATGCGGAGACAACCGCCTTGCTCTTTCTCGACGTCATGGTTGTTTTAATAAAATCGCAAATTTATAGTAACAACTCGCAATTTCAAATACTAATACAGATATTTTAGATCTAAAGCACGCTGTAATCGACTACTGAGAGCTCCAGAACTATTACAATATTATGATTAAAGTGGCTAAACAAGATCCACTAACAGTACACAATGCAAGCAAATTATGAGTAAAAAGTATATCTAAGAAATTAGGAGTGAAGTTCTTACTGAAGTGTGGTATTTTGAGTTCCTAGGTGGAGTAAGAGTGTTGGATATGAACACCACTGCACGGAGGTTCGTCCCCTCCTTCTAGCGCCAATGTTAATCTCAAATCACCCCGGGGTCCTATTTGTCTTTACACTATAAGAAAAACAGCTTCATACAACGGTCGATACACAACGTTTATAAAAAAAATGTCGTCCTAAAAAAACATACAATGGTGTTTTGATTTTGCAAAATAACAGTTGTGTGAACTAAGAACAGACAACGGTTATCCATCTCTTTTCAAACTATTGTATGTACTTTATCCTCTCAGTGACTCAGACAACAGTTCTTAAAGCGCACAGTTATTTTAAATCAATAAGACAACGCTAAAAAACCGTTGTTACTATGGTATATTATAGTGACTTTAGACAACAGTTTTAGATGTTACGTTGTGTAATACAAATAAAAGTTACACAAAAGTGTTGTCTTATAAAGCATCAAACAACGGCATAAAAACAATTGTGTGAAATTGTTTGATTAGAATTTCAATGGAGCCACTGATGAGGTGGCATCACGTGATAGGTGGTAAAACTTTCACCTGGATTGCTGAGGTGGCAAAATGAGGGCCCTTGATTAAAATCACATCAGATATCAGCCGTCAGATTGAAAATTAGTTATATTCTACCAACGGTTTTTTGTTCAAAAAAGTATTGTCTTAGTTGATATCCTACAACAATTTTTATAATACAAACCATTATCTATAGACCTCGTTCTAGAACCTTCTAGAAGCTTTGTTAAGGGTCCTAGTTACCCGTTGTGTTTATCAAACTACAACAACGATTTCATTCATAAAACCATTGTTGTTAAGTATTAAGACAATAATTCAAGGTTTAAAAGAGTTTTCTTATAAAGCATCAAACAACGGCATAAAAACAGTTGTGTGAAATTGTTCGATTAGAATTTCAATGGGAGCCGCTGATGAGGTGGCACCATGTGATAGGGGGTAAACCTTTCACCTGGATTGATGAGGTGGGGAAATGAGAGCCCTTGATTTCAATGACATTATATATCATCTGTTGGATTTAAAAATAGCTAATGCTCTTAGACAACGGTTTAATGTTAAATAAAGTATTGTCTTATTTGATCTCATACAACAGGTTTTAATACAAACCATTGTGTATGGACCTTGTTCTAGAAGCTTCTAAAAGCTTTGCTTCTCGCACAACAGTTTTGTTACAAAACCGTTGTAAGAAGGTCTTACCACAATGGTGTTTTGAAGAAACCGTTGTAAAAAGTACTATTACCTAAAACAAGAGATTCATTACTGTTTAATCGGATAATTTTTATAAACTATTTTTTTGACTATCCAACCGTACAGATGTTAAGATATA
Organism: Apium graveolens; assembly: GCF_009905375.1. NCBI lineage: Eukaryota > Viridiplantae > Streptophyta > Magnoliopsida > Apiales > Apiaceae > Apium > Apium graveolens. The sequence goes on from NC_133651.1 coordinate 165,587,592, forward strand.
TCAGTTTTAGTCATATGAAAAAATTATAAAAAAATTAAAATTCATCCAAGTCAAGAAAAATGAAGAAGGTACTTTCATAAATGAATCCAAGTACACCAAAAATTTACTCAAGAAATTTGGAATGCAAGACTGTTCAACTGTATCCACTCACATGGCCACTGCAACCAAGTTAGATAAAGATACTGGAGCATCAGTAGATATTACTAACTACAGAGGTATGATTGGCTATTCACTCTATTTAACTGCAAGTAGACCTGATATCATGTATGTTACCTGTCTTTGTGCAAGATTTCAGGCTGATCCAAGAGAACCTTATCTAATAGGTGTGAAAATAATTTTCAAGTATTTCAAGGGTATAGCTGATCTTGGATTGTGGTATCTTAGAGAATCAGATTTTAAGGTAATAGGTTACTTAGATGCAAATTTTACAGGATACAAAATAGACAGGAAAAACACTAGTGGAAGCTGCCAATTTCTTGGAGGCAGACTGGTTTCTTGGTTTACCAAGAAACATAAATCAATTTCCACATCAACTGCAGAAGCAGAATATATTGCTGCAGGAAGCTATTGTGCATATATTTTTTGGATGAAGAATCAGTTACTGGACTATGGGTTAGAATATTCTAAAATACCCATTTACTGTGATAATCAAAGTGCTATTGGTATGACTAGTAATCCAGTTCAACACTTAATGACAAAGCACATCAGCTTTAGGTACCATTTCATAAGGGAACATGTGATGGAAGGTACAGTGGAATTGCATTTTGTTCAAAAAGATCAACAACTAGCAGATATCTTCACAAAACCACTATGTGAAGCTACTTTTACAAGACTGGTAAATGAACTTGGAATGGTTTTAGGTTCTTTCTCAAAATCTATTTAGTTTTTGTTCTCATACATCAGACTTTATGATCAGTGTTTACAGATTGTCTTAATCTCAATGTAATCTGTGCTTAAATTGTAATATATTAAATACTGATTTTTATTTGATGTGATTCTATATACTCTAATAGTGTTTTAAATGTTCTATGACTATTCACTCCAATGACTTAGTAGTCTTTAAAAAACCGTGTATCCCATGTTTGAATTAATTATTTATGTTGAAATTCATTACACAAACAAACTCTGATTTTGATCTTAGTCAAAATTACTTTGTGTATCTTATTACTAAGTCACAAACTAGATTATTACTTCTCATCTGTCAAATTCTGATGTCAATAAATCTTAAGGATGAACTACATGCTTGATAAGCCTCACTTATCTGAAGAAAGCAAAAGAAAAGAAAAATTGAAGTCAGGTACCCCTTTGAGATCCAGAGTAAATATGTGAAAGGGAAGACCCAAGTGCATTGCTGGTTTTAAGTATTATAAATTAGAAAAGCAAATAAATTTTTCTTGGTGACTTTTCACATTCTCTGATTACTGGAGAAATACTATGATAATAGCATAAATTCTGATAATAGTTGTGACTCATTTACACTGAGAAGCCATTGGAAAAAGAATGTCAAAAGATGCATAAAATGAGTACAAACAGTTGAGGTGGACTCTTGCATAAACTTATTCTATAGTAGACTTCAAAATGAAGGACGAATTTTAAGCATTTTTCTTAGTTATGCCTTATTTCTAAGATATCTGAAGTTTATCAGACTTTAATCTTTATCCGATCGTTTGCAAATGCACACACTCTCACTTCATATGAATGATGAAAATTACTGTGGTGATTAAGTTGTTTTTGACAAACAGTTAAGTATTATTTGCATTAATTATGAGGACAAGTTCTGATGAAAGTTTTAATGATTAAACTCTAAAGAAACCAGTCAGTATTTGTGTGAAGAATCACAAATACAGTCATTCACTTTTTGAGTACAGAAGTCATGTTCTAATGACCGTTAAATTCTGATAATAGTCAAGTTCTGATGCAAATCCTGATGGAAACTCTGATGCTTACGTGGCATTAGTTAATTACTTGGCTTATTTTTAGTATTTACTGTAATGGTTGTATTTTGTCAGAAAATAATTAAGTGAGATAAAAATAGTGATAATCATTTGGTTAATGGGTTGCGTGTTTTTTTTGTAATAACATGTGAGCAATAATTATTGCACGTTTACCGTGCCCACTCATTACTTTTTTGACTGTTTCCATGCTGTCAGGTGTAAAAGGTCTGTTCTGCTTCACAAAAATGACCGTTGTCACGTGGAGTGTATAAATAAGAGAGTTAAAAGATTTTACAATCCTTTACCTACTATTCTTATTTTCTAATCTCTCTTATTCTCTCTCACTCTCTAATATTCTCTGAAACTATTTCTTACAGGCATTTTAACAAACACCTTTCGTACACACAACTTTCACTTAATTTATTACAGAAATGGCACCCAAGGACATCATCTTTAATGGAGCCAAGTTCGTCCCAAACAACTACATGGCTATTCTTAGCAAGGATGATGCTCCATCAGATCTTCATTTTATACAAGACTTTCTGGCTCGAAGTGAGATTGGGTATGCTCTGACCCAACCACAATTACTCTCATGAACTCAAATACTGGAGTTTTGGAGGACTGGTTTTTATGATGATAGTGGTGAAGCTGGGTCCCCAAGTATCATCTTCACAACAGGGGAAGATGAGCATCTGGTAACATTGTCAACAGTTCGACAGGCTTTGTACTTACCAGAAAATTACACTTTCAATGCCCAGATTGAGGAGCCACTGCTACAGGGTATGATGGCCAATCTTGGCTATGAGAAAGGTTTGTCCAAGGTGGGACAGCTGAAGAGGCCTTACATTAGAAAGGAGTGGAGCTACTTCTTTGACTGCATCACCAGAGCTTTTGCCAACAAATGCTCCAACTTTGATGCAATTCCCATTAAGAGTCAGCAAATATGGTATGCACTTCTAAATCAAACTCGCTTTGATTATGCTACTGCTATTCTTGGTTTTATTGGGGATAGGATGAATGAGGACCCAAATACTGTGTACTTTGCTAGATTTAGTCAATTAATTTACAGTTTTTATTATCCTGATAAACCTCAAAACTATAGTGAGACAATTCAACCTTTTAAACTTGCAAAAAGGGCCTTCACAGACTTGTTATCTACTGATAATAAGAAAGAGATACTAAGACCCCTTCAAATTCCTGATTCTGTAAAACAATTCTTAGTAAACTCTGAACCCAACACATACTCACTCAAATTTCCTAAAGTTGCACCCTCTCAACCTCCATCAGCACCTACAACCAATACTCAACCAGCTCAATCCTCTCAACCACAACCAAATCCTACCATCAGAAGTTATTTCCAACCTGCACAATCTTCTCAACCATAACCATCTGCTACATCATCTAGACCCAAACCTTCAAGAGCAAAATCAGTTCCTAAATCTCCACCAAGAAGAAGGATGATTCTTATAGATGAATCAGATGAAGATGAGCAGGCACAAGTTCCCACATCAGAACCTGTGGAGGTAGCAGCTGAAAAGGTAACTTCTCATAAGGAAACTGAAGCTGAGGGTTCTGGTATTTTAAAGAGGAAAAGACTTTCAAAATATGATGCTGCTCAAGCAACTCCTCCACATCCAGAAGATCAAAGAAGATGATAGCAGGAAGGCATATGGCTCAACCTCAATCTGAGGATGCTAAAGAAGCTGAGGAAGGGGATCAGGAATCTCTGATCTCATTAGGACCAATAGTAATTGAAGCTTTTCCACCTCCACCTCAAGCTAAAGACACTGTTCCAGACACAGTGATCACACCTCCTGTCTCTCCTATCAAAGAAAATGTTTAAGTTGAAGATTCAGGATTAAGTCCTGAAATTGACATTCATAGGCTGCACATTCCATCTGTCTAGTTTCTGGATGCACCACAAGGAGAAGTGACAACTCCACTTATTTCTCCACTAAATGCTGAAGTTCCTAACACTCCAATTCTGGATGTGGAAACAGATGAAGTTGTACCAGAATCTCCTACAGCCACACACACACTTGTGTTGTCAGAAGATGATGAGTTTCTTGCAAGTTCTAGAGAGTCAGCTCCAGTTAACACACCAGCTCAAATTCTTGGAAAGGAGGCATTGCTTAACAAGTTTGTTGAACAAGATGCTCCTGTTCCATGGGAAGAAACTCACAGAGGAGTTGAATGGACCAAGAAGTGGAATGAATCTGATTTCATTCCAAGCTCAAAAGTACTGTCAGATCATATTGTAAAAGCTGATGAGTTGTTGAAAAACTCTGACTTTAAAGCTCAACTTAAAGTCACAGCTCTCAGTACTAAAAGCCTTCAAGGTCAACACTCCATTACTCATGCCAAGGTTGATAAACTACAGGAAAATGCTGATAAGCTGGACCTGATGCTCAAGCTAGACAAGAACAGGTTTATCAGACCTATTCATGAAAAAGTAGAGGTTATTGAGAAAGTTTAAGAAAATCAACGAGTCCAATTGACTGAGGTCCTGCAGAATCAAGCCTCTCAACAGACTCAACTGAATGAAATCCAATCTTCAGTAGAACTTCTTCTATCTCTACTCCTACCAAATGATGCCAAAAAGGGGGAGATGGTAGTGAAGTCCAAATGCTCAACAAGTCGAGTACTGAAGAAGAAGGATGATAAAGAAGATGCCTAGGGAAACCCTAGCAAGGGCAAGGGACAAGGTCAAGGGTAAAGCAGCAAAGTTTCTTCAAAGAAACTAAATCCTGATTCTAGTAAATCTTCTACATAAAATAATACAAGTTCTGAAGCTGTGAATGCTCAAAATATGAAAGCAAGTTCTGATGATAAAAGTCTGATATCAAGTTCTGATATTCTCATTCAAGGAGGAAGTCAAGACTCTCAGAAGTTTTTACAAACTCTGAAGCTTAAGGGAAGGGAGACTACAGTCTATTATAAAGATCCAAAGATTCAGACACTTGATGAAGAAATTGTTAGAAGATTATTTCTCAAGCATAATCCAAGAATGGATTTAGAGACTCTCAAGGAGGAAGAATCTAGATTTGCAGCTGAGAAGACAAATCTTAAGTCTAAAGCTTCTAATGCAAAGAAACCTCCAAGGCCTAAGGCAAAATGAATTGTGATCAAGGAAAGCTATGAGGCTTGAAAGCCCAAGACAAGATCACAAGTTGAAATTGATCCCAAGGCAAAAGGGAAAGGAAAGATTGATGAACCAACAAAGACACAGGAGAAGAAGATTCGTCAAATCCTGATGAAACCACTGTGCAAAATGGTTCAAGTTTTTGATGATACAGCTGCTGAAGATGAAACTATTGTAACTCTGAAAAGAAGAAAGACAACAGAAGAATCTAAGACAACCTCTGACATAGCTCAAGTTGTTCAGAACGAAAAACAGCAAGCTACAGAAGAAACAACAAATCCTGATCAAGTCATCAAGACATCAACCTCTGCCAAAGCTCAAGTTGATTTGAACAAAATGACAGTTACTGATAAGAGAAAACTCCTATGGAAAAATGTTAATCCATCAGATCCTAAGAAAAGCCAGCTGCTATCTGATTTCATGACTGTTGGATTGAAAGCCAGAGAAGCAAGTGACATACCTGGATTAGGTTCTGAAGAAGCCAAAATAAAAAAAGGAGTTGAAGTACTTACAAGAAATCCATTTTTATTAACTGACAACCCTCTTGAAGAATTTACATAGAAACACCTTGACAAGGTTATATCTGTTCAAGTGGTACTGGATGCTCATGATAAAAGTAATGTCAAAGAAAAGTTGTTCTGTTTCTTGAAGATGGAAGAACATACATAATGTCAGAATCAGATGTGCTGAAAAAATCTCTGAAAGAACTTCAATTCTTTCATTATCTTTTGGAGATAAAGTCTGAGATTACTAGGAGATGGTCAAATTTCATCATGAAGACCATAAGGGATAAAGCCAGAATCTCTGGATCAAAGATTACAGAATTCATTCCAAATATAGTTGAAGATGATGGAAGTGAAATTCCAATAAAGAAGGATTCTACTAAACTTGAAGTTATTTTGAAAGAGAAATGTTTGTGCTATAATGAAGACTGATCTCATCCAAAAGTAATCAGACTTGGTAATGGATTAGAAAGAAATCATATCTCAACACTTAGGACTGCAATCTACCATATTGGAAGTCAAGATGAAAAAATGAAGCAAGTCAAAGCTACATTAGCTCAAGTCCTGAGGAATGTAGAAGAAAAGCTAATATCAAACATTGTCAAGAATCACTTTGGATTTAGATTGACTCAGTAAAATTGGTGAAAGCTACAAGGACTGTAAGTTGTAGTTAGTTGTCTAATTAAACTCTCATTGCATTTATACTTAAATGTTTTTGACATCATCAAATCTATGAACTTGTATATTTTTCATAATTTACAAGTTGGGGGAGATTGTTAGATAAATTTGTGATGTCATGTCTAATATGTTGTGTTTAGTTTCAGAACTTAATATCAGGACTTACTGGAAATCAGAACTTACTGAAGTCAGAACTTATATCAGAATTTAAGGCCGTCAGGATTTATATCAGGACTTAAGTGCGGATACTTCAGATAAGGAAAGCAGCTGATTTACAGGAAAGGATCATGACTAAAACAATAGAAGATATGCATGAAGAGTTGGACAGCTAGAAGACTTGTAGAAGATAATATCTGATTGATATATTTTAGGAGACATAATTATTTTCCATATCAATAAGAAGATATCTTGTAATTGTGTACTATATAAACACAACTTAGGGTTTACACTATAAGTGTTGTTATTCATGAGAAAGATTATACATTTTAACCTAGCAACTCTTAGTGATATTGTTCATCACTGAGAGAGTAGTTTAACCTACTTTGTAATAGAGCGTATTATATTGAATAAACTTGATTACTGTTACATACTTGTGTTCGAAATCGATTTGATTATATAAACACTATATTCAACCCCCTTCTATAGTGTTGTGTGACCTAACAGGTTTTGCAAATGGTGCGACTTTATATATATTCCTCATACTGTTCCTATGTACAAAAAATAAATATAAGTGTTATCGCAATTTGATGTTCATATATAATAACATAACCTATCTGTGATCAATCAGGCGTACCGTTGTGAGCATTCCCAATGGCACATCTGCCTTGGCAACAAAAGAAGCTGTTTGGGGCCTTGCTCGCTATGTTGCAATCTCCCAGGTATGACTAAAGCTCATATATATGAGTAGAAGAGTGAGTAATGTCATAAAATTAGTTTTCTTTAGTGTGTGATAGTGTTCTTTAACACGCGCACACACAACCTTTCACTTGAGTAATGGTTGAATAACATTTGAAACTTCACGCTAATGGATAGGTACCAATCGTGGAGCCCAAGATCATGCTTGATGGTGAACATGGCATTGAGAGGACATTTGAAGTGGCTCAAGCAGTTTGGGATAAAGTCTTCTTCTATCTTGCTTAGAAGAATGTCTTGTATGAAGGTATTCTCCTCAAATCATTTTTTATAGCAACCATAGAAATAAAATATAAGAAAGAGAAGAGCTGGAACTCATAAATCAATTACAAAAAAAGAAGCCAGTACTCAGAAATCCTCAGCACAAAAAAGAGCACATATAATCTATCCTCACCTCTTCATCCCCTTCAATCTCCTCTTATTCACAAAAATGATCTGCACATACAAAATTAACACATACCCACCTTCAATTTGACACAAGATTATAAATATTTCAATTTACAAATTAATTGGACTGACATACAAAATTGAGAAAATATTAGTTAAATAAAAATTAAAAAAATAAATACATGGCACACAAATATACAGAGATTTCAAGATATAGATAATAGAAATGGAGCAGAGGAGACTTTCAAACATACCTAGCATCTTGGACGGCTTTGTAGAGTGGGCTACATAGCAAATATGAAATCTAAAATGATATTGACAACTAGAAACATAGCTTCAAAAAAATAAAAATTAAGGGAAATTGTAAGATGAGGTTCCTCCTATGAACTCCAATAAAACCGATTGCAAACAAATTACAAAATGAATTTTGTCTAATTGAAAATTGATTCTAATTAGAGTTCAAAATATAGGGTTTGATTTTGCAGAAGTATATAAGATTAATGAGTGAGAGGAAGATATGGGATGGTAGGATATGAGAGAAAATGACATCAGTGAAATAGAGAAAAAAGAGTGAAACATATGAGATATGTTGGAGATGAAAGAAATGAAAGAAATGGGGCTAGGGTTATACTGAAAGAGGGAGGCGAGGGGAAAAAATTTGGTGAAGGGGGGAAAGGTTTTGGTAAAGGGGGAAATGAAGTGAATTTTACAATAAAGGGGAAAATATTTAATTTTAGGTTTTTATTTATTATTATTAAATAATTGTTTTTATTTTTGTGAGGTATTAATCAAATAAGATTATTTAATTTTTTTATGACTAAAATTGATATATCTTAACATTCGTACGGTTGGATCATCAAAAAATCTTTTAAAAAAATTATTTGGTTGATCGGGTATAAATCCCGTGTTTGGGAGCTAGACTTTTCCTCGATTTTTCTATTCCTGTCATGCAAGATGAATTTCAAATTTTTGCATAATTTTTTCTTATGACTAAAATCGATATATGTTAACATCCGTACGCTTGGATCGTCAAAAAAATTGTTTTAAAAAATTACTTGGTTGATCGGGAACGAATCTCATTATATGAAGTTGGACTTTTCCTAGAATTTTTTATTCCTATCATGCAAGATGAATTTGACTTTTTTTTAAAAAAAATTATGACTAAAATTTATATATCTTAACATCCGTACGGTTAGATCGTCGAAAAAATTATTTTAAAAATTTATATAGTAAATCGGGAATGAGTCTCGTTGTCGGGAGTTGTACTTTTACTAGATTTTTTAATCCTGACATGCAAGATGAATTTGAAATTATTTATTAATTTTTTCATATGAATAAAATTGATATATTTTAATATCCGTACTGTTGGATACTCAAATAAATCATTTTATCTAGTAAATCGGGAACGAGTCTCGTTGTCGGGAATTGTACTTTTACTAGATTTTTCTAATCCTGACATGCAAGATGTATTTGAATTTTTTGTATAATTTTTTCGTATGAATAAAATTGATATATCTTAACATACGTACGGTTGGATCGTCAAAAAAATCATTTAAAAAATTTATCTAGTAAATCGGGAACGAGTCTCGTTGTCGGGAGTTGTACTTTTACTAGATTTTTCTAATCTTGACATGCAAAATGAATTTGATTTTTTTTTATAATTTTTTCTTATGACTAAATTCGATATACTTTAACGTCCGTATGGTTGGATCGTCAAAAAAAGAGTTTAAAAAAATTATCTAGTAAATCAGGAACGAATCTCGTTGTCGGGAGTTGTACTTTTACTATAGATTTTTCTAATCCTGACATGCAAGATGAATTTGAATTTTTTTGATATATTTTTCATATTAATAAAATTGATATATCTTAACATCCGTACGGTTGGATCGTTGAAAAAATCATTTAAAAAATTTATCTAGTAAATCGGGAAAGAGTCTCGTTGTCTGGAGTTGTATATTTACTAGATTTTTCTAATCCTGACATGCAAGATGAATTTGAAATTTTTTAATATATTTTTCGTATGAATATAATTGATATATCTTAACATCCGTACGGTTGGATCGTTGAAAAAAACATTTTAAAAAATTATCTAGTAAATCGTGAACGAGTCTCGTTGTCGAGAGCTGAACTTTTCCTAGTATTTTCTAATCCTAACATGCAAGATGAATTTGAATTTTTTTAATATTTTTGTCATATGACTAAAATTGATATATCTTAACATTCGTACGGTTGGATCGTCAAAAAATCATTAAAATATTATCGAGTAAATTGAGAACGAGTCTCGTTGTAGGGAATTGTAGCTCTGAATGCTAAAAGTCTAAAGTCAAGTTCTGATAAACAAAGTCTGATGTCAAGTTCTGATATTCTGATTCAGTTAGGATCTAAAGACTCTCAGAAGTTTTTACAAACTCTGAAGCTAAAGTGGAAGCAGAATACTGTTTATTGTAAAAATCCTAAAATCTAGACACTTGATGAGGAGATAGCTAGAAGATTATTTCTGAAACAAAATCCAGGAATGGATTTGGAAACTCTCAAGGAGGAAGAAGCTAGATTTGCTGCTGAGAAGACAAATCTTAAGTCTAAAGCTTCTGATGCAAAGAAACCTCCAAGGCCTAAGGAAAAAGGCATTGTGATCAGGGAAAAGTCAAATTCTGAGACTTCAAAGTCCAAGACTAGATCACAAACTGATATTGATCCTAAGTCAAAAGGAAAAGAAAAGGATGGTGAACCTTTAAAGATTGAGAAAAAGATAAGTTCTTCCATTCCAGTCTATCAAACTACAGTGCATGATGATGATTTGATAGAAGACGAAACTGTTCAAATTCTGAAAAGAAGAAAGGTAATTAAAGAGTCTAAAATAACCACTGACACTGCTCAAGTTGTTCAGAATGAAGAATAGCAAGCTACAAAAGAAACAGCAAATTTTGATCAAGTTAATTTGGAAAAGATCACAATTGCTGAAAAGAAGAAGCTATTATGGAAGAAAGCTACTCCAGTTGAACCAAAATCCAATCTCTTGATGAGTCAACTTGCAACATTTAGATTGAGATCCAAGGAACCTAGAGATAAAGCTGGATTAGGTTCTAATGAAGAGAAAATAAAAACAGGAGTAGAAGTTACTCTAAGAGATCCTTTCATGTTGACAGACAAACCATATGAATAAATCAAATAAAAGCACTTTGACAAGGTGTTGTCTGCTCAAATCGTGATAGATGCTCATGATAAGGATAATATAAAGGAGAAATTGATTTTATTTCTCTATGATGGATTAACTTACAGACTAGCTGATACTGATGTGCTAAAGAAGTCTATCAGAGAACTTCAACATATTCACTATCTTCTGGAAGTAAAATCTGATGTTACAAGAAGATGGTCAGAATACATTTTGAAGGCTATAAGAGATCTATTTAGAATCTCTGGTACAAAGACTTCTCAGTATATACCAATGATTACTGAAGATGATGGAAGAGAAATTCCTATGCTGAAGAATTCTGCTAAGGTGGAAGTTATTATGAAAGGAAAATGCTTATGTTGTAATGAAAACTCTTCACATCCTAGAGTTATCAGACTTGGTGATGGACTTGAAAGAACATCAATTCAAGCTCTCAGAACAACCATTTATCAAATTGGTGATAGTAAAGATGAAGAACTGATGCAGGTCAAAGCACAGTTAGTTGAAATTCTGAGGAAAGCTGAAGACAAGCTAGTAAGAGACTTTGTTAAGAATCATTATGGATTCAGATTGATCCAGTGAAGTTGGTAAAGCTATAAGGACTGTAAGTTATAGTTAATAGTCTTATTAAACTCATATTGCATTTGAACTTAAATGTTTTTGACATCATCAAATCTATTAACTTGTATATTTTGCACAATTTACAAGTTGGGGAAGATTGTTAGATATATTTGAGATGTCATGTCTAATATGTTTAATATTTAGTTTTCAGATCTTAACAAACATGAAATATCAGTACTTACTGGAATTAGTATCAGTACTTACTGGAAGTCAGAACTTAAGGATATCAGGACTTAGATTATTAGAAGATAAATATCAAAAGATGGATATCAGAACTTAAGTACTGGAGGACTAATAGTTAAGGAAGGAAGCTGATTTACAGGAAAGAAGATCGAGACTAATACAAAAAGAAGATATGCATGGAAAGAGTTAGAGGACTTAAAGAATTTTATAAGATATCTGATTGATATATTTTAGGAGATAGAATTATATTCCATATCAATTAGAAGTTATCTTGTAACTGTGTACTATATAAACACAGACATATGTTTACACTATATGTGTTATGATTATCGAGAAGATCATACATTGTAACCTAGCAGCTCTCGTGATATTTGTTCATCACTGAGAGAGAACAGTTCCATTGTAACAAAGTTTATTATATCGAATATATCTGTTTACTGTTACTTGTGTTCGAAATCGATTTGATTGTACTCCACACTATATTCAACCCCCTTTTACAGTGTTGTGACCTAACATTATAATTTGCAATATAATAATTTTTTACATTCTAAGAATAAGTCGTATACTATTTAGGTATTTTTTATGACTTATTGGTTGTTATATGATTTTATAGATAGTTTACGGATTTATTTAACAATTTTTCTAATTACTTATTAATTATTTGTGATTATTTGAAAACCCGCAACATCAACGGTTTAAGAAATCTACGAACCGAAATATTTCCAAAAAATGATTTCTAGACTAATTTGGTAATTCTGAGCACTTTTCATGTTTTGATTTTTTTGATCCGGAGTACGGATTTGTCTATATGAATTCCGGTACAATTTTATGATTATATGAATATTATTTAATCCTCTCGCTATACTTGCAAGCTAGATATTTTCGCTATACGAGCTATTTTGATTTAAATAATAATTTTTTAAAAAAATTACCGTTGTCTATGATACGTGATAAATTATTTGTGCTCTTGATTGTTGTTTCGGTTTAATATTTAAACAGTATTATTTATCCTTCTATTTAGTAAATATATAAAAGTTTAATTTTCATAAATATCAAAAATATTTTAAAAATTACAAAAATTTTATTTTATTAGTTTTCAAATATTTTTGGAATTTTATAATTATTTTGGTTATTTTTTGATTTGTTTTCACCCGCAAATTGTATCGTTAAAAGTTAAAAAAATAAAAAAAAATGTGGGACAAAATCGGGGCTACAAATGGGAGAAGAGACAGGTGGTAGTACATGGACTTACTATCCCTCCTATTGTGACACGTGTCATGGTGTTAAAAAAATAAAAAAGAAAAACAACCTCAACCGCCTGACTCATTTTCACCTTTCTCTTCCCTCTCTTTTCTCTCTTTCTCTCTCTTCATCTCTCTCTCTATCCTCTCTTTCCCCCTCTCTCTCTCTGTTCCCCCATATATTTATTTTTTAACTTTCAAAAATTCTTATCTTCAAATCATTTATCCAAGCTTCAATCGCTATATATAAAAATAATCAACGCTTCGATATCTACGCATAGGTATATATATATATATATATTGCGAGGTTTTGAGAAGAAAATTTTTGGAGCATAGTTTTGTTATAATTTATTTTCGGGGCGTACACAAAGAGTTTGGTGATGTTGATTACACTGCGTGGCATTTCATCGTGTGTGTGGTTATGGTTATTAATTTAGGATTTTTTTAAAAATATTTTTCGAACATTAAATAACCTCCTGGGGTGATCAGAATTTATTTTAAGATAAAAGTTTCGAGATTTCCACTTTTGTATTTGGGTATATTATAGCATGTCATTGTAGACATATTTATTTCATAATTTTTAGAAGTTTTTGGAGAAGTAACTTTTGGCCCGAATTTTTGGTTCAGGTTGCCGTGATTTTCATTTCTGGTGTGTTTATACGTGCAAATATAAATTGTTGTGTGTTTTAAATTTATTAATTTTATTAGGGTATAGTTGGATGGTAATCTTTTGATTGATTTTGTGGGCCGGGAAAAGTCCGTTTTACAAATAAGTTATTTCAAATTGTTTTCAAAAATATTTATTTCAATATCAACTTATCATCTTTTATTATTTTTGAAAGTCATTATTTGATTTAATTATTTATAATTGATTTTGAATAATTATTTATGATTTAATTAATTGATTAATTCATTTAATCAATTAATTTTATTCATAAGTAGTTAAATGAAACGTAATTATTTATAATTAAGTCGAATAATATTCTAAAATTATTTTGAGCTTTTAAAATTATATAGAGGTATTCAATATTCAATTTATATTATTATTAATTAAATTATTCTTATTTTATTCATAGAAAATAGACCGTTTGTCCGTTTAATACGAACGAACGCGTCTAAATTTAGAAAAATATTCCGCTTTCATTAAAATACTTTCGAGACATAAATTCTTTCGTTTCAAAAGGTCTCTTATTTTGCAAACGATTCTGAGTCGCGTATATATCAAAAACATCATATTTCGATTTCAGTTTTATACATATCGAGTCGAGTGTGGTGACTATCTAAACTATGTGTTATATGAATTATTTGTTATGTGAATTATGTGAATTACGTGCATACCTGGGTCAATGGTTTTATGTTTTGACTGTTATCTTTATGTGTGGGCTATCGTATGGGTAGACGATCGAGTTTTGACGCGAAGTTCGTTAGATAATTATCGCTTAGATGATTAAAGTGTATCTTTTAAATTATAGAAGTGGATCATTCGAGAAGATAAGAATCAGATGTTGGATAAGAGTGGAATAGAATGGTATTGAATATCTAGCTTCTAACAATCGCAGGAGCAACATATTGAAATAGAAAGAAAACGATGTCGTGAGATGTCAGACTGAGATGACCGTGTTATTGCGAGTATGAGTAATTGCTAAACACCAAAGGAAAGTATCCCTATCTTCACTTATCGTTCAAGTGATGTTTATTTCGAACCCTATTATCCAAGTAACTTGTCCTAGTATCTCTTTGATTCAAAGTATTTCCTTTTATCTCAACTATATCAATATTTTACAAACCATTTACAAATGACACAAATACCTCTGACCATATCTTTTATAGTTCAGTAATTGATATGAATAAACTGTTGATTTGGAAATTAGTACTGGAATAGAACATTTTAAGTTCTGTATCCCCTGTTATTTATGAATCCTTATTTTATTTTTAAATCATATTTTAAGGGAAATGTGACTTGTTGAAATACCTATCTCGAAATTTTGGTTGATATTGGAAAATATTTAGTAATGTGTCGTTACTAAATTTTGTTGAAATGAGACACTGTTCACCTATGTCGTGAATTTTTTTAAAGAGATAGGTATAATCAAATTTTAAGAACTGGATAAAATGAATTAGATATTCTATTGGAGTTGCGTAAGAGGCCCGTTATTCGGTAACGACCCAGTGTTGGTTGGCGTAAGAGGCCCGTTATTCGGTAACGACCCAGCGTTGGTTGACGTAAGAGGCTAATTCGGTTGTGCACAACCTTTTAACCGAATAGTCTAGCGTAGACTTTTAACCGATTGGTTGTCAAAGATCTAGCTAGTATTCGAGTTCCGGAACACATAATTCCAGGACATCAGATGGAGTTGTCCGGACAGCAGATGGAGCTTGTAATGGGAACGTCCAATGTATCTGATTATTATTTTTTGTTCTTGTAATGGGACATATGGTTTTGCAAATGAAAATAGCATGCTAAAATTGAATTCTGGTGTTCAAACAGCTCACGATACATGTCATATTTTAAAGAGCATGCTAGTTTTGATGATATCCATTTCTTAGTTTTAAACCTGATTGATTTCAGAAATTCTTTTCATACAACTATTTGGCATATAGTTTATGTTCTGTCTATTCATGTATTAGTACTGTTGATTTCTTAATTCTCAACGATTTCAAAAGTTTTGTTCTTATAACTGGTCAGGGAAGTGGTACATTCATATTTCCATTTAAGATATTCTCATAAACCCTATTTTACGAGTTTTATTCTCATCGAGATTCAAAGTATTGCTGGAGCATTTTCGCTCAAAAATATAAAAAGGATTTGAATACAGTTGAGGAAACAATTATAGGGTTCCTTAACTAAACTTTTTAGTCCAGCAATTATGATTCTAAATGTTCTTCTCCATTGCAAATGTCAGTTTTATATCAAAAGATTATATATATGCTATGCTAAACTTGCTGAGAATTTCTTTTGTGTGACGGCCTCAACCCCGGGGTCATGAGTTGACATCATGAACAACAATAAACTATATATATAATACAACCAAACTCATAATATTACATCACACGACCCCCTTACCAAGATCTTTTCCAGGTTTAAGTATGAATTAAGCTACTCAATTATTAGACCATTATTTATTTAAATAATTCTGATCCACATACACATATAAAAACTCAACATACATGCATCTAGTCTAACTTAAACTACCTTATAAGATCCTGATAGAGGAGGAACTGAAACTCTGCCTTGGCTACGGTGAACAGGTCTTCTAGGCATCTGTTATATATATAAATATATAAATATATATATATATAACATTTTGCAAGGGTGAGCAATCAATTGCTCAACAGTACCAGTATATGAATAACAGAATGTAAAACATTATGCTAAACAATTATAGGAACATAAATCATAAATTAGTCATGCTTTAAAATCACTAAACAGGTAAAATTGGATATCAAAAACTAGCATGCTCTTTAAAACGTAGCATCAGTTGTGTGCGGTGTAAATACCAAAGTCCAATTTTAGTATGTTGTTTTCATTTCCAAATCAATTGTTCCATTACAGGAACTAAAACCAAAACCATTTGTTCCGTTACGGGAACCACAAAACCATAATCAGATATATTGGACGTTCACGGGTAAAGATAGCTGATCAGCTATCAACACCGGATAGCTCCATCTGCCATCCCATAATAAGTGTTCTGGAACTTAGGGACTAGCTAGGTCTCTAACACGCTAAACTAATCGGTTCAAACAGTGCGTGCAACCGACTTAGCCTCTTACGCTACCCACGTTGGGCCGTTACCGAATAACGGGCCTCTTACGTAACTCCAATATCTGATTCCTTTTATCCATTTTTCAAGTCCGTTACTACGTATCTATTTTTTAAAAAAAATTATCATAACACATTTCAAAACCTTTTCCAATATCAAACACAGTT
This sequence comes from Apium graveolens, assembly GCF_009905375.1. Classification (NCBI taxonomy): domain Eukaryota; kingdom Viridiplantae; phylum Streptophyta; class Magnoliopsida; order Apiales; family Apiaceae; genus Apium; species Apium graveolens. The sequence continues at coordinate 165,604,293 of NC_133651.1, forward strand.
TAGAGATGGGCATTTCGGAAGTTACTTTTCCCCTAAAACATGATTTAAAAAAAACATTTTTAATAACATGGGATACATAACTTAAAACATTATATTCCTGTATAAAATTTAAAACAACAGTTCATTCATGTATAATACTGAACCATAAAAGATTATGGTCAGAGGTACTTGCCTTGCTGAGCTTTAACGACTGAACACTAGGCTATCCTTAGACTGAATTCAACACTCGGGTCTTTCGACTGGAACCTACAGAATTTATATACCCTAAACTAGGCGATCATTTATGCTTGATATATCCTCACTATCAATTCTACCCTTACGATATCAAATCCCGACTCATATTCATATGTACTAACCCAATACAAAACAGATAGGGCTCACGTACTTGAAATTCGGTTCGGTTGATTCCCGGAAATTATGTATAACCGTCATTTTAGGAAAATAGGGTCGTCGACTATTTTACAAAATATTTCACCACGATACGAAAATAGTTTTAGTAAAATATTTGTAATTATATAATATTATATACTCGATTGGTGTTCCCGATAATTACAGGATACGTTCCTGTATTTTCAAAATTAATTCCTCGAAAATCGAGTAGCGTTTCCTCTATTTATCGAGCTACCACTCGATATCACATCGACACCAAGCAATCACAATCAACGTAATTCAATTCCAAATATCTACTATGACTTTAATAATCATAACTGACTAATTTACACTTTGAAAGTAATTTTATGAACTAAATAATATTTTTATAATTGTAGGACTCAGAATAAATCATCACGGTCCATGGTCAGCTCGTCGAGGCTTATCGCTGACGGCGGAAAAAATCGGTGTTTCCCGGTTAATTCTGGTTTCCAACACAAACTCTATTTATAAAATAATAATTTCTCGCACGAAATAAATTTATCTCATGAAATTATTCAAATATTTTCCTGTAAAAATCCAAAAATCCCAAGTTATGACACGCACAATAGACTGCAACCCAGCAGCAGAAGCAACACGCAATTCATGTGCAACACACCCAACACCCGCACACACAGAACACACACATACACACAGACGGTACAACACAGACAGTAACCCACTCCATTCAACAGATATATACACACAACATTTATGTATATCAATTAAGTAGACAACCGAAGCAAGCAACAACAGCGGCCGGAAAACCAAAACGACGACCGAAAACTTATCGGAAAACGGGGAACAAGGGAGGGAAGATAAGGACAGGAGAGAGAGGAGAGAAAATTGAGAGAGAAATATGAGATAGAGAGATTAAAGAAGAATCATAAAAATAGATTAGGCGAGAGAGAGAAGAGATCGAGAGATTGAGGAAGGAGCCGAGAGAAATAGTAAGAGTGAGAAATAGGGGTGTGAGTGTGTGTTTTGTTTTGTATTATTTATTTTACTTTTTTTCTATAAAAATTCACGCAGACGTAGCAAAAGGATTGGTATAAACCCCTTTGTAGCTCGATTTCATTCCGCATTTCGCAAATTAACGAACCAATTTACAAGTAAATATAACCCGAAAAATTTCAAAAATAATTTAAAAATTCTCGAAATAATTAAAAACTAGTAAATTATAAATTTCATAATTTTTGAAACATTTTTGAATTTAACTTTGAACCCACAATTAATACAATCAGAAAATTATTTAGGGATAAATAATTGACGGAATATTATTTTCTAAATTTTATAAATTCCTATAAATATTTATTGAAATTATAAACCCATAAAAATAATTTTAAAGATAATTTTAGTATTTATAATAATAATTCTTCAATAAAATCACTTTTAAAAGTAAAACAAAATGATAAGACTCAATAATTAATAATACGAATAATTCTCAAATACAACTAAATGACACACAATTAATATTAGCACAAAACATATATGACAGAAGCATATTATATTTTTATTTAATAATTACAATTTTTAATAATACAAAAGTACAGATCATTATAACCTCCCCCTTAAAAAGATTATGTCCTCGGAATCTCACCTAACCAAACAAGTGAGGATATTTGTCAAGCGTATCTAATTCTGTTAGATAAAATTGATGATATCAGGAAATAAACTATCATGAGTTATTATCAGGTTTTATTGAAGGTGACGTCATCAGTAATTGTCTATCAGTACTTGATGATCAGCAGTTGATGTCATCAAGACTTAGTCACTTCTATAGATATTCTAGAAGGAAAAGGATTGCAGAATTCAAGGCGACGAAGAAATCATATCCAGATTTGAATTCTGGGACGATAACCAGTGATCAATGATATGCCATTAGGGATCAATGATTTCTTCTTATGTCACTTATACATGAATCAGAGATAATGGTCTTAGGATAAACCAGAGTACCAGAATCTCATCAGAGTTATAATCCATATGGATCTCAGATTTAATCAAAATTAAATCTCAAGTTTTATCAGTGACCTTGAGATGGTTTGATAAACCTGCTCCGTCAAAACCTTCCTTGTGTGTGAAACTCACACGTGCATTGAAATATTTGAGGTAAGGTAGTGACTCTCATTCAGATGCTCTGGCTGACAGGAGAATTTTCAATAGAAATACAACCTGTTGAGAGAATGCTTCTAGTAACAGTTTTAGTGCCTTTTTCAGCTTTACATTCTTTTGAGAGAATATAAATGGGCTTTACAGTTTTCTTAGGATTTGAATACTCCACTACTTTGTGAGAGATAGAGCTGTAGGGTTGACCTTTCCTTCCTTATGAGGTGCTTCTTGGCACTATCTCCCTCACTCAACTCAACTCCAGTTATCAAGGTTCAGAATACAACTGATCATGTGGTTTTCATGTATCAGAGCAAAAGCTTTGGATAAATTCTGTTTGAGGAGTGTTTGGTTCTATGACTTTGGTCAGAACCTATTGGTTTGATAGGCTCATAGTCAGCTTCCTAAGCCACTGGGGGCAGTTATAAGTTTCAGAATACTAGGACTGGGCCTTAGGAATAATCCACCAAGTTTCAGAATGCTTAAGGATCAAGGAATGATGCCTTAGAAGTAACCACAGAGAACACATGACAGGATACTACCAGAGATCATTCAGTGTGTGATTGTGTGGTATTTCAAGTTGAAGTACATTCTGAAAGATTGGTCATACCTGAACTTTACCTTAGCTACTTTCTGTGCTTGGATATTCAGCGCAAGACTTAAACGGCAACAGAGTTAGTAGAAATGGTAAATATCATCATGTATTATTTAGAATTTAGTAAGTAGAATAATTCTTTCTAGAGAATATATCAGAGCCACATGGATGAAACATGAGATAAAGATGGAAGAAATGCTCTACTCATTTTAGTTCTAAACCAATATAAAGGGTTATCTAGCATATATCAATCATATTTTGTCAAGTATTTTGTCAAGTATGTACACATGCATAAATATTTTATGTATCAGAGCACGAGCGTGCATACATACAAGATAAATAGACATTATGATTTAAGACAATTAAACACAATTCATGGTATGAATAAATTTATCTGAGATAGAGTCCAATACAGAGAAGGGGTGCTAACCTATCTCAAGTACATACAAAGCTCCAGATAAACTAACTCAATTACCACATAACATGTAACATGTAAGATCATGGTAATCAATTAGCATTAAAATCTCAAATCCAATTATCACTAAGCATACAAGCGTACAAAACATGTGATAATCAATTTGCTTCAATCCATGGATAATGAATATGGTAAATAAACTTTACAAGGCCTCAAAGCATCATCATAGGATTTGTAAAATTTATCCCAATCAAATTACATAATATGTTAACTTCCATTTTTAAGTGGACAAGTTTAACATGCCAAGTTCACTAAACACCTTGCTAAAAGTAGCTTCATCAAGTGGCTTAGTGAAAATGTCTGCAATTTGATCAGCTGTGGGAACAAAAATTAGTTCCACAGTACCATTCACTATGTGCTCTCTTATGAAATGATACCTTATATCAATATATTTGGTCCTCGAGTGCTGAACATGATTGTTTGAGATTGCTATGGCACTTGTGTTGTCACAGTAGATAGGAATATGATTCAACTCAAGTCCATAGTCTTGGAGTTGGCTTCTCATCCATAGAATTTGAGAACAGCAACTTCCAGCAGCAATATACTCAGCCTCAGCAGTAGATGTAAAAATCGAATGTTGTTTTTTGCTAAACCAAGAAACCAATCTTCTTCCAAGAAACTGACAGCTTCCTGAAGTACTCTTCCGATCAATCTTACAACCAGCATAGTCAGAATCCGTATAGCCAATGAGATCAAAGCCCATGTCTTTAGGATACCAGATACCCAGATTCGGTGTACCCTTCAAATACCTAAAGATCCTCTTGACAGCTATCAGATGTGACTCTTTCAGATCAGCTTGGAACCTCACACACAAGCATGTTGCAAACATTATATCTGGATGACTTGCAGTCAAGTAGAGAAGACATCCAATCATGCCTCTATAGTGAGTGATGTCCACCTTTTTACCAGACTCATCTTGATCAAGTTTTGTGGCAGTTGCCATAGGAGTCTTGGCAGGTGTTGAATCTTCCATCTGATATTTCTTCAGAAGATCCCTAATGTACTTCATTTGACAAATGAAGATACCATCTGGCTTCTGGCTTACTTGAAGTCCAAGGAAGAAATTCAACTCACCCATCATGCTCATCTCATACCTACTCTGCATAAGCTTAGAAAACCTTGCACAAAGTGCATCATTTGTAGACCCAAATATAATATCATCAACATAAACTTGCACAAGTATGGTATCATTTTTATGCTTTTTATGAAATAGAGTCTTATCTGTGACACCTCTAGTGAAACCATTCTCAAGTAGAAATTCAGAGAGAGTGGCATACCATGTTCTAGACGCTTGCTTTAGACCATAAAGAGCCTTGAAGAGAAGATACACAAAATCTTCAAACTCAGGGTCTGTGAAACCAGGAGGTTGCTCCACATAGACCTCTTCTTCAGGCTCACCATTCAGAAAAGCACTTTTCACATCCATCTGATAAACCTTGAAGTTTGAATGTGCAGCAAATGCTAAGAACATTCTGATGGCTTCAAGTCTAGCCACTGGTGCAAAGGTCTCATCATAGTCAATGCCTTCTTCTTGAGAATAACCCTTAGCAACCAGTCTCGCCTTGTTCCTTGTTACAATTCCATCTTCATCCAGCTTGTCCCTGAATACCCACTTAGTGCCAATAACATATTTATCTTTTGGTTTGGGTACAAGCTTCCACACTTTCTGTCATTCAAATTGATTGAGCTCATCTTGCATAGCAATCACCCAATCAGGATCTCCAAGAGCTTCATCTACTTTCTTTGGTTCCATTTGAGAGAGAAATCCAGAAAATAGACATTCATTAGCAGTAGCTCTTCTCGTCTGAACTCTTGCTACAACATCACCAATAATGAGATCTTCAGGATGAGATCTACTCCACTTTACAGCTCTAGGAAAATTTTCTCTTGATGATTCAGCTTGATTAGCATTCTGTTGATCTGTAGAATCTGACACTTGAGGACTGGTTGCAGAAACTGTCTCACTATGTACAATTGTGTTACCACTATTGCCATTCATATCTGAACCATCTCCACCATTTCCATCAGAATCTGAATCACCATTATGATCATTGTGATGATCATCTCCATTACTATCTCTATTTGGGACAAACTCAGGTTCATCTTCATCATCAGAAAGATCTTCCACACTTAAGTGATCATTACTATCTTCCTTCTGAATACTCGGGAGCTTGGTGTCATCAAAAGTTACATTAAGGCTTTCCACAACTTTGCTGTCATCAATCACAAACACCTTGTATGCCTTAGACTCCAATGAATAGCCTAGGAAAATACCTTCTTCAGCTTTGGCATCAAATTTACCAAGATGTTCATCGTCCTTTAGCACATAGCATTTTCCTCCAAACACATGAAAGTAACTCACGGATGGTTTCTTGTTGGCCATTAACTCATATGGTGTCTTTTCAAACAACTTGTTGATCATGGTTCAATTCTGAGTATAACACGCAGTTCTAATAGCTTCAGCCCAGAAATAAGTAGGAAGATTGGCTTCATTTAGCATTGTCCTTGCAGCCTCAACCAACGTACAATTCCTTCTTTCTACCACTCCATTCTGTTAAGGAGTCCTTGGTGCTGAATACTGTCTCGAGATGCCTTTCTCCACACAAAAATCATTCAACTTTGCATTTCTGAATTATGTGCCATTATCTGATCTTATGCATCTTACAGGCACGCCAACTTCTAACTCAATCTTGTTGATGTGATCAATGATCATTTCAGCTGCTTCATCCTTTGAATGTAAGAATAACACCCAAGTGTATCTGGAATAGTCATCAACAATCACTAAGCAATATTTCTTTCTCGACATAGACATTACATTGACTGGTCTGAACAAATCCATATACAGAAGTTGTAAGGGCTCAGAAATGTCAGAAACTATCTTCTTCTTATGTGATGCTCTCTTTAACTTTCCCTTCTCACATGCTTCACAAAATCCTTCAGGACAAAATTCCATCTTGGGCAAACCTGTCACACCCCCAACTTTAACAACAAAATAAATATAGCAATTACATCATTTTAATGAAGAATACACAACCAAATCCAAGATCTTACAGTTTAGGGTTTGGAACAGCCCAACACTACCAACTATTTCATCTGGATACAAATACCAAGTCCTCACACAACTATTAAACTTATTCTACCTGAGCTCGAACATAAGCATCAGCATCACAGGTCTTACGGGCAGTCTGCTTGAATCTAACCATAGCTGCTAGCTGTAATATCAAGGTAAAGCAAGAAGTGAGTCGAATGCTCAACAAGTGCTAACAACACAACACAAAACATAAATCGAGATATACTTTTAAGAATGCCAATGGAAAGACATAACTAATGATAACGAGAGATAAAACTATACGAGATGGCATCATTTTGCTTGTATCAAAACATTTTTAAAAAAAATAATGTCTTAATCAAAATCATTTTATGACGCTACGGATTACAGCCGGTGATCAGCCGCGAAGTAATCCCGAACCTCTTCTAAAACATTAACGGGAATCCCTAGGCAACTTTTAAGCCTAATATAAGTGTGGAAAGGACTCGCGTCTCAGTCCAGATCCATTATTCAAAGAAAACATTTATCCCCCTTTGGGACTGAAAAACCCACATTTTATTTATTTCAAAAACTGATGCCGAATTATGACAAAATCTCTTTTTACAGTAAACAACTTTATCAAAGGATTATAGATCAACTCGAAACACGGGGAATTGATGCTAACTCTCAGAGCCATGAATCACAAAACTAAACTCTGTGAGGGTAACTGAACGGTTTTCATGTATCAAAGTTTAGACCAGGGAATTTAGTGAGGCTATTGGATACCATGAAAGGAAGTGCCAAATTGGGCTTAAAGCAATGGTTTCTCATCAAGGTTCAAGTGCTGGATCATCAAGAATGTAAGCTTCATGAATACTAAGGGTGTTAAGGTATAAAGAAATGATTTTTAGCTCAGGATATATCAGAATTGTCAAGCTTTAGGATAGGAAATAGGGTATCAATCAATGAGGAATCAGGTTGGTAAGTTTCTGACTATCAAAGTTCAAGGTAAGGTTCTATAGGGGTTCAAGTATCAGGATGAGATATCAATACTTAGGAATCATCATCATGTTAATCAAAAGGATCAATCAAGTAATATAACAACTCTTTATTTTATCATGGCATTTTACTATCATGAAGAGACTTTTGAACTACTTGCAATACATACTTGAGGGTTCATGGCATCTGTATGTAATTCAAAGATAAGCGAGAGATACGCTTGACTTAAACATATCAAAATGACTCAAGATAATTGCATCGATAAATATGAACTGTTTATAGTAAATATGAAGGTCAAGTTGAATCACTTGCCTTGAGATAGGCTGGTCTAGTCTGACTGGTAGGAGCAACTGGAGCTTTACTCGACTTTTATGGCAAGTTTTCCCTCGTCTCGAGATCCTACATAAATTATAATAATCCTCATTATAATATATTCTTACCATCTCAACCTATTTACAACCCGAAATTAAACACGGATGGCACTTAGGCCTATATGCACTTAATTTATATCCACCTTTATATTTCAATTGTACACACGTAGCCACATAATCACATATCGTATATTAATACCAAATAACACCATAATGCAACACTAGGCTTGGATGATCTTGACTCACAACTTAAGTCACTTGGTCGCTAAACTAGACAAGATCTTCAAATTTTGGCTTCCTAACTCGATGTGCCTTTCCTAAATTATCCAAAACCTATTGACCCTCACTTGTGCCTCTTGCTCTACTGACCTTATACTATCTTACAACTATGGTGGTCGACCTAATACTCACTTCTAAGTGTTCTAAAACTATGTGATAAGTGAAAGTGCTCACTGGTGCAAATTTCAGAATGACAACTATGGTTTCTTGAGTACATTAGACACTCTTAAACTACAAGATTTCCTTCAAAACTTTTACACAAGACTCTCCTGACCTAAGGGCATCTCACAAGCTTGAGGTGGCTCAAGGACCTGGCTTGGGCCTTCTTGGGCCTAAGCTAAAAGTCCAAGGTTCCCCTGTTTTTCTGGGAAGAAAATGCCCTGACTTGAATTAACTTGTGACACATGGTTCTAACTCATATCCTATGAAATATGGTTGGAAAAACTTCTCTGACACTCCCTCTAACTAAGGCCCAATTGGGCCTAATGAGGGCCTACGCATGACATGGTCAAATCTCCCTATTTCTAAGTTGCAACAAAACTGTCCCCTGCTGGACAGATTTTGTTATTCTACTTGTGCACCTAACCAAACGACATGCAAACCTCCAACCAACTCCTAAAACCTTTTATATACTCCCAATACTAACTTCTGGTAGCTTGGGCCTCAAAGTGCACACTAATGACATGGTCAAAACTCACTCTAAACCTCAGGGTGCTATACTGATTTTTCTGCAGAAACTATAACTCTCATTTTCCAAGGTTTTGACTTGACAAACTCAACTAACAACAACTAAATACTTAAACCAAGACTTATACATGGTATTCTACTGAACTAACTCCCTTATTCTCAAAATAACCTTGGTGAGATCATCCTTACCTAAGGTACAATTATGGCAAAACAAAAGAGACTACACTTCACAAATCACAAATCTTCATGCTTTTGAAATAACAAGATATATATTTTTACAAAAGATAACCACGAATTATTACCATGCAACAAGAAGCATAAATCAATATTAACACATTATTCCTACTGAAATTAAGGCTCACTAACAAAATCTTTCCAAATGATCAAAATCTTACAACATTCTAAGAGAAATCGACATGCATGCATGCCTTCGGGTTTTTCAAACCAAAACAACACATTTTCTACATATGTTCTATCATAAAATTGACATGCAAGCCTATCATAAGATATACCTAGATGATCACTTAGCATGCAAAGAGTTTTATCAAGACTTCACTAAGATTTTCATGTTATCATCACAAAAACACACAAAGTGGAACATGACAACCAAAACACCATCCATCCGGCTCCTATCAAGTCATGGCTGAATGGATTAGGGTGAAAACAACAATTGCATGAGTGTAGCATACTCATGTCTAGCCATTCTCAACCCTTTGCAACTATAACTCATGGTGAAAGCCTTGAATTCACAAGAATCAAGGATATTCACTTGGAGTTTTAGCAAAACACCACCATGCAAGGTCAACACATAAGTTTTTCTACTCTAAACTCTTAAGATATACAAGAACAACATGTAGGGAGTAGGATTACTTGATAATAGGATGATTGTTTGAGTGAGAAATGAAGAAAGAAGGGGATGGGGGCTCGGTTTTTGGGAATTGCCGAGAGGGGAGGGGGAAAAGCCGAGAGGGGGGGAGGAAAGGAGGAGTGTGGAAATGGTGGGGTGAATGTGGAGTAATAATCATGTTAGTTTGGTTTTTATTTGGCCAAAAGTGAGTGGATTTGAGATTTTACAAGAGTAACCTTCCAATATAGTTAGGTAGATTTACATGCAAGGGTAAAGGGGTAATTTGGTTAGTAGAATGAAAGTGAGTGGGGTTGGAAATGTCTTCCTTGCCCCTTAGTTGAATTGGAAGAGTATTTGCATGCAAGGGTAGCCATGTAATTTGCTAATTATAACAAATAAAATTTATAAAGATTTATTTTTATAAAATAAAATATAAGTTCAAAAATTATAAAATTTATATCATAAAATAACTTGGATTTTTAGAGACTTTATAAAAATCATTTTCAAAATTTATGAACAAAATACCTTTTAAAAGAAAAATTTTCCAAAGCTTAGAATATTCCTTATAAATCAAAAATAAAGAAATTAAATAAACTCTTGCTTTGAAAAATCATATACTACACAAAGCAAATTTATAATGCAGAAATTTTCATTCACACTAGCGTACAATCATTGAATATATTTTCATTTGACTTTAATATTATACCCAATCCACAAATAATATTACATAAAATGCCGGTCGTAACATCCTCTCCCCCTTAAGGGATTCTGTCCCCAGAATCTAAGAGAAAAGATGAGGATGCCAAGAACGCATATCAGACTCTAACTCCCAAGTTGACTCTTCGACCTTAGGGTTCCTCCAAAGTACTTTTACTAACTTTACTGACTTATTTCTAAGACTCTTTACTTGCCAGTCGAGTATTTTAACCGGTTGCTCCACAAATGACAGGTCTGCCTGAATTTCTACAGGTTCATATTCTATCACATGGCTAGCGTCAGGATTGTACTTCTTAAGCAACGACACATGGAATACATTATGCACATGCTGATACTGAGGTGGTAAGGCCAACTCATAGGCCACCTTTCCCACTTGACTCAAAATCTCAAAAGGACCTATGTATCTAGGTGCTAACTTCCCTTTCTTGCCAAATCTCATCAACCCTTTTCTAGGTGACACCTTCAGCAACATAGCTTCGCCAATTTGGAATTGAATGTCCTTACGCGCTGGATCCGCATACTTCCTCTATCTATCTTGAGCAGCAAGCAACCTTTTCTGAATTAACTTGACCGAGTCATGCAACTATTGTACCAATTCCGAGCCGAGAATTCTTCCTTCTCCCACTTCATCCCAACTTGTTGGTGATCTACATTTTCGCCCGTACAAAGCTTCGTATGGTGGCATGCCGATACTGGAATGATAGCTATTGTTGTAAGAGAATTCAATCAACGGCAAATGGTCGTCCCAAATTCCTGCAAAATCGATTGCACAACTGCGCAACATGTCTTCAATCGTTTGAATTGTCCTTTCACTCTGGCCATCAGTCTGCGGGTGGTACGCCGTGCTCATATTCAACTTTGTGCCAAGACATTCCTGAAATTACTTCCAGAATCTCGAGTTAAATCGGGGATCTCTGTCTGAAACTATTGATACAGGTACTCCATGCCTTAGTACGATTTTGCGCACATACAGATGAACCAACTTGTCCAGTGACGACTTTTCATTTATTGGAAGGAAATGCGCCGACTTCGTAAAACGATCAGTTATAACCCATATTGCGTCATGTCTGGATTTCGTTTGCGGTAGTCCCACTATAAAGTCCATAACGATATTTTCCCATTTCCATTCTGGAACCTTCAGGGGCTGAATTAATCCGCTTGGTCGTTGATGTTCTGCCTTTACTTTCTGACAAGTATAGCACTTCGCAACCCATTCTGCCACGTCTCGCTTCATATTTGGCCACTAAAAGTTCTTCTTTAAGTCTCGATACATCTTGGTGCTTCCCGGGTGGATTGAAAATTTCGAATTGTGGGCTTCATGGAGGATCTCATTCTTTAATTCAAGTACATGGGGAATCCATATTTTGGATGAAAACCTTAGTATCCCTTGCTCATCCCTTTGAGTATTAATCTCCTCTCCAGATAACTGATTCTTCTCTTTTTCCATTACTTCCTCTTGACACTTCTTTATCTTTTCCACTAGTGTTGGCTGAAAGGTCATTGCACGACAAACTTCCTCGACTTTTCCATAAGCACAAATTTCCAATTCCAATCTTTCGATTTCTTCAGATAACTCTTTTGATGTTATCATCATATTCAATCTCTCCTTCCTACTCAGAGCATCGGCCACTACGTTCGCCTTTCCAGGATGGTAATTTATCGAACAGTCATAGTCCTTGATCAATTCCAGCCATCTCCTCTGCCTCATATTGAGCTCTTTTTGAGTAAAAATGTACTTTAAACTCTTGTGATCCGTGTAGATTTCACACTTCTCTCCATAGAGGTAATATCTCCAGATCTTGAGTGCGAACACTATGGCGGCTAGTTCCAAGTCATGCGTCGGGTACTTTAACTCATGCGGCTTCAACTGTCTTGATGCATATGCGATCACTTTACTGTGTTGCATCAACACACAACCCAAACCCTTATGTGAAGCGTCGCTGAATATTACAAAATTCCCTTGATCATCTGGAAGTACCAACACCGGAGCTGTTACCAACTTCTGCTTTAACTCTTGAAAGCTATCTTCACATTCTGCACTCCATTCAAACTTTTGATTCTTTCTGGTTAACTTGGTCAATGGCGTGGCGATCTTCGAGAAATCCTTGATGAATCTTCTATAGTATCCGGCCAATCCTAGAAAACTTCGCACTTTCGTAGGAGTCTTTGGCCTCTCCCAACTCATAACTGCCTCAATCTTTGCCGGATCCACTTTAACTCCCTCATTTCCAATAACATGCCCCAAAAATTGAACTTCCTTTAACCAAAACTCACATTTGGTAAACTTGGTATACAACTTCTCCTTTCGGAGTATCTCCAATGCTATCCAAAGGTGCTGCTTATGTTCTTCTTCCGACTTAGAATAAATAAGGATGTCATCAATGAATACCACGACAAATTTGTCCAAATACTTCTTAAATACCCGATTCATCAGATCCATAAATATGGCCGGAGCGTTGGTCAATCCAAACGACATTACTAGGAATTCATAATGCCCATATCTGGTCCTGAATGCGGTCTTAGGAATATCTTCTTCTTTGATCTTTAATTGATGGTATCCCGATCTCAAATCAATCTTCGAAAAGCATTTTGCTCCCTTCAACTGATCAAAAAGGTCATTTATCCTTGGTAGCGGGTAGCGGTTCTTGATCATCACCTCATTCAACTCCCAGTAATCTATGCATAGACGCATACTCCCATCTTTCATCCTTACAAATAGAACAGGTGCTCCCCATGGCGACGTACTTGGTCGTATCACTCCTTTATCCAATAATTCTTTTAGCTGGCTCGCCAACTCTTTTATTTCTGCTGGTGCCATCCTATATGGGGCCTTTGAAACTGGTTCCGTGCCTGGAGCAAGATTGATCTCGAACTCAATTTGTCGATCTGGTGGTAAGCCTGGTAGTTCGTCGGGAAACACATCGGGGAACTCGTTAACTACAGGAATATCTTCCATTCTGAGGCTGTCTCTCTCTGAATCCACTACATATGCTAGGAACGACTCACAACCTTTTCTAAGTAACTTCTTAGCCTGAACAACTGTAAGAAATAGTTACTCTTGCCTCTGCCCCTTAAATACTACCTTCTCTCCACTCTTCATCTTTAAATACACTTTCTTGGTCTTACAATTTATCTGAGCGCTATTCTCTCCTAACCAATCCATTCCTAAAATTATATCAAACTCTCCCAACTTGAAGAGTATCAAGTCGGCTGAAAACTTATACCCCGAAATTTCAATCTCACACTTTAGACAAAATTGATTCACAGGAATCTTCTCTTGGTTCGCAATTACCACATTTACTACCTCACTCATAACCATTTTATCACATTGGAGCTTATCAACAAAAGATTTTGATATGAAAGATCTTGTTGCTCCCGAATCAATTAATACTTTAGCTTTGACATTATTGAGTAAAAGTGTACCTGCTATCACCTCAGAATTCTGAACAGCATCCTTCATCTTCAAATCAAATGTCCTTGCTGTTGCTTGCGGGGTTGGTGCAGGTGGTGGAGGTAATGCCAATATCTCACTTGGCACGCTTGCACTGGTACTTGCCACGTTCATCAGAGCTTTGACTGGTCCGGTTGCCTTACACTCCCTAGCCATGTGTCCAGTCTTCCCACACTTGTAGCACGTAACTCCTGGCTTCGGCATCTTGCACTCATTCGCCAAATGTCCCTTCTGATTGCACCTATAACAGGTCATGCTCAGCTTATTGCATACTCCGGGGTGCCTTCTTCCACAGTGCTTGTATTCCGGTCTCTGGAACCTGTTTTCTCCAACTTGCCCTTGGCTTGCCTGGTTGTTCCCTTTTGATTCTTGCCTTTTGCCCAAATTTCCCTTCTTTTGAAAATTTCCGCCCTTCTGGAAACCAATCCTCTTTATATTCCGATCTTGCGAACTTCCAGCTTCAGACTTTTCTCCATAAAATGGAACCTTCCTCTTCTTGTTATCCCTCTCTTTCCTTGACTGCATCCCATTATTCTCAATCAGAGCAGCTTTCTGTACTACTCCCGCATAAGTTTCAAGCTCAAACATTGCCACCCTATCTCTGATCCAAGGCTCCAATCCTTGCTGAAATTTCTTTGCTTTTTCGTCCTCAGTGCTGGTATACTTTGTCACAAACCTTGACAACTCAGTGAACTTCTTCTCATACTCCAATACAGTCATGTTCCCTTGCTTCAACTCAAGAAATTTTAGCTCCATCTGATTCTGCATGTACTTAGGGTAATACTTGTCCAGAAATAACTTCTTAAATCTCTCCCAAGAAACCTGCTGAGTGACTTCCATAGCCTTTACTGATTCCCACCAATAGATGACTTCTCCCTTCAAGAAGTAAGTAGCATATGGCGTCTTCTGATCGTCTCCTAACTGTACCAACTCAAAAGCCCTTTCCATCTCCTTGATCCATGTGTTAGCTATCACTGGATCAGTGGTATCATGAAATGCAGGTGGATTCACATTCTGAAAAGCCTTAAAGGTGACAATTTGTCTAGGTGGTACTGGTGGTTCAGGTGGTTGGTGTGGCTCACGGTTATCTTGGTTTTCAATTCGTTGTTGAAGAGTTAGTTGTTGTTGAGCTATAGCATTGGTTTGCTGTTACAAAGTTTCCAGTAGTCGAAGAATATTTGGGTTTGTGGTGGAGGTGGTTGTTGGGTTCTTCTTTTTGGGAGGAATGATCCTGAAATAAGAGTTCTATCAAAACATATATGAATGATAAAATGATTCGAGGGTATCGCATGGCATTCACATTTACATATGGGGTCAAGTTTCCAAATTAAGCAGATATGATGATAAAAACATAAAATAACAGTTGAGAGCAAATGGAACAATATCACATAATTATTGAAATTTTAAAGGTCACAGTACACAGGATTGGGACATAGTCTGATTCTAGGAATAACAGGCTTATTTAAAGGAAAAACGGAAACAACTGGGGATTCCATAGAGTCTAATAGTACAACAACATGAAAGGTAAATGGGAAGAACTAATGCTCCACTCCATCTGAACGGGGCTTGGTAGTCTTTTCCTCTCGAAGCGTCTTCACAATGCTCTGGAGCTCATCTGCCACCATCTGAATGACATACTGGCTGGTACGGTCCCGGTGCGCTGGCATCTCCTCAAGCTTAGTGTTGACGTACTGAACCAGGGTCTCAAGTCTCGCAGTCATCTGCTCCTTGGGCTTCCCTTCATAGTTTCGGCTGTCCGGATACACGTTCTTCAGTCGGTCTATCAGTCGGTCATACTTGCCCTGAAGCATGTCGAACTCGCGCCTCAACTCAGCATACACTGTGAAAGCAATAGTGTCGTTCGACCCAGAGGATGACGAGGAATGTGCCCTTTGCTGACAACCAATAAAAGGAGTATTAATAATAATTTACTTAACCTACTCTCTCGCACAATATCTATAACCTACACACAAATCCTATAACCTATTTGGGCTGTCTAGGGACTCTAAACCGTAGCTCTGATACCAAAACCTGTCACACCCCCAACTTTAACAGCAAAATAAATATAGCTATTACATCATTTTAATGAAGAATACACAACCAAATCCAAGATCTTACAGTTTAGGGTTTGGAACAGCCCAACACTACCAACTATTTCATCTGAATACAAATACCGAGTCCTCACACAACTATTAAACTTATTGTACCGGAGCTCGAACATAAGCATCAGCATCACAGGTCTTACGGGCAGTCTGCTTGAATCTAACCATAGCTGCTAGCTGTAATATCAGGGTAAAGCAAGAAGTGAGCCGAATGCTCAACAAGTGCTAACAACACAACACAAAACATAAATCGAGATATACTTTTAAGAATGCCAATGGAAAGACATAACTAATGATAACGAGAGATAAAACTATGCGAGATGGCATCATTTTGCTTGTATCAAAATAATTTTAAAAAAAAATCATGTCTTAATCAAAATCATTTTATGACGTTACGGATTACAGCCGGTGATCAGCCGCGAAGTAATCCCGAACCTCGCTGGGTTCTAAAACATTAACGGGAATCCCTAGGCAACTTTTAAGCCTAATATAAGTGTGGAAAGGACTCGCGTCTCAGTCCAGATCCACTATTCAAAGAAAACATTTATCCCCCTTTGGGACTGAAAAACCCACATTTTATTTATTTCAAAAACTGATGCCGAATTATGACAAAATCTCTTTTTACAGTAAACAACTTTATCAAAGGATTATAGATCAACTCGAAACACGGGGAATTGGTGCTAACTCTCAGAGCCATGAATCACAAAACTAAACTCTGTGAGGGTAACTAAATGGTTTTCATGTATCAAATTTTAGACCAGGGAATTTAGTGAGGCTATTGGATACCATGAAAGGAAGTGCCAAATTGGGCTTAAAGCAATGGTTTCTCATCAAGGTTCAAGTGTTGGATCATCAAGAATGTAAGCTTCATGAATACTAAGGGTGTTAAGGTATGAAGAAATGATTTTTAGCTCAGGATATATCAGAATTGTCAAGCTTTAGGATAGGAAAGAGGGTATAAATCAATGAGGAATCAAGTTGGTAAGTTTCTGACTATCAAAGTTCAAGGTAAGGTTCTATAGGGTTTCAAGTATCAGGATGAGATATCAATACTTAGGAATCATCATAATGTTACTCAAAAGGATCAATCAAGTAATATAACAACTCTTTATTTTATCATGGCATTTAACTATCATGAAGAGACTTTTGAACTACTTGCAATACATACTTGAGGGTTCATGGCATCTCTATGTAATTCAAAGATAAGCGAGAGATACGCTTGATTTAAACATATCAAAATGACTCAGGATAATTGCATCGATAAATATGAACTGTTTATAGTAAATATGAAGGTCAAGTTGAATCACTTGCCTTGAGATAGGCTGGTCTAGTCTGACTGGTAGTAGCAACTGGAGCTTCACTCAACTTTTATGGCAAGTTTTCCCTCATCTCGAGATCCTACATAAATAATAATAATCCTCATTATAATATATTCTTACCATCTCAACCTATTTACAACCCGAAATTAAACACGGATGGCACTTAGGCCTATATGCACTTAATTTATATCCACCTTTATATTTCAATTGTACACACGTAGCCACATAATCACATATCGTATATTAATACCAAATAACACCATAATGCAACACTAGGCTTGGATGATCTCGACTCACAACTTAAGTCACTTGGTCGCTAAACTAGACAAGATCTTCAAATTTTGGCTTCCTAACTCAATGTGCCTTTCCTAAATTATCCAAAACCTATTGACCCTCACTTGTGCCTTTTGCTCTACTGACCTTATACTATCTTACAACTATGGTGGTCGACCTAATACTCACTTCTAAGTGTTCTAAAACTATGTGATAAGTGAAAGTGCTCACTGGTGCAAATTTCAGAATGATAACTATGGTTTCTTGAGTATATTAGACACTCTTAAAACTACAAGCTTTCCTTCAAAACTTTTACACAAGACTCTCCTGACCAAAGGGCATCTCACAAACTTGATGTGGCTCAAGGGCCTGGCTTGGGCCTTCTTGGGCCTAAGCTAAAAGTCCAAGGTTCCCCTGTTTTTCTGGGCAGAAAATGCCCTGACTTGAATTAACTTGTGACACATGGTTCTAACTCATATCCTATGAACTATGGTTGGAAAAATTTCTCTGACACTCCCTCTAACTGTAACACCCCCAAATCCGGGGTCGGGGATCCGGGTTGTCACGAGTTCCATTTCCCTTAATAACACCCAATCTTAATAATTACTCAACTACTCTGTACTGTGACCCCACAATAAACACACACACCACACGTTATAGTCTCAGAGATGAACATCCAAAAATAACCACAAGTCATTTTATTCCACAATTATCTGTCCATACACCTTAAAAGGTTTTCTGAATAAATTTACATTTCTTTGCCATTATTACAATTCATAAATATACATAAATCTGGTACATCAAAAGTTGAAAGCCTAGCCTATTGGTAGTTTCTACCTCCGCTACGGCGGCATCAATGCTTCTAGAAAACTGCAGAACGTCTCTTAATCGCTTGCGAATCGGGAGCTTGGTCATGTTCATCTTTTCTATCTGTTGTTGTGTGATGAAAGAAGAAAGCAAGGGTGAGCAGCAAGCCCACCAAAATAATATGTATAATGATTAACAATATGAGCCTTCTCATAGTACTCATGAAAGTCTTGGTCAAAAGAAATGAACCAAGTTTGATATCTTAATGCGACGAAGTCGCAAAATATTCAGTATATATACATATATACTTTTCAAAATATTGGAAGTCCTCTTCCATGCATAATATACACAAAGTCCCAGTGTATAACTGTATAAAAAATATCGTTGCAAGGTGATCTCATATATCTAACCTTGTCTCAACGTTTTTCTGAAAATCTTTGTCATTCATAAGACAATTATTAATTAGATATAAGTTTAAAAGATGAAGTTACCAAATACTTCACTACACTTATATCATTTATAAAGCTACTTGAACTACCATTGTTCAAAGTATAATGAGCTTTCAACAGTTCATCACATAGATGAGACTACAAGACAAGATTTGAATAGATTAAATCTTTAAAATATTATTAAAGGAAATGAAGTTATGACATACTTCATTAAGTTCTGATATATATATATATATATATCCACATATACATCTTCCTTTATACATTTCCTGAAAACCTCTATCATGTAAAGTATGAACAGAATTGCAATATCCAATAAGTTTGGAAAGGAAAATAATTTTGGCATAAACCAGATATCTTGCTGATCAGGCAAAGATACCCATAAGTAACCTTTTCTACTAGTAGATGGACGAATTCCCCACTGGTCATCACCCTGGTCGTAATAGGACCTTATGCTGGACTGCCACTCAGCCACTTATGCATTTGATGGACTCCCACTGAGCCACTTACACTATCATGGACGCCCACTGAGCCCATGTTGCTTATGCCGACTCAATAGATGGACTTACTTCCCGAATGTTGGGTAAGTAATCAATTCATTTACCAAAACTGCAACCTTGTTGTGAATATAAAATACACCATAGAGCCGGATCCCTCAGGTTTTGAGCGAGTATTTAAATCCCCTTAAAAAGGAAGATCTTAAATATAAAAATGAGTTTTGGGATCCGCTCTAACTTTTAAAAATTATTTTGAAGACTCGAAAACACTTTAAAGAGTGTTTGGAGTAATGCTGATTTATAAAATAAATCAATCCCAATATGAAAGAAATATCTGAATATTATTATTTAAATAATATTCCCATAAAGAATAATCTTTATAAAAATAATTGAAGTAGAAGTATTAAAACTTATACTTGAAACGAGTATTAAATAACCAAAGATATACTTATATGAAAGTACTATCTTTATTTGAATAATCGAAATTAAGTTTGATTATTGACACCTTATTCTTTAATAAAATAAAGAATATATCTCAACAAATAATCGGAGTCATAGATCCTCAAATGAATATTCAAATAATATTCATTAAATAATATAAACTGAGTCATAAGCCCTCGAATGAATATTCAAATAATATTCAATAAATAATATAAAAGAGTCATAAGCCCTCGAATGAATATTCAAATAATATTCAGATAATAAAATAAAAGGAGTCATAAGTCCTCGAATGAATATTCAAAATAATATTTATTTAATATAAAGGAGTCATACGCCTTCGAATAATATTCGAAATAATATTCAATAATAAAATAAAGTTAAAGTTATCGAATAAACCTTATTCGATTAATAGTTTTGAAAACTATGACCATATATATATAAGTATATATATATATATCCATATATACAAAATCTACTCGGGATCCTCGACTCCCGGTTTTAGAAAATATTTTCACCTTTGGGCCCCTATACTAAGGGTATATGCAAATTACCGCTATCCTCTAGCATAGGTATTATCAACTGAATCAACAGATATATATGGAAAGAATACGAAACAGGCATGCATATATATATACCATAGCAGCATGCTTCAATATATTGCAACATTTGCTAATTAACCAACATGCATCTATCGCAAGATAATGCAAATACATATATTCATCACAACAACAGTTATAACGGGTAGAAAACTTGCCTGAGCGACTTGGGGTGATAAAAGGCTCGGGACGAGTTTGGTAACCTATAAACAACAAGTAAGTTGGAATTAAACCAAAGTCACTTGTAAATCTATACTTTAACTAACTTAGACTCTAACGCTTATTTTGCGCTTACTGATTCACTTAAGTCACTCGAGTACCCTCGGCTCCACCATTTTTAATAATTTAACCTTTACGAGTTTTAAGGCGATTCCTTCACGAGTGTCTTACCAATTGCCTAACACACTTACCATAAATGTTTCATACTTCAATTAGTCCTTTTTGGTCTTTAACCTATGTTTCAAAGTAAGGCGAGGGGAAAAGTTTCGTTCGCGAAACGCCGTTACTTGAAACGGTCGTTTCTCCTAAACCGTGCATCTGAATCGAACGAACTACATATCAAAACGAAGCTCGTAACATGAGCTATCTAGACATGGCAATGGTCATAATCTAGCAAGGGGTTCTCAGGTCCTAATGTTATGCACAAAAACAGTCTAAAGAAAATCGGACGTTACGACGGCTATGTTTACGCGATTTCCCAATTCTAAACCATTCAAAACCAACCCAATTCAACCTCAATCCAACATACAACCAACATCCATCCTTATCACATCATAATAACCCCAACCAATTCAATTTTAACATTCATACTTATGCCTAAGCTTAACTTTAACCATACTTAAGTTCTTTTAATCAAAACAACAACATTTACCATTCCATTTCAATACCATTTCACTCCCAAACTCTAAATCACAAACATCAAGCTACAATATCACCCTACTAATCAAAATCATCTTATAATACATAGGAATCTAGGGTTTGGAGATGATATACCTTCCTTGAAGTGGTGGGAGGAGCTAGGAAGCCTTAAGAAGCTTTGAGAAGTCTTAGGAATGCTTGGATCTTCAAGGAAATCAAGAAAAATTTCAAGTTAAAAACTTGAAAACACTATTCATAGTCTTCTTCTTTGATTAAATGAAGAAGATTGAGAAGGAAATAATGGCTTAAACTCATGATATAGCCCTAACTAAGCATAAAGATGATTAGGGAATTATCTTACCAATTTAGGAGGCTTGGATCTTGAGTTTTGAATTTCTTCCCCTTTTGAAATAGTAAAAGCCGAGAGCAAGCTTGCTTGGAATGAGAGAATTGATTTTTTTTTGTTTTGATGAAATGATTTGCTTGGCTTGGTTGATTTGATTTTGTGTTTGATTTAGTCAATTACCTTGTTGCCCTTGAATTTGTGTGGTTCTCATTCGACCACACCTCCTTCCTTCCCATGTCATGCCTATGTCATGTGGTGATGTCATCCTTCCCTCCTTGTCCTCTTGTCATTGGTTGGGTGACATCACTCTCTCTAATCCCTTTGATTAACTTCCTAATTGTTTGCCTAATGACCGCTGATCTGTTATACGGTTCGCTTAACTTTCGTTCTCGTTTATCGTTTGAAGGATCATACCCGGGATCTTATTACTTAGGTTCCCTTAATCTTTCTCAATACATTATATTCCTTTTTATGATCCTCTATTATAATCCTTTAATTTAAATCCTTTTTATCCTGTTACCTTATACTCAATTCTCTCCGTATCTAGTGTATTTCCGGGAAAATCAAAGTGTTCGGATTTGGATTCTGACGATCTTTACATACACTCATATATCATATAGAGTACTGATAAAATCTCAGAATATCCATAACAGAACCCCTACATAGTGTGGCATGAAAAGTTTCCTCATTCAGCTAAAACACTATTTACAAGGGTTACAAAAAGTTCAAAATTTTGGGGGTTATTACACTAACTAAGGCCCTATTGGGCCTAATGAGGGCCTACCCATGACATGGTCAAATCTCCCTATTTCTAAGTTACAACAAAATTGTCCCCTGCTGGACAGATTTTGTTATTCTACTTGTGCACCTAACCAAATGACATTCAAACCTCCAACCAACTCCTAAAACCTTTTATATACTCCCAATACTAACTTCTGGTAGCTTGGGCCTCAAAGTGCACACCAATGACATGGTCAAAACTCACTCTAAACCTCAGGGTGCTATACTGATTTTTCTGCAGAAACTATAACTCTCATTTTCCAAGGTTTTGACTTGACAAACTCAACTAACAACAACTAAATACTTAAACCAAGACTTATACATGGTATTCTACTGAACTAACTCCCTTATTCTCAAAATAACCTTGGTGAGATCATCCTTACCTAAGGTACAATTATGGCAAAACAAAAGAGACTACACTTCACAAATCACAAATCTTCATGCTTTTGAAACAACAAGATATATATTTTTACCAAAGATAACCACGAATTATTACCAAGCAACAAGAATCATAAATCAATATTAACACATTATTCCTACTGAAATTAAGGCTCACTAACAAAATCTTTCCAAATGATCAAAATCTTACAACATTCTAAGAGAAATCGACATGCATGCATGCCTTCGGGTTTTTCAAAACAAAACAACACATTTTCTACATATGTTCTATCATAAAATTGACATGCAAGCCTATCATAAGATATACCTAGATGATCACTTAGCATGCAAAGAGTTTTATCAAGACTTCACTAAGATTTTCATGTTATCATCACAAAAACACACAAAGTGGAACATGACAACCAAAACACAATCCATCCGGCTCCTATCAAGTCATGGCCGAATGGATTAGGGTGAAAACAACAATTGCATGAGTGTTACATACTCAATTCTAGCCATTCTCAACCCTTTGCTACTATAACTCATGGTGAAACCCTTGAATTCACAAGAATCAAGGATATTCACTTGGAGTTTTAGCAAAACACCACCATGCAAGGTCAACACATAAGTTTTTCTACTCTAAACTCTTAAGATATACAAGAACAACATGTAGGGAGTAGGATTACTTGATAATAGGATGATTGTTTGAGTGAGAAATGAAGAAAGAAGGGGATGGGGGCTCGGTTTTTGGGAATTGCCGAGTGGGGAGGGGGAAAAGCCGAGAGGGGAGAAGGAAAGGAGGAGTGTGGAAATGGTGGGGTGAATACGGAGTAATAATCATGTTAGTTTGGTTTTTATTTGGCCAAAAGTGAGTGGATTTGAGATTTTACAAGAGTAACCTTCCAATATAGTTAGGTAGATTTGCATGCAAGGGTAAAGGGGTAATTTGGTTAGTAGAATGAAAGTGAGTGGGGTTGGAAATGTCTTCCTTGCCCCTTAGTTGAATTGGAAGAGTATTTGCATGCAAGGGTAGCCATGTAATTTGCTAATTATAACAAATAAAATTTATAAAGATTTATTTTTATAAAATAAAATATAAGTTCAAAAATTATAAAATTTATATCATAAAATAACTTGGATTTTTAGAGACTTTATAAAAATCATTTTCAAAATTTGTGAACAAAATACCTTTTAAAAGAAAAATTTTCCAAAGCTTAGAATATTCCTTATAAATGAAAAATAAAGAAATTAAATAAACTCTTGCTTTGAAAAATCATATACTACACAAAGCAAATTTATAATGCAGAAATTTTCACTCACACTAGCGTACAATCATTGAATATATTTTCATTTGACTTGAATATTATACCCAATCCACAAATAATATTACATAAAATGCCGGTCGTAACAAGACCTCTAACCAATTCCCTCTTAACCAAAGAATTCATGGTCTTGAAGTTTAAGTGGGAGAGCTTCTTATGCCATAACCAACTATTGTCTGGAGTAGCTTTACTATAGAAGCATAGAACTTGACCATCTCCAGCAGAATTCCAGTCAGCTATAAACAAATCACCCTTTCTCACTCCATTGAGAGTAAGCTTCTCATTCTTCTGATTAGAGATCAAACACCTCTCCTTCTTGAACAAAACTTCACAACCTTTATCACAGAATTGGCTTATGCTGAGGAGATTATGCATCAGACCTTCAACCAGAGAAATATCTTCAATGATGACATTTCCAATTTCCAAACAGCCATATCCCGTTGTATAACCTTTGCTGTCATCTCCAAAGGTAACTTCCGGGCCAGCTTTCTCAATCACCTTTGATAGCAGGGCTCTATCTCCAGTCATATGCCTCGAACATCCACTGTCTAGAATCCAAATGACCTTCTTCTGCTTAATGCCCTAAAAACAAAGGAGATTAAGTTTTCTTTGGTACCCAAACTAAGTTGGGTCCAGGGGACTTAGAAGCATATGAATATTTAGCATTCTGCTTCACAGAATTGACAGGCTTAGTATGCTGTGCATTATCTTTGACTGTCCCTTTGTCACTTACAGAAGCACCAGCAGACTTGCTTCCGGGCTTGGTGACAGGTGCCTCTTTCCTAACCTTAGGAGGGCTGACAGTCTTAGACCTACCAGTGTGTGTGTGTACATGCTTATCATGATTATGCGATGAATTGTGCGAGTGTGTGGAATCAAGATAAGTGTTCATGAAATTAACAACACATGGCATGCAAACAGAATTACTGCACATAGGAGATTTAGGCATGCTAGACATTTTATGCATATTAACATTCTTAACATTATCTACCTTAGCCTTCCTACAAGCATGAGTAAGATGACCAGCATATCCACAATTGTTGCATAACTTTCTAGGGCCATTGCCTCATATCCTGCCATTTTTATTCCTACTCCTTTTAGTTTTGGAACTAAAACCTAGTCCAGCCTTAGATGTTTCACTATCTGAGTCAGCTGACTTACTAGGTTCCTTTGCCTTTTTATCTTTTAATTTATTTAGGTCCTCAACAAGCAACTCATGTTCAATGAATAGTCTATCCTCATTAAAGGGATCAGAAGATGATTTCTTGTACAAAGGTTCCTTAGCATTTTTCAGAATGTGTGGTGTATCAGGTGGATTATTTACTTTTTCAACTTTTTTATTTTCCACCACACGTTTCTTACTTGACTTTCTAAGCTCATCATAATCTAGCCCAATTCCAAGTTTACCACTTACAACTTGGCTAGATATGAGTTCCTTCGCAAGATTAGCAGAATTGGCATACGCTTGTAACTTAGCTTCTAATTCCTTTATTTTCTCATCTCTCTGAGCAATGGTCTCAACATGATTATTAGCCTTAAGTTCTAGATAGTGAAGTTTTTGCCTAATGTCTTCAACATTAACTTTCTCAAGAACTAACTTATCAAGTTCTTCCTGTAGTTTCTTTACCTTTTCTTTCAAGTCACCTACAGTATCATTAGCATTTTTCAAGGAGACTAAACAGTGATAATAGGTCAGATTTATGTAATTATATCTATCAATGCATGCTTTCTCAGTGCATTCAACTTTTATACTATCAAATGAAGATGCAACATGTATAGTGATAGACTTTCTAAAAGAAAGGCAGTGTTCATTCTCACATAGATTCTCACTATGAAATGGAGGTGAGTAGGAGCAAAGGATTACCTATCTTGAAGAGTGTGGAGTGTCAGCCATGAGTGCCAGATTTCCAAACTGCTCTTCCTCATTATCAGTATCATCCCAGCTTCTACCCTCAGCTATGTTAGACTTTACTGGATACTTCTTCGAACCTCCAGAATCTTTCCTTTGATAAGCCTTTCCTTTGTCTCTTTCCTGTTCACTCGTTCTACATTCAGTGGCAAAGTGTCCCATTTCTCCATAGCTAAAACACTTGACATTCTTTCTTTCCACCATCCCTATCTTGTAGCCTGAGTCTGAATATGATGGAGATATCTGACCCCTGTTGCTGCTACCAGATCCCTAGAAGGCTTGTTTCCTCCTGAATCTCAGGTTTCCAAACATAGCTGCCAGGTTGGCCATGGTGGGATCCTTCATATCTTGCAACTCTTCCATTATATAATAATCCCTTGGGTCTCCAGAGAGATTTCCATCATCAACTTCAGCATCACAAAGCACTTGATCATTTGTCTTTGGCTTTTCAGCAGTTATGTCGAAGTCCTTGTGTTTACTAGCTACAAGAGCAGTTGTCTTCAGTAACTCAGCATTCTTCATGTCCACTGCACAACTTCCATATATAATCTTTTTCTATTCCAATTCCATTTCATGAGTCTTCATCTTCCCATATAACTTGTCCAGAGACATAGTCTTGAAGTCCAAGCGCTCACGAACTGAATCTCCTTTACTTATGAGATGTGTGGGCAATGTCAACATAAAATTCATGTTTATCTCTTTCTGTTCGTATCTCTTCCCATAGATGCTAAGTTCATTTATCAACTTGTTCAATCTTTCGAAGACTGAAGTTATGTTTTCTCTGACGTCTTTCGTTCCTTCCATTAACAACTCTATGGTTTGCCACATATGCTTAGCATTTTCACACACAAAAATTTGATGGCTCATGTCATCATCCATGGATTCCATCAACAAGTGTTGCACTTTGGCATCCAGACTATCCGATTCAATATCCTTCTCAATGTAGTCATCTGGATTCTTAGGAATTCTCTTCTCATCATCATTTGGATCCACTATCTCAAATACAAATGGTTCTTTCTCGATGACCTTAATGTATCTGTGATCTGCAGCTCTGAGATAAAGAAGCATCCTCTTCTACCATAGATTGTAGTTTGCCTTATCGAATTTCGGAACCTTAAGACCGCCAATCTTTTGAGAACTCATTTTTATACATCTATAAAATTTTTGCAATACGATGTCTCAAACTGTAACTATCCAATCAGTCACACAACACAACCAATCAACAGAAACCCAATCTACACAACCAGAAGCTATCCCAGTCTCCGTTCAACCAAAATCCAACACAAAACTTGCTAACCTAAGGATCTGATCCGTATATCGATCAACAAGCTCTGATACCAATCGTTAGGTCCACCAGGTTAATACAGAGGGGGGGGCTGAATGTATTATCGTTCATTTTTCAAATAAATTTGCAGTGGATTAAGATACTATGAAAAACAAACACAAACACAAGAGCTTCGGGGGATTGATCTTATATTATTAAGAAAAATCTCCGAGTGGGTTGCTTACAAACTTTGTTACAAACGTAAACAAAGCAACAATAACTCTACACACTACAAAAGATAACTTATCACATGTGTGTATCGCTATCACTCTAAAAAGCAATATAACCTATCGGATACAAGCTATCAATATAAGGCTTTAATGCTTTTGAGTGTTCCTATGTAAGACTAAAATTCTGTATAAAATTCAGCAACACTTCTCTTTGCAAATTGATGATTTGATAGAACGAATCTCTAAAAAGCGAGAGCAACGCTACTAATTCTGATTGTGAGTTATTATCCAATTCACTGTTGAACTGATAGATATAGGTAGGTTAATAGACTTGGAGACGTGGCAAGCTCTCGTCCAAGTAAATAGATCTGAATATGTGCAGTAGTCGAAATCCACAAGTCAAATTAAAGTTGCCTTGAATTACTGGAAGTCGAATCATGTTCCAAGAGGAGAGTTGACTAGAATTTCTACTCAAACACTCTACTAGTCGATTTTTACTCAAGGAAATCGACTAGTAGCTTTCAAGTTAATCCACAAGTCAATTTTCTAGAAGTTGAATAGAGCAGAAGTCGATTTTCATTACAAGGTAGGGATTTGACTTAGATTAAAACACCAAGTAGCTACTAGTCGATTTTTAGGATGCTAAAATCGACTAGTAGAATATGGTAGTCGATTTTTTCTTGAATTTAGCCTTGGAAACATTTCTGACTTGCACAATTTGACTAGTAGCTATAAAAATCGACTAGTGGACCACATTTGACTTCTAGTAGTCGAATTTTACTCTTAGAGTGTTCCTTACTTAACCAAATCTCCATTCTTGCTACTTGCTTGGCCAACAACTCCTGGAATGTTGACTTGAATCCCTTTTGAACTTGTACTTGACTTCTTATACATTCTCAAACTTCATCTATGCAATCCCTGAGTCATACCACTTTATATCTTCCTGTCTTCCGAGCTTCGTCTTCAATCTTTGAACAGTTTTCTTGAATACGAATCTCACTTGAAAGTCTTTCGAATGATAGTACTTAGTTTTCTTTCACAGATCACTGACGCCTAGTGCAATGGTCTGGTTCACACGACTAGTTCCGCTCTCAAGACTTCGTACTATAGACTATACAATTCACTATCAAGTCTTCTACCATATCAAATCAGCTTCACTGAAACCCTTATGACCTTCACACCAATCCAGATTGCTACTTCGAATATCTTCAACCTTATTCCTTTGATGAATGAACATATTAATGAACTTCCTTCGAACTTCTGTTGACGACTTCTTCACTATAGCTTTCTAGATCATTGTGTATATGTCAGGTCTTCTATATTCGTACTGGTTTCAATGGATATAGGATTATTTGCAAGTCCTGTCTATGTTGAGTTATCATCCTCTGCATTGTTGTCATAGATGAATCTGTCTTTAATCTTCAACTCCTTCTATATCCAACAAGAGGGTCCCACCTTTTTAATCGCTTCTTTACTACCCTGGTGGAGATAGGCTTCATTATCAGCTTTTACTGAAAGATAAAGCGAGTAACAACAAAAAGGTGAGCCATAATTGCTCAACAAGTCCACAATATATATGTATATATTATAATAAATCCAAGTGAATTTGATATGCATAGGTAATCAGATTCTATATGTATCCGTGTGTCTTTATAATGAAATAAGAAGGTCGTTATCGGTGATAATCAATAAATTAGACTGGACACAAAACCAACATATGCACTATAACCTGCTGATCAGTCATGATATATTGCGCCTCTATACCCACATGTATAGACCCACCAACATATCGGGTACCCAGGAACTATGGCCTAATAATCGAGGGTCTGGTCCATCCCCGGCCCATATCGTAACCATCTAGTCCATATATTATCATCCGAAACAATCGGTATGCTTTGATGTATCCCAGCATCATAATTCATATCAAGATACAGTAAAAAGTATTTTTTGGAATATGAATAGATATTCAACGTATCAAGAATAATCAGGAGTCAGAATAAAAGTATGATCAATATTCAGTGAGTCAAGAATTTAAACAAGATAAAGCAATTCAGTATTCTGGATTTAGAATAGGGGAAAAACTTTCCTGGTATGTGATCCATTCCAAGTCTATCACTGCTATCTATTACTGGCTTGGACTGCCACGCTGGATTCGTATCTATCAAGGAAAGATATCAATTTAATTAACTTATACCTTAATCGTATACCAATCTGAATCCACACAACCCTTATTGTCTACCCGTACGATAATAATTGACTCGTATAATAATTAACTAGCATTTAGGACTCGATTAACAACATAATTCATATAACACATAAGACAGACAATCACTCTAGGCTTTAAAACATTTTTAGAATTAAAATCGAATCATTACTCACATTATTGAACAATATCTGGCTCATTTCCTAATTTTTAGAATTTATTAGACTCGTATTCCTAATTAATCGAGTCTATAGATAAATAAAATCGAAATATGACTCATTTCTGAAAGAAATTAAGATTTATCCGAAACAGATCATTTTTCTGAGTTTAGGAGCGTTCGTTTCATTTAAAATGGATAAATGCTTCAATTATTATTCAATTAATAAGAATAATTCAATTATTATTCAAAATAATTAATTATTCAAAATAATAAATATTAATTATATTTTTAAATAATTATTTAGGAAAAATAAGAATTAAAAATGATTTTTCCATAATTTTTGGAATTAAAATAAAATTACAAATTATATAAATAAATTGATTAATTATTAAAATAATAAATAAATAATAAATAAATAAATAATAAATAAAAAATTAAAATTTTGGATTTTTGAAAATAATTACAATAATTCAGATTTATGTATAAAATAAATCAATTAATTATTTAAATTAATTAATCAATTTATTTAAATAAATAAAACTAAATTTTAGAATTGATAAAAATTAAATTAAAAAAAATCAAAAA
Source organism: Apium graveolens (assembly GCF_009905375.1). NCBI lineage: Eukaryota > Viridiplantae > Streptophyta > Magnoliopsida > Apiales > Apiaceae > Apium > Apium graveolens. Next base: position 165,634,775 of record NC_133651.1, read on the forward strand.
CAGGTTTTTGAAATCAAAATTGGGGAAAACATGTCAAAACCGGGCTGGAACCGGGTTTTGATTCGGGTCGCGAAGAACTGAACGGGTCGGGATGAACAAATCTAGAATCCGATGAGGATTCCGGTCACCGATCTGTTTTCCGGTCACCTTGATTCAGCTAAATTCAGCACCGTTTCATCTCGTTTTTGGGTGGTTTTCATTCCCCTGCATCACAACAACACGTACATCCCTTCAAAATCAACTGATAACCATGGTGTTATCCTCTCCGGCCAAAACCCGAAGAACTCCGACGAGTTCCAACAAACTCCGGCGAACTCGATTCTAGGCTAAATCCTGTACCGTTTGGATCAATTTTCATAGGGTTTTTGTTCAAAATCACTTCAGGAACACAACCCTATCAATATCTAATCCTAATAACCCCTATATCAATTTCTCCGGCAAAATCAAAATATTTTCTGGCCAAAATCCGATTTCGTTTATTCGTACATGAAATCATACATTTTATATGTTAAAACAAAGATATGAACTAGTACAATCGAACCCATATACTTAAACATATCTCATATTCATCTATAATAAAAAATGATTAATTAAAAATTCATATAAACCCTAGAACATGAACTATCAATTATAGTTATCGTTTGATGAATTAATTGATACAAATCAAACATAAATCATCATATAAAGCTATTCAAGTAATCAATTTCATCAAATAACCCTAGGATCAAAAACCCCTAATTCAGTTATGAACCCTAGAATTTAAAATTGAAAATCTCTGCATGAAATTGATGGTTTAAACATATAGAACATATCAGGAGGGTCAGTTTGGATACTCACATGATATGATTTGGATCTCAGAAACTCTCAAAATCACTATTTTTTTCTTCAGACCTCAAAAATCCTAATTGTAACTCCCGTAAAATTTTTTAAGTAAGTAAATATTTTTATTGCGATTAAGAAGTGAGTGTGTAGATTAAATTAGTTGCTATTAAATTATTGTCATGCAAATTCCAAATACGCGTATCGATTAGATGATAACGTCTTTATATATATTAAGTGCCGCATAAAAATATACCGATAAAATAATGCTAGTTATTATCTTTTAAACACATTTATTTTCAATATGTATACCTTTGAAAATCTAAAGTGAGAGTATTATAAATTAACACATAATATTCGAACAATGTTTATATTTTACCCAATTACACTAATATTATTTTGAGTCGTTACTTATTTTGCGGAAATATAAATATATATGGGATTATTGACTATATATTTATTTTCTAAAAAAGAGTTCCATTCCATGTTATATTTACAAATCAAGAGCTTTACGAATATTCTATACTCGTAATATCCGATTATTTTCTATTAAGTTAAAATTTTGATATTTTGTCACATAAGTATTGATTTTATAAATCCCAATATTTCCAATAATAAATTTTGAGAAAATTATTTGGAAAACCTTAGATGGGTGCTTCAGATTTTATTTAATTATTTTTAAACTTAAATATTTTTGATAATATAAAAATTTGAACTCTTTTTATTTATTTTTTTAATTCAATAATATACCCATAAAAATAAAAATATTACTTAAAATATATGGAGAATGTTATGAGCTAAACTAATTTCCTTAGAAGAATATTTGAGTGATGTAATTTATTTTATATTAGCTCTATGTTGTCTCTATTTTTATTTATTCCATAAAAAGAGTAATAAGAGATTTTTTTTAGAATTAAATAGGAATACTATAGAAATCTCTAGAGAGTACTATAGTGGGAGGTTTGGTTAGGATTATGTAATATCCCGTAATTTTTAGAATAAGAATAATAATTGAATAATAGAATAAAAAGTATTAAAATTGGATAAGGATTAGGATTTAGAATTGAGTTAGACTAATGGGCCTAAAATTTGGATCACATTCTAATACAGATAACTTGTAGGTTAAGATATGGGGTTTTGTATCGTTATAAATACACCATATTCGTCTTTCTCGTTTTTTATATAAGAATTCGTAGGGCTCTTCTCAGCAAAAATCAGCAGTCTTGTAAAATTCGTAGAAAATTCATCGTAAGTCGGAATTCAGTGATTCTGGACTTTTCGGAGAGGTCTTTTCGTTATCTTCAACTTTCGTGTTTCGTATTTTCTAATATAACGTCGTTTAGTAGGTCAAAAAGGCTATATTCAGATCTGGTCAGATTTTAAGGTAAGTTTTTGATCGATCTTACTAGTGTTTTCAAAATTGTGTATTATGCGTGTATATTTGATTATCAAAATATGGGCTAAGTGATGATATATTTGAAAGTATTATGTGTTATAGTATATGTATTATTATATATATGTGATGTCTGGACGATAATTTGAGATCTTTGATTTGTGCCATGGTTTGTGAAAATATCGAATAAGAACTTAGGACCGCAGTCACCGGATTGTAGTGACAGTTTTGAGAAAATTTAGGACCGTTATCACCGGGTTGTAGTGGTCTTGGCATGAATTATGGATTTTGAATTATTGTTGTTTATGTGCTATGTGTATCGAATAAGAATAAGAATGTGTATCGAAAGTGTGTGTTTCGTATATCGTATCGTATAGATTATCGGTGTATTTTGTTATATGTGTGTGTGTTACTTGGCCTACTAGTTGGATCGATTGTTTTCTTGCTGGGCTGTATAGCTCATTCTTACAATTTCAGGTTTCGTCCGAGATTCGAGTTGTATAGCATTGGAGTTCGAGGACTTAGGATTGGACTAGAATGACCTTTGAACCGCTTCTGTTAGCTGCGCCTTTGTAATTGTCATCTTCGTAATAGAATTTCGTAATAGTAAATTGTATTTTTTTTTAGTTTTGATTTAGATTTAATGGTCCGGATGTGCGGGCCGTTATAGTTGGTATCCAGAGCAGGCTGTCCTTCGGAGTGTATTAGATATGGGACTAGTACATTCTCTAGGATGCGTTCATGTGGACCATAGTTTAAGTTTGACCTGTAGGAGATTAGTAACACTAGACGTATAGAATTTTTGTGAATTTAGGGACCAAATTCTTTTTAAGGAGGGTAGTATGTAATATCCCGTAATTTTTAGAATAAGAATAATAATTGAATAATAGAATAAAAAGTATTAAAATTGGATAAGGATTAGGATTTAGAATTGAGTTAGACTAATGGGCCTAAAATTTGGATCACATTCTAATACAGATAACTTGTAGGTTAAGATATGGGGTTTTGTATCGTTATAAATACACCATATTCGTCTTTCTCGTTTTTTATATAAGAATTCGTAGGGCTCTTCTCAGCAAAAATCAGCAGTCTTGTAAAATTCGTAGAAAATTCATCGTAAGTCGGAATTCAGTGATTCTGGACTTTTCGGAGAGGTCTTTTCGTTATCTTCAACTTTCGTGTTTCGTATTTTCTAATATAACGTCGTTTAGTAGGTCAAAAAGGCTATATTCAGATCTGGTCAGATTTTAAGGTAAGTTTTTGATCGATCTTACTAGTGTTTTCAAAATTGTGTATTATGCGTGTATATTTGATTATCAAAATATGGGCTAAGTGATGATATATTTGAAAGTATTATGTGTTATAGTATATGTATTATTATATATATGTGATGTCTGGACGATAATTTGAGATCTTTGATTTGTGCCATGGTTTGTGAAGATATCGAATAAGAACTTAGGACCGCAGTCACCGGATTGTAGTGACAGTTTTGAGAAAATTTAGGACCGTTATCACCGGGTTGTAGTGGTCTTGGCATGAATTATGGATTTTGAATTATTGTTGTTTATGTGCTATGTGTATCGAATAAGAATAAGAATGTGTATCGAAAGTGTGTGTTTCGTATATCGTATCGTATAGATTATCGGTGTATTTTGTTATATGTGTGTGTGTTACTTGGCCTACTAGTTGGATCGATTGTTTTCTTGCTGGGCTGTATAGCTCATTCTTACAATTTCAGGTTTCGTCCGAGATTCGAGTTGTATAGCATTGGAGTTCGAGGACCTTAGTTTTGGAGTAGATTGACTTTTGGACCGTTTCCGTTAGCTGCGCTTTTGTAATAGACACCTTTGTAATAGAGATTTAGCATTAGTAAATTCTATTATGTTTTAGTTTTGCTTTAGATTTAATAGTCCGGGAGTGCGGGCTGTTACAGTAACTAAGCTTAATTGGCTCTATAAATATAACCCTAAGACACCTAATTTTTAGTAAAGCACATTCTAAAATTTCCATTATAATTAGAGAGAAAATATTGGAGATAATAATTAAAGAAGAAGCAATCAAGAAGAGGAGATATGATCAGAAGGGATTTGGTGAAGATTAGCACAAGTATCAAGTTGATTTTGGGTGAAAAATCTATAAGGAGATTAAGTGTAATTTTGGGGACTAATTTAGAAAGAGAGTGATCATTCCAATTAAGGTAACCAACTTGATCTTTCTTTTAATTAGAAATATTTAATTCTCTAGATTAAGTGTAAATTGATGATGTTGAATTCATGTGAATTATTCTCTATATTATAAGTAAATCGTTATGTTTGCGATTCATTTATTAGATCAAACCGAATGATTTTAATGTGAATGATCATTAAATTAATGAAAATAGTGATAATAAAATTCTGCTGGGCTTTTAATTGGGTCATGGGCCAAAAATTGGGTTGACCAATTTCTAAAATAGGGTTAGTGGTAAATTTGGGGTTTTTTGATTGAATAGTTTTGGAATAATTGATGTGAAAATTGAATAGGAACAGAGGAGTAATGTTTTGAGGGTTTGAATTGTTGAAGAGAGGGGAGAGTTTGGTGGCTAAAGGAGGGGCATAACCACCGTAACAACGGTGGTGGCGGCGGCGTTCTTCGCCGGAAAAATGAAGGGGAGGGGGATGGTGTTTTCGGGTGTGTTGTGTGTGTGTTTTCTATGTTATGTGTGTGTTCGTGTTGGGTGTGTGTGTGTTGCAGGGGAATGAAGCCACCACCGATGGTGGTGGTGGCATTGGTCGATCGAGAGAAAGAGAGAGAAGGGAGAGGGATGAAGAGAAAGAGATCGAGAACGAGAGAGAGAGAGAGAGAGAGAGAGATTCTACCTGAGTTTGGCCGGAAAACCAACTCCGGAATGATTTTAGAAAATCGGTTTGGATATAATTATAGATCCGATGATGGGTAACAAGAATCGAGTGAAAAATTGAGTTTTAGAGCTCGCCGGATTTTGGCCGGACCACCACCAGCCGCCGGCAGCCGCCGGCCGGAGGATGCCGCCGAAAACCTCTATGGATGTTGGTGGCGTGTGCAGAGTGAAGAAGAAGAAGAAGAAGAAGAAGAAGAAGAAGAAGAAAAATGGGGTAGGGGAAGGAAGATCATTTCCCAATTAAAGGAATTGATTAATAAGAATAAATGGATGTATAAAATAAATAAATAATAAATGAATAAAAACTTATGTAAATTGAGTAAATGGTTGATTAAAATAAAATGGTGGAGGATTAATAAATTTAATTATACAATTTAAATATGAATAGGTTCTAGTCCTAGACTTTTAGAAATACAATTTTGGACATTTAATAGTATTGATTAAGTAAGAAATTTATTCGTAATTATGTTTTAGGAATAAAATGTGATAAAAATCCAATGGCTTTGGACCATTGAATTTGTATAATATACCGAGTAAGATCTAATTATTAAAGACGTGAATAATACCTTGAAAATCGGTGTGTGAGAGAATTTTTTAAAAGTAATTGATAATTAACACCTGTCGATCATAAGTTCATAAAAAGATTTTACTAATAGTTTTCTTTAATATCACTAAACTAGTTGGCGAACTAATATATTTTATATTTACCAGTTTGGAAATTTTTTAGTGGAAAGGTGATATCACCAATTTTGTGCTAATTAAAACAGCATTATATTGAACTCAAATTTCGAATTGATGAATAATTATTATTTGATTATCTCATTGCTGATTATCTCCTTCCGATGACATTTCCTAATCTAGTCCCCTTGCTGAATCTCCTAACTATAAAAAAATAATAACTTGTATTTATGTTCTTGACCGCTCCTATCATTCAGGACAATTACATTAGTCCCTTTTAGACAAATATGAATTTTTTATGTTCATTTAAATTATCCTTAAACTTACACCGATTTATCAGTCGGATCAATTATTTAATACCTTCATAAATTAAATCTACCTTTTATCAATTCATTGAACCCTTCCAAAATTCATGATTGAGAAATTGATTATTTATTCCTTCTTTCTATTCTTACACCTATGAGTCTATATATCTTCGAAAAGTTTTGATATTTTCGTTTGATATGATTATTCTCATTATTCGGGATAATCCCGGTGCTTGGAACTTATCGATATATCGTTCATATCGATGTTAAAATAATATCCTTGCTAAACAAGAGACTGGTTCATTGTTCAAACCAGAATATGTGATATGATTTTGAATCATTGTGATGTGACGTGAATTGAGAAATGAATCAGGATGTGTCTATCTATATTGGTCAACGTGGATAAATCGGGATGTGTCTATCTATATTCGGCTCGAGTTTAGCCGAGGGTTAAGATGTTAACCCTTCTTTTATGCTAACAAGTGTATTAGGCGTGCTTATGACAAGCCCTGATTGGGTGAGCGTAAGATTCGCAGGAGGACGGTACACTATGATAGTTGATCACATTGTTGATGTACCGGGGATGGAAAATGACCAGTTAATCTTCAATCATGTGGCATTGTTCCAGTGATATATATTTTCTATGTAGATCATATCTGTTGCAAAAAAATAACTTCAGCTTGCTTTTATAAAGAATTTAATCACCAAGAAACAAAACTAAAGGATCGATTTATTTAGATTGCTTAAAGAATTTAATCACCCACAAACTAAAAGAAATCTGGAGAAGAAAGTATAAAGCAATTAACCACCAACTTTCAAAAGGTTTTGCAAGTATTAACTCACGATTTATTCTCATAAATTTATGGTCTCAAAAGCTTATAATATAGGGGTATATATATGCTAAGCCAATAACCTAAACCCATTAAGAATCACAATCAGATTCAAAAATCAGCTAGTTAGCTAATATTTGAGTCCAACTTGAAAACCCATAAGAATCTAATCCTAATAGGAAATTATATAAAACCTACTCTGAATAGGAAATTACATAAAAACCAAATCCAACAAGAAAATAAAATCCTAGGTGCTTAAAATAAGAAAAAACCCTTTCAGGTGAAAGGTAAAAATGTGTAAGCCAAAAATCTAATTAATAAATATATAATAATCAGCCCATGTTGGTAATTAAGCTGACTATTGGACTTGTAAAATTGTATAACTGGTTCTCACAAATATTGAATGTAGATCAGTCCAAAACCATGTTTGTCTTAATGAGAACAAGTATATCAGTGCATGATTCTCATGCATCATTCTTCTTTTCTTGAAAAAATAATTGTCCTTAATTGATAATAAATGCATATGAATATTTTAAGGTCATGCTCCGCATCATTCTCCTCTCCTTTGAAAAAAACTCGACCACGAGTTTTATAGAATCGAAGGATGAACACACAAAGATGGGATATATTACAGAACTTGAGAACATTATAATTTAGACCAATAATAATAACCTTTGGTAGCAATACTAAAAGAACAAAGAATTTTGAGTTTATATTTGCTGCCAATAAGCTGTCCACGCCTAGAAAATCATTAGAGTTCTTCTCCTGAACCAAAACAGCCCCAACACCACTTACATCATAATTTACTTTACAAGGATTAAAAAAATCAGGTATAATTAGTGGAGGAGTAATCAACAAGTTACCATGATCCACTTGTTCCAATCCATGTTTAATTTACTTCTCAAACAAGCAGAAATTATCCATAAATATTGGATGTGTGAATAATTTTTCTATTTCAAATTCAGATTCTTCTTCATGTTCAACTTGCTCCTCTTCTTCATCTATTTCTCCATCATTGAAAATAATGGTTGTAGTAATGTTCTCAGTGTCACGTATATTCATCATCAGGTCACTAAGGGATTCTTCTTGTATATGTTCATAGACCTTGCACTTCAAATCAACTAACTGGTCTTCATTTGCTAAAGGAGTTGTGTCATCGTCATCTTTCTTCAAGGCATCATATTTAAGAGAAATTTCAGCACAAGAATGAGCCATGTTTTGTACCTTTTCTCAAAACCAATTGTGTAGTCATCAAAGGAGATTGCATCTTGATTGAAACCATGTGATTCTACCAATATATTGCAAATAATCAGCTGGGATAAAAAAAATTTCATTATCCTCTTGAAGATGCATCACCAATAATTAATTCAAATGGGTGATCTCTAGTCCATTTTCTTTGTTATGTAGATTAGCTCTAGATGAAGAGGCCTCATAATTGTCTTGATGTATGACCGAGTTTTGATTAGAAGAAACTCCTCTGAGTTTGTAGGTCTTTGATTTGAAGTAGGGGTCCTTTCAGAGTGTGATATGTATTGACTTTCAACTCATATTGATGACTCAATGGATGTTGATCTTTGCCTCTCGACGGATGATGTAGATTGTCTCTCGACGGATGATGTACTTTGTCTCTCGACGGATGTTGAATTTTGTGCTTCATTTGTTGCTGACTTTTCTGCATTATCCTTAGAGATTAATTCTTGATCACTTTCATCTTCACTATCATCATAAATCATCTCAACATTATCAAATTTGAGGCTTTTATGGAAACCTTCATCTTGCAGTCCTTCAATCTTCTTATCATCAAACACAACATGTACAGATTCCATAACAATGTTGGTTCTTAGATTGTAGACTCTGTATGCTTTTCCAACTTCATACCCAACAAAAATACCCTCATCTGCTTTGGCATCAAACTTTCCACACTGCTCAGTTTGATTCTTTAGAATATTCATTTGCAGCCAAGGATGAAGAAAGTTTTATGTTTGTTGATTACTCCTCCACTAATTATACCTAATTTTTTAATCCTTATAAAGTCGAATGTGATGCAAGTGGTGTTGGGGATGTTTTGCTTCAAGAGAATTACTCTATTGATTTTCTAGGCGCGGGCAGCTTATTGGGAGCAAATACAAACTCAAAATTTCTTGTTCTTTCAATGTTGCTACCAAAGGTAATTATCATGGGTCTAAATTATAATGTTCTCAAGTTCTGTAATGTATCCCATCTTTTTGTGTTGATCCTTCGATTCTATAAAACTCGTGGTCGAGATTTTTTCAAAGGATAGGAGAATGATGCGGAGCATGACCTTAAAATATTCATATGCATTTATTATCAATTGAGGACAGTTATTTTTCTAAGAAGAGAAGAATGATGCATGGGCATCATGCGTTGATATGCGTATTCTCATGAAGGAAAACATGGTTTTGGACTGATCTACATTCATTATTCGTGAGAACCAGTTAAACAATTTTACAAGTTCAATAGTCAGCTTAATTACCAACATGGCTAATTATTATATATTTATTAATTAGCTTTTTGGCTTATAAGTTTTTACCTTTCACTTAAAAGGGTTTTTCTTGTTTTAAGCACCTAGGATTCTATTTTCTTGTTGGATTTGGTTTTTATGTAATTTCCTATTCAGAGTAGGTTTTTATGTCTTTTCTTATTTGGAATAGGTTTTTATGCGTTTTCAAGTTGGACTCAAATATTAGCTAACTGGATGATTTTTGAATCTGATTGGGATTCTTAATGGGTTTCAGTTATCGACCTAGCATATATATACCCCTATATTGTAATCTTTTGAGACCATAATTTAATGAGATTAAAATCTTGAGTTTATACTTGCAAACCTTTGAAAGTTGGTGGTTAATTGCTTAATACTTTCTTATCCAGATTTTGTATAGTTTGCGGGTGATGAAATTCTTTAGTTTTGTTTCTTGGTTATTAAATTCTTTATAAAATCAAGCTAAAGTTATTTTTTATGCTATAAATCTGATCTACATAGAAAATATATATCAACCATATAAGAGCTTCTTTTTGACATTTGAAATGTGTTGTTGAATATTCTCTTTGGTATCCTTTTCTTGAACAATTGATAGGGAGTCATGCATTTTGCTTGATTGACCAAGGAAATGTTTTGAGTGTAGTATGCAGTATTTACAGCTTCTGCCCAAAAATATGTACGTAACTTTGAATCTGCCAGCATTGTCCTTGCAGCTTCAAAAAGAGATCTATTATTTCTTTCAACCACTCCATTTTGTTGTGGAGTTCTTGCTGCTGAAAACTCATGCATGATTCCATTATCTTCACAAAATAATCTCATCACAGAATTCTTGAACTCAGTTCTATTGTCACTCCTGATTCTTTTAACTTTGAGATCAGGATGATTGTTGAATTGCCTTATGTGATTGATGATGATTTCACTAGCTTCATCTTTAGATTTGAGAAAATATGTCCAAGAGAACTTTAAAAAAACATCCACAATTACTAGGAAATATCTTTTCTTTGAGATGGACAATACATTTCCTGGTCTAAATAAATCCATGTGCAGTAATTGTAAGGGTTCTTCAGTTGTTGATTCAAGCTTCTTTTTGAATGATGCCTTGATTTGCTTTTCTTTCTGACAGGCATCACACAATCCATCCTTTTAGAATTCCACTTGAGGAATGCCTCTTACCAAATCTTTCCTGACTAGTTACTTCATAGTCTTGAAATCAAGATGAGAGAGCTTCTTGTACCATAGCCAACTTTCATCTTGACTTTCCTTGCTGAAAAGACAAGTGACAGATTCTGTATTTGATGAGGTGAAGTCAGCTTGATACATATTTCCTTTTCTCACTCCAGTGAGAACCACTTTGTTGCCTTTTTTGTTGGTCATAAAACAGGCTTCAGAGTTAAATGTTACTGAGTTGCCCTTATCACAAAGATGGCTGATACTCAACAAATTATGCTTGAGTCCATCCATTAGGGAAACTTCCTCAATGATGACATTATCTTTAGAAATCAAGCCATATCCTATAATATAACTCTCGCTATTATCTCCAAAAGTAATACTTGGTCCAGCTCTTTCCTAAACTTAGTGAGCAGGGTGGAATCACGAGTCATGTTCCTTGAGCACCCACTATCCAGATACCTGAGATTCCTTCTATTTCCCTGCACACATCATAATCAAATCAAGTTAATTTTGGTACCCAAGTTTCCTTGGGTGCTGCCTTGTTAGCCTTTTTCTTAGTTTTCTTAGGCCTGTCCTCATTTGATTTAGGTATATGAGATTCATCCTTAGTCATTTGAGTTGAACCTTTAAAACCATTTATCATTGTAGTATTATCATGCACATATTGGTTAACATGGCATGGCATATTATGTGTAAACATGTTATTCCAGAATGGCATGCTAAATGACATTCGTGACATACTAAATGCAGTATAATAGGGATTAGGTGCAAATGGCATATTAGCATATTGTGCAGATAAATTATGTGTATGCATAACAGGAAATTGTGATATGGACATATTGGGAAATGAGGGAGGTATAGACATAAATGCAGGCATAGCAGATTTTTAATTAACAGACAAATGATTAACATTACCACACTTAACACAGATTTTTCTAGGAGCATATTTGGCAGGTGTGTAGTTGTTATGTTTGTTAATACCTACTTTCCCATTTCTATTATTTTTCCTTTTTGAATCTGCTTTAACCTTAATTTTCTCCAATCTGTCATTTAATTGCTTGATTGACAGATGTCCAACATTAGCTATCTTATTTCCCTTAACTTGACTTGTTTCTCCTGTAACAAAGTTCTTGGAAACCGATCCATATTTCTTATTTAACTTAGATGGCTTGGCTTTTCTAATTAACTGGCTTTATTTCACTCCACGTATGTGAATCCTATTTAACTCTCGGCGGATAATCTTTATTATCCGTTGAATCAACATCCATTGAATGTCCTTCTGCTAAATTAAGATCAAGTTTCTCCTTGTTCTTTTTCCAGGCTTCTTCACAGAAAGACTCTATACTTTTAACTTTGGTAATTTGAGTATGGACATCTCTAGATGATTTCCAAGCCTTAATTACCTCTTGTTCACATTCAAGTTGCTTTCTTAAAATCTCTTATTTCTTAAAGGATTCAGTCAGTTTATCTTTTGCAATCTTACACTCTATCTTCAGTTTCTCAAACTCAACCAATTGAGTTTCTAACACATTGTTTCTTTAACTGAAATACAAATTGTTCTCTTTAATCTTAGTGTTTTCTTTAGTGAGTGATTTGAGTGTAACACGCAGATGATATAATTCTGTTGACATGTCATTTATAGCATCATTACATTCAGCTTTAGATAAATGTGCTAGATTAGTGATGATTACCTGATTACTAGATGAACTGACCTCAATTTCATCTGATTTGGCCATAAGTGCTAGATTAATATAGCTTGTATCCTCATCCTCATCTAATCCATCAGCAGCCCAGTCATTTTCCTAAGTTAAAAAAGCCATTTCCTTCTGTTTCATCAACTCAATATATTTCTTCTTGTAATACATAGGCTCAAACTTCTTTCTGTCAGAATCAGGCTGTCTGCATTCACTTGCAAAATGACCACTCAAGCCACACTTGAAACATTTAAACTTTGACTTGTCAACCAGGTTTCTGTTTGGCTTGGATGCTCTAAAATTCTTCTTGAATTTAAGCTTGGTAATCCTTCTGGATAGAAAAGCCAGATGTTTATCTATGTCATCCATATCATCTTGACTAAGATGGTCTTCATGTTCATCTACTAGCCCTTTTCCTTTGCCTTCACAAACTCTAGGGTTTGGTGCAGATTCCACAGCTTCTACCTTCATCCCTTTCTCTCTCTCTTGCTCAAAAACCAATGTAATGGATCCTCCCTTCTTCCTTCCTTTTTCCAGCTGCTCATCCTTTTCTATCTCCAGCTCATAGGTCTTTAGAATGCCATACAGTCTATCCAAAGTGAATTCCTTGTAATCATGGGAATTTCTAAGAGAGACTGTCATAGGCTTCCGTTCCTTTGGTAGATATCTAAGAAATTTGAGATTAAAATGCTTTGTCTGGTAGATTCTTCCATGCAGCTTTAGACCATTTAGCAGTTTTTGAAATCTACTAAAAATGACAGTTAATGTTTCACCATCTTCACAATGAAAGTGCTCATACTGCTGAATCAAGAGTTGCATCTTGTTTTCCCTTACTTGCTTAGTTCCATTATATATAACTTGAATTGTATCCCAGACATCCTTACCAGTTTTGTAATTGATGATGTTGTTAAACATGTCACCATCAACACCATTAAACAAAATGTTCATGGCCTTCTTGTCCTTATGAACTTGCTCAATATCGGGATCAGACCATTCTACTCTCGGCTTTCGGATAGACTGCTCATTGCCTGTAGCAGCTCTCATAGGAATATGAGGTCCTTTCTCAATACAATCCACATATGCTTCATCTTGAGAGAGGAGATGCAGATGTATTTTTACCTTCCAGTGGTGATAGATGTCTTTGTCCAGAAATGGAATTTTTACTCCAACATCTTTTCTGCTCATCTTGTTAGTTGTTGTGATCTTTAAACTCTTTGTACTTCAAGAGCTTGCTTTGATACCAATTTTTATTCCCAAATAATCTAACAAAGAATTACAGAAGGGGGTTGAATGTAATTCTGGTTCTTTTTCAATTTCAAGAACTACTCTATCTCAAATATATAACAGTGTTTGATAAAGCAAAAATTCGGAATGAAAATATTGAGGTAATCAAACACAAAGTAATTAAACACAAGTATTTAAAAACTTTCTAATGGATTGAAATTTTCCACCAGAGATATATATAAGATTGAGAACTCTGTGATGCAAGGTTTGCACACATCTGCTTACAAGTAGAATTACCAGGAATAGAGAAATTCTTCACAAATACAACTTTTTCTATTTCTCTTGTTGATTGCTTGCTTGACTACTAGCTACTCCTGGTTTATATATTATGTTAGATATATTTGATAATGTCATGGCTAATATGTTTTATGTTTAGATTTCAGATCTTATTTGAACAGAACAAATCAGTACTTAACTGATCAGTACTTATACTGGAAGTCAGAACTTAAGGTACTGGAAGTCAGAACTTAAGGGATATCAGTACTTATGTTATCAGGAGATAGATATCAGAACTTAAGTGCTGAAGGATGATCAGATAAGGACAGTAGCTGATTAAAGTTAAGAAGATCAAGATAAACATAAGAAGAGATATGCATGAAGAAGGAATTCCGTGAAGAATGGAATACTTGGAATAGAAGATATCTGATTGATATATTTTAGGAAGCAGAATTATATTCCATATCAATTAGCGAATATCTTGTAACTGTGTAGTATATAAACACAGAAATAGAGTTTACACTAGAGGTGTTATCATTATCGAGAATATTATTTATTATAACTCTAGAAGCTCTCGTGATATTTTGTTCATCACTGAGAGATAACAGTTCCAGATTGTAACAGAGTTTATTGTTTAAATAAAGTTTGTTTTCTGTTATATAAGTTCTTGAAGTTTGATTTGATTGTAATAAACACTGTATTCACCCCCTCTACAGTGAAAGTGTGACCTAACATATTACAAGGTTACAAGTGAAAAGTCAAAATAATAAAACAAAATATGTCTTTCTCTAATCACATGCTTCTTCATATCTCCATCCAGTATCATTGATTTTCTTCAAGTAAGCATTGAAATGGAAATAATTCTTTGTTCTCTAAAACCTGATTACATGCTGCCACATTCCTTTTGTGTGTATTCAACCCATGTGACTGTCAAGTCACTATCAAATCTTGTTCAAAATTTGTCATCCGTCGAATCTCAATTGAATCATCCGTCGAAATGTGACTTGGGTCATCCGTCGAAACCTTATAGAATCATTCGTTGAAAGTCTTCCATATCAATTGACTCAATTTCACTTATGTAAAATTACAAGGCATCTAATATATACGATTTGCTAACCTATTTTACATATAAAACTTGCAGTCAACATGAAATAGAATGTCCTATAACTTATAATTCTTTAAGGCATTACAATACATAGGATTGTGCTATAAAGTACTTATTAAAACATAAGCTACTCTTTCAACGGATGACAGAAAGGATCATCCGTCGGTAGCTACAATAACACTAAATTAAATCTACTAAGGTGTTTTGGTGAACTTATTATCAAGCCTATGATATATTCCTAACATAAATTGAAAATAAAATATCAAGATTCCAAAACAGGCATGCATATATATACATATCCTATCAACATATGCTTCAATATATCACAAGGTTTGCTAATAACAATCATGCACTTATCTCAAGATAATGCATATATATATATACATCACAATAATAGTTATATGGGTAGAAAACTTTCCTGAGCAATCTGGGGTGGAAATAGGTCTGGTGTGAGTCCGGTAACCAGTAAACAACATATAAACCGCAATTAATCCACGATCGCTTAAGAAACTAGACTTTATCCATTTAGACCCTAACGTTCGATTTTATGCTTAATGATTTACATTAGTCGCTCGCGTACCCCCGACTCCATCATTTTTATAAAATTAACCGTTAAATGTTTCAAGGCGACTCTTTCACGAGTACTCTACCAACTGCCTAATCAACCTTAAATAATTGTTTCGTATTCCAATTAGTCTTTTAAGAGCCTTAAACAAGGGCTCACAGTTATGCGAGGGATAATGGTTGTGACGCCCTCCAAACCCGAGTCAGAAGTTTGGGGTCCATAACACACACACATATTTAAACTTGTTTATGAATATAATAATATATATGCAATGACCCTACTTACCATTATCCACGGATCGAAGCAATTTAAAGTATGCCCACAAGCCACAACCTTATTTATATTACAATCGTTCCAAATCCCAGTTTTTTATCTTATAACGGAAGTAAACTTTGTTACAAACTATCAACACAAACTAAGCCAAACATTATCTGCTAGCTTATTCCATCCCAACCTGGATACCTAGCTCGCATCCTTGTCTGGGGATCCTCGCTACCACCAGTTTCCTTTTTCATTGGAAAAAAATATAAACAGATTTGCAAGAGTGAGCTAACTACCTCAGCAAGTCATAATGACAACACTGAGATTAAAAAATGATCAATTGAAATGATATAAGGAATCAAGTTTTCTGATAAGCAATGATTAGAATTAGATGTTCAATTTAATTTTCAAAACCAAGGTTAGGCTGCTGAACAGTCACACACTAACCCCGAGCAAGGCTCCCAGCTTTGCTCTATATATTGGATCCAAGGCATACATTGGCCTATTATGACCACGAATCTGGTCCGACCACGAATCTGGTCCAACCACGAATCTGGTCCATATTTAAAAACAATCCAATTCAGGAATAACAATATGATAAGCAATGAAATTTCAATAAGCTGACTCATAAACAACACTTATCTTGAAGCATAGGGTGATTTATAGTTCCATGAAGGTATACAAGGAATTCATAAAGGTTGGGTTTTAATTCAAGGAAAGAATCAAAAAGCAGAAGACCCAAGGGTTCAAGAGTTACATGAATTGGTCTTCTGTTATACAAGATATAAGGGTTGGTATGGTAAGCAATCTCGTATCAAGAATCAATATGTGGTAGATATGTATTTGAGGAGTAGTATCGTATATGTGTGGTTTGTATTTAAGAATTCAACAATCAATGGTTCATAAGAAATCAGGCTCGCAGCTATCGATCAATAAGAATCAGGGTTTAGGGTTAAGTACTTCAAAGTACTTGCAATATAGAAGAAGAACCAATAGGAATACTTGTAATTATCTAACAAGGAAGAGCATAAATACTTTCCTTATTAATTCGCTTTCATTCTACTTGTACTTGTCAATTGGTTCCCACTCACTAACTGCTTGCTTTCCCTTTCGACGTCTCGCTTTCTCTGTTAAAAATCACACATTTATATTAATACTACTTCTCATCTCATTCTATTCATTACAAGCTTCTATCTACCCTTCATTTCTCCCAAATCCGATGTACAGATTAAAAGTTACAACAAAAAAGTCAAATAATGCACATACAGTCATTTTATACATCAATCAGATCACACATGGCACATTGCACGTAAAATATTCAACCCAAATAATTTTTCAAAGAAGATTCGGGGTTAAAATGATTTTCCAGGTATTTAAGACGATTTTTTTAACATATTTTGGAATTAAAACGGGACTCCGAATCATTTTATAATTAAAAAATAGAGCCTGAACACCCAAATCTGGCTTTAAAATAATAATACAATAATTATCGAGCCTTGAAATTAATTTAAAATAATATTTTAAAATTTGAAACTATTTTTCAGAATTTTTAAGTCAAAAATAAATAATTAAATCTAGTTAAATAATCAATTAAAAAAATAAATTGATATTTAAATTAATTGACTAATTAAATAATTAATTATCAACTAAAATTAAATAATTAATTAATTAAGATTTATTTTAAAATTAAAAATAATTTTAAGAATTAAAAATATCATTTTTTGGAATTTTAAAAATAAAAAAAAAAATCTGAAAATAATTATTAAAAGAAAATATCATTTTTAGAAATAATCTAAACAGGAATATGGTTTTTGCAAAATTTTAAAACTAGAGTATCAAAATGTAAACTGTGCAAAACCTCGGGGGCTAAACCCTGAGCTTTTCCGGCGACTTGTCAACTCCCCAGAAACGCTTTAAAAATGACAGGGATTAAAGTCCTGTTTCCCAGAAACACTTCTGCAATGACAAAACAGTAAAATAACGAATGAATTAAACAGAACGATCGTCTGAAAATTACGTCACCACCTGAGCCCGTTTTCCGGCAACGCTCGATTGGGACAATCCATGAATCTTTTGTTAGCTAGCTATATGTCATTCGATTTATTTTTAAACGATCTACAACATGGTGTAATCAATTTTAACTTATAACCCTAAACAAAAGAAATACCCAAATTTCAATTAAGAATATTCAAAGTTATAAACCCTAATTTTAAAATCCGAGAATCAAACATCAATTTGGACATGTTATTGAACTCCAAATTAGTCATAATATACCAAAATGACCAGGAAGAAAAGATCTACATGATTTTAGCATCAAATCACACAAACAACATCAAGAACAAAAATTCATATTTTAATCATTAAATAATTTGAATTAAAATAATTAAATAAGAAAATCCACCTTGATTTCTGCACTAAAATGGTTGATTGATTCAGAAAGAACTTTTCGAGAGCTTCGATTTGATATATGGCACGCTTGAATCAGAGTTCGATAACGCCTTCGTTCGTGGGTTTGATTATGAAGAACGCAACGTTTTTAGGGTTTTTCTCTGTAAATTTTATATTTTCACTGGTTGTTTATGATTATTTGAATAAAATAAAATAATAAAAGGGCTAGATGTATTTATGGAATATTGGTTCGTGTTGGATCATTTTGGATCGATTAATTAGTTACTTAGCTGCTAAGTAACTGCAAAAATGATCCGATTTGATACCCGTATTGGATAGTTATCCTAATCGGACTTCTTATAAAACACTTTATACGAAAATAATGTAATAATATCCCGTCTTTGTTGATTTATCGAAATGATTATCGTATCAAAAATTGTACGCCGGGACGCCTACGGGTCAGACCGTAATCCGGATCAAAAAAGTCTAAACACGGGAAATGTCCGGAATTATCAGATTAAGTTAGGAAGGAGTTTTCCGAAGATTTTTGGGTTATAAAAACATAAAAACGGATGAAGTTGGACGATTCCTGGCTTTATAAAATAATTTTGTAATTATTCAGAAAATAATTAGTAAATCTGTTAATCATTATAAAAGCATATAATGATCCAAAAATCACCAGAAAAATGTCACAATTATCTATATTTTATTCTGGACATAACAAAATTAACATACTCATATCTTATCATATATAAACATCCACTTGTCAATACCAATCATCAGATAATTCACAAAAACATCACATAATAATCACATAATAATAATTTATTGACAAAATAATTACACGCGATATCCCGGATTACAATGGTTTGTTCGCGAAACGTTGTTACTTAAAATGGTCGTTTCTCCTAAACTGTAAATCATATCTAAGCGAACCACATATCAAAACGAAGCTTATGACGTGATCTAGATAAAAATGGCAAAGGTGATGTTTGTGCAGTAAGGTTTATGTTACGAAAATCAAGCACAAATAGTCTATAGGTAAACGGTCATTACGACGGCTATGTTTACGTGATTTTCAAAATTTTACTATACTAAATCCTCACCAAATCATCAACAATCACCAGCACACCAATATTTCACTTAATCAATACTAACTCAGTCAAAACATCCATGATTATCAACTCATTCAACCATTAACATAGATCCATTAACAACAACCATTACAAATCAAACAAAACTAACTAATCACAACAAGAGTTATATAGGTAGAAAACTTTCATGAGCGATATGGGGTGGAAATATGTATGGTGTGAGTTCGGTAACCTATAAACAACATATAAGCCGAAACTAATCCACGATCTCTTAAGAGACTAGACTTTATCCATTTAGAATCTAAAGTTCGCTTTTACGCTTAATGATTTACATTAGTCACTCGCGTACCCTCGGCTCCACCATTTTTATAAAATTAACCGTTAAACATTTTAAGGCGAACCTTTCATGAGTACTCTACCAACTGCCTAATCAAACTTACATAATTGTTTCGTATTCCAGTTAGTCCTTTAAGGGCCTTAAACAAGGTCTCACATGTATGCGAGGGGTAAGGGTTCGTTTTGGGCGATTCCTGACTTTATATAATAGCTTTGTAATTATTCAGAAAATAATTAGTAACTCTGTAAATCATTATAAAATCATATAATGATCCAAAAATCACCAGAAAAATGTCACAATTATCTATATTTTATTCTGGACATAACAAAATTAACATACTCATATCTTATCATATATAAACATCCACTTATAAATACCAATCATCAGATAATTCACCAAAAATTCACATAATAATAATTTATTGAGAAAATATTTACATGCGATATCCCGGATATTACAATGGATCATTCGCGAAACGTCGTTACTTAAAATGGCCGTTTCTCCTAAACTGTAAATCATATCTAAGCGAACCACATATTAAAACAAAGCTTACGACGTGATCTAGATAAAAATAGAAAAGGTGATATTTGTGCAGTAAGGTTTATGTTCCGAAAGTCAAGCAAAAATAGTCTATAGGTAAACGGGCATTACGACGGCTATGTTTACGCGATTTTCAAAATTTTACTATACTAAATCCTCACCAAATCATCAACAATCACCAGCACACCAATATTTCACTTAATCAATACTAACTCAGTCAAAACATCCATGATTATCAACTCATTCAACCATTAACATAGATCCATTAACAATAACCATTACAAATCAATCAAAACTAACTAATCACAACAACAGTTATATAGGTAGAAAACTTTCCTGAGCGATATGGGGTGGAAATAGGTCTAGTGTGAGTCCGATAACCTATAAACAATATATAAACCGGAATTAATCTATGATCGCTTAAGAAACTAGACTTTATCCATTTAGAACCTAAAGTTCGCTTTTACGCTTAATGATTTACATAAGTCACCCACGTACCCTCGGCTGCACCATTTTTATAAAATTAACCGTTAAACGTTTTAAGGCGAACCTTTCACGAGTACTCTACCAACTGCCTAATAAAACTTACATAATTGTTTTGTATTCCAGTTAGTCCTTTAAGGGCCTTAAACAAGGTCTCACATTTATGCGAGGGGTAAGGGTTCGTTCACAAAATGTCATTACTTAAAACAACCGTTTCTCCTAAACCGTAAATCAGATCCAAGCGAACCACATATCAAAACAAAGCTTAAGAAATTATCTAGCTAAACATGGGAAAGGTGTATTATGGTCAGTGAGTTTTCAATTCCGAAAGTCAAGCACAAACAGTCTATAGGTAAACGGACATTATGACGTCTATGTTTACGCGATTTCCAAACTTTTACTATACCAAGTCCTCACCAAATCATCAACACACCAATATTTCACTTAATCAATACTAACTCAGTCAAAACATCCAAGATTATCAACTCATTCAACCATTAACATAGATCCATTGACAACAACCATTACAAATCAATCAAAACTAACTAATCATACATGGATCATGCTTCTCCTTACTAACTTAACCATAAAACTCATCAAAACTCAAAGTGAAAGCTTGGATTTTTGGAAATTATACCTTCTTTAGAGTCTAATAGTAGCTATTAATCCTTGAATGACCCTTGAATATCCTTACTCTAGCTTAAACCATCCAAAAAAACAAGATCAAACAAATTAGTTCTTGAAAAACATTATTCATCATCACTTTTGACGATTTCTTGAAAATGATTGGTAAAGAATCAGAGGATTAAACTTCTAGGAAGTTTCTAACTAATCATAAGGATACTTATATAATTACCTTGCAAATTATCATAAAGTGGAGCTTGCTTTTAAAGTTTTCTTCTTTGTCTTCCTTAATGAAACCTAGAGCTTCTTGATGAAAATGGGGGAATAAATGCTTTTTGATTGTGTTTTGATGAATATGTGGTGATTAAAGGCTTGGTTACTTTTAACGTTGGCTTAATCATGGTCAAAATACTTGGCCACAATTTAACCAAGCTAAATATGTACTAATCATGCTTACCTCATCATTCTTTTTTCAATACTTTGCCATTTGTCACATTCTTATAAATTGATGACATCATATTACTCTAATCCTCTTGATTAGTACTTATTGTTTAGTTAATCTATTTGTTATTTTCATAAGCTTGATCCTCGATCGCTTATTTATTTTATGGTTCGCTTATTTCTCGTTCTTGTTACTCGTTTGAGGGATCATATCCGGGATCTTATTACTTGGGCTTCCCTAAACCTTTCTTCATATTTTAAATTCTTTTAATGATCCTCTCTCATAATCCTTTAATTGAAATCATTTTAACCATGTTACCTTATACTTAATTCTTTCGGTATCTGGTGGATTTTTCGGGAAAAATCAAAGTGTTCGAATTCGAATCTGATGATCTTTACATACACTCATTTAAATTATGGAGTACTAATATGATCTCATAATATCCATAAAAGGATCCCTATATAGGATGTTCTGACAATTTTCTTTAATCAGCACAATCAGAAAAAATTTACTATTTATCAGGATTACAAAAATTCCAAAAATTTGGGGTTATCACACTTGCTATGAAAGTATACCAAACTTCTTCCAAGAAACTGACATCCACCTGAAGTACTTTTCCGATCAATCTTACAACCTGCAAAATCTGAATCTGTATAGACAATAAGGTCAAAGCCTGTACATTTAGGGTACCAAATTCTTAGATTTGGAGTTCTCTTAAGATACCTAAAAATACGTTTAACAACTATAAGATGAGACCCTTTAGGGTCATAATGAAATCTAGCACATAAGCATGTTACAAACATAATATCTGGCCTACTTGTTGTAAGAAATAATAATGATCCGATCATACCTCTATTGCTTGTAATGTTAACTTTCTTACCGGTTTTGTTCTGATCAAGATTATATGTTGTTGGCATAGGGTGTTATCCAGTAATGAATAATTGTTTAGGGGGTTAGATACAATTATTCAAACAAATTGATTTATCAAGAAGTAAAGTACAAGTGATAGAATCAAATAACAATTTATTTAATCTCTTATAAACTGTTACTGAACTCTCTCAAGAAAACAATATTCTTAAGAGCTGCTAGGTTACAATGATACTCGAGTTATTCTCCAATAGTGGTAACCTATTCTGTGTTTATATAGTACACGTCTCCTAAATCAATCTTTATCAATTACATGATATGTTACAATATGATATATCTAGTTTCTATACATATCTAATCAACAGCTATGATCCGATAAATCATGAACCGACTATATAAAACTCCTCAAATGCTGGGAGTGTATAAATCATTACATATCGATTTATCCTGTTGTACAGTCATATCCTAACAGTATGTATCCTTATGCAAATCTTGATTGCATGTAGATCCTTACAACTGAGCAAATCCTGACGCTTGAGCAGATCCAGACTGAATTTGAAAATTCTTGATCCTGATCCCAGCAAATCCTGATTTCTGACTTAGACATTTTCCAACAATCTCCCCCAATTTATGCTTTGTAGAATAAGCATAAATTCTATAGTTCTGTCTGATGCCAAAAATAAGAGGACAAAATATAAAGTGGAATGTAGAGAAATTTAGTTACTGATGCATATAGTCAATTCATGATTCTTGATAAATCCATGAGTATCTCTGTACAAAAGCTTCGACTCTTTCATCAGTCTTCTTGTTGAAGAGTTGTTTCAGTCTATTCTTCAAGTTTTTTTCATATTCAGTTTCTTCCATCAACTGATATATGGCAGCTCTAAGACTCTTAACTGGAGTTCGTTCAATCATTAACTCATCCATCATCACATAGCACGGTTTCAGACCATCAGGATTCATAATTAATCTCCTTGAAGTAAATACTATTTCAAATACAGCTACACCATTTTCCATGTTTACTTTCTGATTACTGAGGTTCATGTATGTAGGAACATAGCATCGAGAATACTGTGTTATTCCCAAACAATCTAACAATTAGAATTACAGAAGGGGGGTTGAATATAGTTCTTGGTTTCTTTTCGATTTTAAAAACTTCTCACAAACATAAATATATCAGTGTTTGAATATGCAAAAGTGCCAAATGAAAAATATAGATGTATTCAGAACACGAAGTAATTAAATACAAGGATTAAAAACTTTCTAGTAGATTGAACTTACCCACCGGAGATATATATTGATGAGAACTTTGTGATGCAAAAATGCACACAGCTGCTTACAAGTATGATACGTTTTTAACAAAGAAATTTTTAACATATACAACTTTTTCTATTTCTCAGTTCTTCCTTACTTAATTTTAAACTTGCTACTCTTAGTTTATATATTACCAAGTTATATGATATAAAGATCAACTAATAAGATAAAAGTATCTTAGTCTAATTACATGCTTTTTCATTTCTCCATCCAGCTTCTTTGTACTTCTTCAAGTAAGCATGAAAATGGAAATGCTTATTTATTCTCTAAAACCTGTTAATAGGCTGCCACATTCCATTTACATAAAGTCAACCCATGTGGCTGTCAAGTCACTATCAACTGCTTTTGAATTTGATCATTCGTTGAAACTCTGTTAGATCATCCGTTGAGAGTTTGTTGGATCATCCGTTGAGAGTCTGGTTGATCATTCATTGAAACTCTAGTTGATCATCCGTTGAAACCTTGTGGAACATCCGTTGAGAGTATCTTCATGGCAGTTAACTCTATTCCACTTATGCAAGATTACAAGGCATCTAATATTTACAATTAGCCAACCTATCTTGCATATCAATCTAGTAGTCAACATGACTTGGAATATCCTACTTCTTCTAGTTCTCTAAGGCATTACAATATACAGGAATGTGCTACTAAAACTTATTTAAATATAAGATACTTTTTCAATGGATGACAGAGTACTTTATCCATTGAAAGCTATAATTACACTTAATCAACTCTACTAAGGTGTTTTTGTAGCATATTATCAAGTCTACAACATATTCCTAACAATCTCCCCCAATTTGTGTCTACTAGAATTGTAGGCATAAAATTAGAGGGACTTGATGATAACAAAACACCTTTTACATAAAGATTATTCAATAGTAGATAACTAATAAGTGCTTCAATTTATTGAAAATTATACAAAAGAAAGTTCATAAAAATCTCATAAGCCATTTTCAAGGTGCTCCTCTAGTCTGAGCAAATTAATCTTTTCTCCTTGACTGTCTTATCTTCTTTCCCATCATTTTATTGTTCTCTTCAATCTGGTATTGGAGTTGTCTATAGAACTTAGATTCATCTTCATAAGATTGATCCAGCATATCCTGCATTCTCATGGGAGTTTCATTGTTTGAAATCTTTAGCTGATCTTCTAGTCTGAAAAATCTTCTGATATTCTTTTCATCCTTGAACTCCATTAACCAATATGGCCTCAAATGCACTCTATTAATAGTGTAAGGAATAGTTAAGACTCTTGGGGAGTGCATTTGGGTCTCTTCAGCTTTATCTTATTCTTTCAATATAGTTGAGTATTTGCTTCTTGGGATCAATATTAAAGCCAAATTTTTTCTTGATTGAGGAGAATGTTTTCACTAAGACAGAGAATCCTTCATTGAGAATCCTATGAAGAGGCCAAGTGATTTCTCTGCCACCCTTGTATCTGAACACAAGTCTCTCTAGAAGTCTGTTGTGGGCATCGATAGCTCTCACTTCATCCAGCTCATCCAGATAGAGATTGATGTCTGAGAACTCCTTAATGTCACAAATGAATAGTTGATCTCCCTTGTTGACTGACGGTTTGGGCTTGGCTAGAGTTTTGGATTTGAATGGAACTGACTTGACTGGCTTGCTTAGTTTGGACTTTCTTCTTTTGGCTGAGGTAGATGGAATTGGGAAGTTTAAATCAGGGATATGTAGCATTTCCCAGTGTATTGGTTCATCCTTTGAAATTATTGGCTCACCATGAAAATTCACATTTGGATTGACCTTAATTTCAGCTTGCTCCATTGTGGGCAAAGTTGGTTGATTTGTAGTGGTAGACTGGGTAGGCTCAAGTTCTTCTTCTTCTTCTTCTTCTTCTTCTACTTCTACTTCTTCTTCTTCTTCTTCTTCTTCTTCTTCTTCTTCTTCTTCTTCTTCTTCTTCTTCTTCTTCTTCTTCTTCTTCTTCTTCTTCTTCTTCTTCTTCTTCTTCTTCTTCTTCTTCTTCTTCTTCTTCTTCTTCTTCTTCTTCTTCTTCTTCTTCTTCTTCTTCTTCAAATTCCAGCTTCCTTTTGGCTCTCTGTTTTTTTTCTCTTTTTACAGAGTTCTGCTTTGGCTCATATAGTTTCAGTGATAGTAGCAAGCTTCTCAGCTTTTGATTTGGTAGAAACCTTTTCAGCCTGTTTCTTAGCTTCTAAGGAAGCCTTCTTTTTCTGATTCTTAAGTCTTAGCTTTTCTTCTCTCTTGGATTCTGCAAATTGTGGACGTCCAGCCATCACACAAGTTTCTTTTCCATGCATGTAGACTTTTGCTACCCTTTTCTTTAAAACCGTGTCTTCGGGATCTTTTATGTTTGCAATGGAATTTCCAAGCAGCTTCGTTTCATCAGGCCGAGAAGTTGGATAGACTAGGTCCAAAGGATTCTTGGCAGAATGTTTTAATAAATGATTCTTGGGATTCAAGATCACAATGGCATTTGACTGTCTTCTAGCGGAGGTTTGACCTCTCTCCATATTCCTCAAGCTCATTTCACTGATAGGGATTTGTCTCAATTATGTGACGTGGTTCATATATTTTTATTTCTTTGCAATTGGTTCAAAAACCTTTTCAATCCTTTCATCAATTTGCTTCATTTGTTCATTCATCCTGAGCTCAGCTGCTGCAAGATTGATCAAATTAATGCCATCTAGAACTAGTGGCTATGAAAAAGTAATGGCTGGAATAATTACTTTGCTGACTTGAATTTGCACATCCTTCTCCCCCATACTAACTTGAGTAATTGCATCTTTCTCCCCCTTTTTGTTATCATCAAGTTACGCAGGGTTGGAAGTCTGAGCAGCCATCAATTGCTGTAGCAATTGAGTTTGATTTTGTTGGTTGGAAAGTATTTAAGCAATTGAGTCTTTAACTTTAGACAGTCTTGAACCCAGATTCTCAACTTTGTTATTCAATTTATACTCTTTCCTTACCTTTTGATTGAGATCGTTCATTGTAGTATTAGGAAGTTTAGCATCCAGTTTCTTGTAGAGATCCTCCTTGACTTGAGCCAAATCATGTTTCAGTACATCTACAGTTTAATGATGTTGAAGAGCTTGAATTTTATGCAACTGTAGAGACTCCAGATGGGCTTGTAGAAGTTTCTTGGTGCTGGTGTTGTTGGTGGATTGAATGGCATCTTGAGTTTCATGAATTAGCTTGAACAAGGTAGACTTAAAATGATGAAGATTGCAATCCTTTGAAAACATCAATCTGGAGTTTCAGTCTATCCCCCTATGTTTTTGCCTATTTCTTCATCGTCCTCTCCAAGAAAGTCACTACCAAAAGAATTACCAGAGCCTGCATAATTATACTCAAAATCCTCACCAGCTCTGGAAGCAAGTGAGTTGACTGCATCTTTGTCGCTTAGCATTGAAGCAGTTGTGTGCACCAAATTTAATGTTCTCTCAGCAGCCTCATTGCCCTGTTCAGCTAAAATTTGATAAGATGGAACAAGATGAGTAAATGCCTCAGCTTAAAAAAAACAGAGTCTAAAACAACTTGATATTCTTACTGAAATTGTTACTTCTTTTCTGCCTCATTGACATCCCTTAACTCACTAACAATGGGCTCTTCCCATTCAGATGTACCTTCTTTTCTCTCATGATCTCTCTTTTCTTGCATCAAGGGCTCCCCTTGGCTTCCCACGCTCACACCCTAATCTTCACCATCTAAGGTGGGACTCCTTTCACTCACTCTTGCCATGCTGGAAGAAATAACATGCATTTTGTCACTTATTTCCTCTCCTTTTGCCTGAGAGCAACTCAACCTCTCACTTAGTTCACTCCCTTCCCTCAATCCTAATAGTGATTGGACAACCACTAAGTCATCTGCACTTATAACAATTGTGGAAATTTCAAGTGGTACAGTGACATTCAAGGGATGAGAAACATCCATCGAAATAGTAGTTGTGAGTGTCAACGGATAATTGCTCTGAAGCTTATCCTCGAGAGACAATCACTGGTTGATGGATGAAGAATATCCGTCGAGAGGGAAGAAATGATAGAGTTTGGAGTTGAAACTACTGTAGAATTTGTGGTGATTGATTTGAGATTATGCACAGATTTCTCGGTGGAATCAGAAAGAAACGGCAAGCGAGCCAACAAATCATCTAAAAGATGATGCTCACTTGCTTGAGATTTTGGCTTCTCCATGAGGGTTAAAGATGGAGAATCAGGAATTGATGTGTGTATCATGTCCACATCCAGTGAGTTTGTGGGAGAATTTTATATTTGAGGTATTTCAATTATAAAATATTTTGGCTGTGACTCCATATTTATTGGAGCCACATCAATCTGACTTGAGATGGTGCATTAACTGAGTCTTTGACTACAGTTGGCACTATGTGTGCACCCTGTGTATCCCCAATTATTTTAGATTTCTTCTTTCTAGTGTAAGTTTGAGGGTGGTCTGTGTCCCTAACCATTTTGGCATGTGCTCTTGGTTGAGAGCTTGTTTCAACAGTCACATCTTTTCGGGAGGATAAAATACACAACTATAATATAATATAATATAAACAACTTTACACAATAAAACTTACAATAGTTCGTAAACCCTGGACCAACCACCTTCCAAAAGCTTCTTCTTTGCTTCCTCGAATTACGTAGCTAAACAGCGCAAGCTAATCCTCACTGGAGGTTAAATTTGAAAACAGGATAGTATGAGCGAAAGAAATGCTAAGCAAGATCATTATAGCGAAAATAGGGTCGTTTTGATATAAAACCGACATCTGCATTAGAGCAGAACATTTAAAAAAAATCATAATTATTGAATCATAAAATTTTAGTTGAGGAATCCCATAATTGATTCCTTAATTGTATTCAAACCATTTTGAAATTTTTGAGCAAAATGCTTCAGCAATACTTTGAATCTTGACGAGAATAAAACTCGTAAAACAGTGTTTACGGAAATATCGTAAACCACCATAACAAGAAACAATGATTATGGATTGAATTATAAACTTTACTCAAAATCGAACTTTATACTTATTTTGTTGTCATATGAAATTAAATATCAATACGAACTTTGAAGCTCACAACATTCCATACTGAAGTCAACATCAATCATCTATACTAATACCAGCTTTGATATTTAACAACAATGTAAGTATCAATATAAATCAGAATCTGAATCAAAACCATAATTCACTTTATTCCAAAACAGAAACATTGATAAATCATTTATTCTATGATTATCAAACCAATTAAGAAATTTAGATATCAATTTAGATTGGAACCAATTATATTTCATGTTGTTCCCGATGATCAGTCGCGAAATAACACCGGTATCCCGCAGCCATACCGTAAGTATAGGTACTACCCGTATCCCGAAGACATACGGTACTTATAGGGCGCCAGAAAAGGCATAACTAGCCTTGAAAGATATTACAGCTATACCGATATCTCGATCACCTACGTTGTAACCAGTAACCAGTAACCATTCCAATATTAAAAAACTTTTTTATTGAAAAATGAGCCAAATCAATTGACATCCTAAATAATTTTATTCCCCCATTCACTTAGGCAAGAATACTCGCAACAAAATCATCTTTCTCAAAATCCAAATTATTTATAAATCCAGTAATTTGATAAGAAAAATCACTTAGCTATTCTGAACATAGAACAGCAAAAGAATACTTGCATAAACAGAATCATTTAATTCAGCGATATGTAAAACATTTATCTATTATGAACTGAATAGGGAAAACAATACTTGCATGACAGGATTCAAAATATATATGACTTGAACAATAAGTTATGATAGGAATACTTGCCTTTGGGATTTAGCAGTTAATCACACTCGCAAAGACGCATTTATTCTGGCATTCTGCCTCAAAATATCACCGTCCTTCTTTTCAACACTTCACCGATATGCTGCTCCTGCGATTTCTAGAAGCCAGATATTCAATACCATTCCATCTCATTCTTTATCCAATATCTTGTCCCGATCAACTCGAGAGATCCGCATCTATAATTAAAATATAGAACTTTAATCGTCTAATCGATAATTACTCGACGAACTGCGCGTCAAAACCCTAACATCTACCCATACGATAGCCCGCACATAAATAAGGCAGTCAACCACAAGACATTGACCAACGTACACACATAATTCATATAACACATAAGCACATAATCCACGTATCACATAATTCATATCACATATGACTCAGTTCGTCAAAAGGTTCGACTCGGTACATTTTAAACTAAAATCGGGTCAAAAATATGATTTTTCGATCAATAATCGATTCAGAATAACTCGTAAATCAAATGACCCTTTTGAAACAAAAGAGTTTGGGTCTCGAAAGTATTTTTAATGAAAGCAGAATATTTTTTCTGAGTCTGTATGCGTTCGTTTCGTATTAAACGGATGAACAGTTGATTTATTATTAATTTTTGAACATTTTTCGGAATTAAAAACGGGTCTCCAAATCATTTTATAATTAAATAATAGGGCTCGAACACCCAAAAATAATTTTATAATAATTATTGAGCTTGGAAAATAATTTTGAAATAATATTTTAAAGCTCGAAACTATTTTTCTGAATTTTTAAATCAATAATAAATAATTAAATCTAATTAAATAATCAATTAAAATTAATTAATAACTAATTAAATTAATTAATCAATTAATATTTAGATTAATTGAATAATTAAATAATTAATGATCAACTAAAATTAAATAACTAAATAATTTGGATTTAGTTTTGAATTAAAAATAAATTTTCAGTATCAAAATAATGATTTTCAAAATAAAAATGAATTCTTTTAAAATAAAAACTGAATTTAAAATAAAATAAAAACTGTAGAAACATGTTTTTGATTTTGGAATAGGAGAAAACAAGATCTAAACCGGGTTGTACAATCAGGAAAACGGGTTGGGATGAATTGGATTCGGGTCAACAAGAATTCCCGCCGGAAAACGAAGAAGACGACCGGAAAATAATCCGGCCGCCGCCTGCCGCCCCGGCGACTCCTTCTGGGGTCAAAAACGGGGTTATTCTTCCCGGTATTTCATCCGAAATCACCCTAAATCATCTCTATAGTCCAAAAACAGTCACAAACACAACCAATGACCGGTTGTCTGTGATTTTCGATCAAAAATCTGAACATCACATCCGTGATTCTGGCGAAAGTGGATACAACAGAAAGCTGAACCAAATTCAACAATTAATATCTTAAAACGAAGCTTGTAACACGTATAATCTAACCCCCAAACTCATACCAACAAACGATTAACCATTAAACCAGAAAAATGAACCAAAATTTCGAAAAATTTATGAACTCGGTAGAATTATCGAGTAATAGAACAAGCATAAAATTATTAGTAATCGATTGTAAATAATCATGTAAAGCTAATCATAGCATCAAAACAAGCCAAAAATCCTTATACAAGAAACCCCCAAATCGAACATAAACCCTAAAATTACGAATTGAAAAATTATCTAACCTCGAATTGATTTGATGATATAAAATGGTAGAGGATGGTCTGCGATTCATTTTGGTTACTCATACTTGAAATTTGAAAATCAGAATCACCTTCAAATTTGGATTTGATTCTTTGAATTTTTCAAGAACAACAAGAATAGTTTTTTTTACAGAATTTTCAGAAAATCAAACTTCAATCACTACGTGATATTGAACTCTATTTTTGAAGTATAATATACCAAATTGACCAGAAAAATATTATCTACACGATGGAATCATCAAATCATATCAACAACATCAAGAACAAATTTTCATAATTTAATTATCTAATAATTCGAATATAAATAAATAAATAAGAAAATTACCTTAATTTCTGCACCAAAATGGTTGGTTGAATTAGAAAGTAATTTTCGAGAGCTTCGATTTGATATGCTGCACACCTGAATCGGAGTTCGGTAACGTACTCGTTCATGCTTTTGATTCTCAGGAACGTATCGGTTTCTAGGGTTTTTCTCTGTATTTACTGTATTTTTACTGGTTGCAAATGAATGAACGATATAAATGAAATAAGAAATAGGCTATTTATATTTACGGAATATTGGTTCGTTCTGGATCATTTTGGATCGATAAATTAGTTGCTTAGCCGATAAGTAACTACAAAACGATCCAAAATAGATTACTTAGTCGCTAAGTAACTATAAAAACGATACAATTTAATATCAGATTTGGATAATCATCAAAACCGAGCTTTTCATAAAACACCATATACGAAAATAATGTAAAAATATCTCATCTCTCGAGAATACGGGTTTTATTGATTTATCGAAATGGTTATCGTATTGAAAATCTTGCGCCGGGCCGCGCACGGGTCAAACCGTAATCCGGATCAAAAAAGTCAAAACACGGAAAATGTCCGTAATTACCATATTATGTTAAGAAAGAGTTTTCGGAAGAGTTTCGGGTTGTAAAAACGCAAAAACGGTTGAAGTTGGACGATTCCCGGCTTTATAAAATAATTTTGGTAATTATTCAGAAAATAATTGATAAATCCATAAATCATTATAAAATCACCTAACAGTCCAAAAATTACCAGAAAAATATCACAATTATCTATATTTTAATCTACACATTTAAAAATTAAAATATGCAAATAATATCATATATAAACATCCCAACATCAATTCCAATTATCATATAATTTACTAAAATTCACATAAAATCACATAAATAATTCTAAATAATAATAATAATAATATTTGAAAATATGGGATATTACAATCTACCCCCCTTATAAGGATTCCGTCCTCGGAATCAGCAGAAAAAAGCACTAAGGGTCTTGCTACCAACTTTCCAATCTTGCATAGGTAATTTTTCTTAAAATTTCCAATAACACTGAAATTCCTTATGCCACACAGTTATCACAAAAGCTTCACTCTGCACCATTGTTCCATTCACATTCTTTGACCAATTCCTCAATAGAATCACTTTTTACTAATTGCGAGAAAGAAGAAAAAAAGAGAAAGAAAAGAAAGAGAGATAGAGAGAGAAATAAAGGAACAGATTGACTTCGTTACACACCACTGATATTCTAATCGCATTGCAATCCACCGTTGCTATTGGTGATCCCATCACATAACCCTGCTTTGACTTGACCAGGATAACTCAACCTAACTTGATTGGCATACCTTCGAATGTTTGAGATGATAAAATCATGGATTTCAAAAGAAAAGAGATAAAATCTGAATTTGTGAAAAAGTATTATTGAAGCAAGAGAATAACTGAGACATCAATATGATCAAATGAACTTGGTATTGCAAGCCCAAACTAAGACACTACTAAGGTTGTTAAACTTCATGTATCCACAACACACACAAGTGATGGCGTCCCATCCAACTCATGTCACACAGACAGGTATACCTTGTGTCCCCTAAAGTTAGGGTTATTCATCCCAGTCAAAATAAAAAAAATATCAGAAGAATTCAAAATCAAATGAATAAAATTGGAAAGATTTCAAAGCTGATATTTCTGAAGAAAAAAAAAATGAAATCCAGAAAACAAGATTGAGGCATAAAATGATTAACGAGTGTCAGGGAATATATCCTCTAACAGATATCCCTTTATGAGAGAAGCCAAAAGAAATTATAGAAAGAGAAGGTATTGCCAAAATCTTAATGCGTATCTTCTATTTGAATTCTTCTGTTGTCGTCTGATCCTCGACACTTCTTTATATTCCAGGGATATCGATAATCTTCATCGTCGTTGAATCGTAGTAGCCTCGAAAGGTTCCACAATAGAAGTTTTGCAACTGCCAGGAGTTCCATCCAGCTGAACACAACCATCTCAAACAAATGTGCCTGTCTTAACTTACTCGTTGGTACTATATCCAATAGTCCAACAGGAACTCGATATGAGCTCAAACGTCCTCACATAGCTATACACTTCTACACAGTCTCGTTTCTAGTTTACTATAACCTCAGCTCTGATACCAACCTGTAATGCCCCCAAATCCGGGGTTAGAGGATTTGGTCATTACTATGAAACCTCAATCAAAAATAATCTGTTAAATCAATAATTAAATGCCAGCGGAAGATATTTATCATCTATGACCCCAAACTAATCCAAGATCTTTTAAGGTTACAGTTCTAGAAATAAGAAATCCAAATTCCACAAATAAAATTTTCACTTTCTTTTAAAACTTTTTTCAATAAATTCCAAACTCAAAGCTAAACCCCCTAGTATAACTTCAAAAAGAAGTATACTAGGCCCCACTACAAAATAATACAATTATAATATAATATAATATAAACAACTTTATACAATAGAACTTACACTAGTTCGCAAACCCTGGACCCACCTTCCAAGAGCTTCTTCTTTGCTTCCTCGAATTACGCGGCTAAACAGCTCAAGCTAATCCTCACTGGAGGTTAAATTTAAAAACAGACAAGTATGAGCGGAAGAAATGCTCAACAAGTTCTTTATAGCATATATAGGGTCTTTTAGATATAAAACTGACGTCTGCAATAGAGCAAAACCTTTAAATATCATAAATTTCTAAATCAAAAAATTTTAGTTGAGGAACCCCAAAATTGGTTCCTTAATTGTATTCAAAACCATTTTAATATTTTTTTTGAGCGAAATGCTTCACCAATACTTTGAATCTTGACGAGAATAAGACTCGTAAAATAGTTTTTACGGAAATATCGTAAACATCAATAACAAGAAACAATGATTATGGATTGAATCATAAACTTTATTCAAAACCGAACTCTTGATATTAATACTCATTTTGTTGTCATTCTCCGACGGGCGTACTATCACATGCTAATCAGCCCGTGTGATAGCACTGAGTCATGATTCATAGAAATATGACCCCAAAACATGAGTACTCAAACAAAAGGCAATATACCTGCCTGTGGCACAAATTGTGTCATAATATTCCATATGACACTTAAAAATAGCCCTCCGCTGGACCGTCCGTCCCGGTCACTTACAAAATTATGATCCAATCTTAAAACCTTTTATTGAAAAAGGGGTCATAATAATTGACACCCAAAATAATTTTATTCCCCTATTTCTTGGGTAGGAATATTCGAATCCAAATCATCTTTCTCAAAATCCAAAACATTTATAAATCCAGTAATTTGGTTAGTAAAATCACTTAGCTATTCTGAACATAGAATAGCAGAAGAGTACTTGCATAAATAGAATCATTTAATTCAGTGAAATGTTAAACATTTATCTATTCTGAACTGAGAATAGGAAAAACAATACTTGCATGATAAGATTCAAAATAAATATCACTTGAACAATAAGTGATGATAGGGATACTTGCCTTTGGTGTTAGTAGTTAATCACGCTCGTAAAGACGCATCTATTATGACATTTTCTCTCAAAATATCCCCGCATTTATTCTACCAATCCTTTGGCATGCTGTTAATGTTGTGTTGCAACCTAATATTCCACACTATTCAACTCTAGCCTTTATCCATTCCATCTGGTCCTGATCGTCTTGAAAGACTCGCATCAATAATTAAAAGATACAACTTTAATCATCTAAACGATAATTACTCGACGAACTGCGCGTCAAAATCCTATCGTCTACCCATACAATAGCCCACACATAAAGAAAACAGTCAAATACAATACTCTTGACTCACGTATGCACGTAATTTATATTGTTAGGTAACACACACTGTAGAGGGGGGTGAATACAGTGTATAGCACAATCAAATCGAACTTTAATAACTCAAGTAACAGAAAACAAACTTTATTTAAAACAATAAACTCTGTTACAGTATGGAACTGTCCTCTCTCAGTGATGAACAAATATCACGAGAGCTGTTAGGGTTACAATGAATAATCTTATCGATAATGATAACACTTATAGTGTAAACCCTATGTCTGTGTTTATATACTACACAGTTACAAGATAATCGCTAATTGATATGGAATATAATTCTGCTTCCTAAAATATATCAATCAGATATCTTTTCTTCCAAGTATTCCATTCTTCACGGAATTTCTTCTTCATGCATATCTCTTCTTACGTTTGTCCAGATCTTCTCTTCCTGTAAATCAGCTGCCTTCCTTATCTGAATATTTCCTTTAAGTCATGATATTATCTTCTGATAAATATCTCCTGAACCTTAAGTACTGATGACTTAAGTTCTGACTTCAGTATAAGTACTGATTTCAGTTAAGTACTGATTTGTCCTGTTTAAGTAAGATCTGAAAACTAAACATAAATCATATTAGACATGACATTATCAAATATATCTAACAATCTCCCCCAACTTGTAAATTAGCATAATATACAAGTTTAATAGATATTTGATGATGTCAAAAACATTAAGTACAAATGCATGAGAATTTGACTAGATAACTACAACCTAAAGTCCTTAAAGCTTTACCAACTTTAACTTCTAATAACAACTTCAGTCTGTATTCATATCAGAATTTGAGCAGTTGTAGATCTTGACTTGGCTTCACTTTATGATCTCTCTGATCTCAGGAGTTGTTCTGAGATAATTCTTTAACAAACATCTCTCAGCATATCTAAGTTCATCAATTATCCTCCTTTTAGCATCTTTAAGTTCTGCAGAATCTTCACCAGTTTGAAAGATTGCAGCCCTGAGATCATTAATTTTAGCTTTCCTTATGTCCTGATCCAGTCTGATCAAATATGCCTTGTCAGACTCAAGATTGAATTCCACAGCCTTGTAACCCGGAAAAGTAGTTATAATCTTAGCAGAGTTAGGCTTCATCTCAACAATATCACCCTTGTGATCTCTGTACTTTGGAAGATATATGCTGTCAGACTTTACAGAATAAAGCCTTTTCTGTCTCCGAATTTGACTCTTCAAATAGCTTGCAGCACTTTCTGTTATTTTGTCATTCACTTGAAGTAGGAATAGTACATGTTCCAATTCTTTAAAATACTTCAGTGGAATGGCATTTTCCCTTATATGATAAACCCTACCATCTGTCATGAAGTACTACAAGATGTGTTCTCTCAAGTAGGTATGATAAACCATATGTACAGATTCTAGTTGATTCAATCTTTCAGGAGTTGCTCCAATACCTGGTTCACTTAAGGAAGTTGGATCATTGGTTGTGTTCTGTATTCTTCTTTCATCAGCACTACCCAATCCAGATTTATCTCTTGCTTCCTTTCCAGTAACCACTCTTGCTTCAAAACCACTTGCAGCAGTCTTCAAAGGTTGAGTCTGTTTGGCTTTGGTGAATCCTGGTAGGAGTATCTTTGAAGGTTTAACATGAGCAATGTCAGAGGTTTCCTTTGATTTATCTTCTGATATCAAGTTAACTTGAGCTATGTCAGAGGTTACTTGCTTCTTTGAGATATCAGAACTAACTATATCTTTACTCTGAACAACTTGAGCCATGTCAGAGGTTGTCTTAGAAACTTTTCTTGAAGTCAGAGCAAGATCATCATCTTCAGCAGTAATATCTTCATCCACAGGAGGCACATAAACCTTAATAGGTTCACCAACTTTCTCTTTGCCCTTGGACCTTGGATCTATCTGCAATTGTGATTTAGCCTTGGTTGCTTCAGAACTTATTCTTTCTTTTATCACAATGCCTTTGGTCTTTGGAAGTTTCTTTTTACCAACATAAGCTTCAGATTTAGAATTGACCTTTTCTGACTTAAGTCTAGCTTCTCCTTCCATCAGACTCTCCAAGTCCATTCCTGGATTTTCTTTCAGAAATAACTGTCTTGATATTTCTTCATCAAGATCCAAAAGTTCATCAGAACTTATCCTTATACCAGTAGCAGAAGTAATTCTTTTTCCAGCATCAGAACTTGTCCTATGACTTGTAGTTTCAGTTCTTCTTGATGAGAAACTTCTACCTTGACCATGACCTCCACCCATTCCAGAGTTTCCCTGGTCATCTTTTTCATCATCCTTCCCCTTCAGTGTCTTAACAGTTTTGCATTTGGACTTAATTACTTTATCCCCCTTTTTGGCATCAGCAGGTAATAGAAGTGAGACAAGCAATTCCACTGAGGCTTGGATTTCATCGAGTTGAGATTGCTGAGAAGCTTGATTTTTCAAAATATTATCAATCTGAGACTGTTGCTTCTCTTGGATCTTCTCAAT
Organism: Apium graveolens; assembly: GCF_009905375.1. Classification (NCBI taxonomy): domain Eukaryota; kingdom Viridiplantae; phylum Streptophyta; class Magnoliopsida; order Apiales; family Apiaceae; genus Apium; species Apium graveolens. Next base: position 165,672,638 of record NC_133651.1, read on the forward strand.
GTAACCAACTCTGTCAAAGGTAGGTTGGAAGAATTTTTTCTTATCAAGTTTCCTAGTCATATCTTGCTTGAGCAATTCTTCCTTAACTTGACGTAACTCTGCATGAGTTGTTGAATGGAGACCTTGCAGATGTCTAGTACTCAATGCAGTGACTCGAAGCTGTGTCTTGAAACCATCATTAATTAACAATTCATCAGCTTTTGCCAAGTGCTCAGCAAGAATCTTTTCAGATGGAACAAAGGTAACTGAGTTCCATTCCTTAGTCCACTCCTGTCCTCTAGGAGTTTCACTCCAAGGTACTGGTGCTGCTCTTATAACAAACTTCTTAACTAGTTCAGATTTATGAATAGTTTGTTGAGATGCAGGTCCTGAAGGACCAGCTTCATCAGCATCTGCATTAATAGCAGCATCACCAGTATCATCAGCATTTGAAGCATCAGAACTGACAGAATCAGCATCTTCTGATAAAACAATAGTATGAGAAGTAATTGAGGCTTCAGCATCATCCTCTAAGTGCTGATCTGTTTCCAAATTCTGATCAACAGCCATATCCTGATGCTCACCTATATTCTGATCATCATCATCTAGATGCAGAGAAGGTGTTATAGATGGATTAATTGTTGTTCGAGCTTCTAAGTAGAGAACCTCAGGAACAACCAGGTTGTGAATATCAATTTCAACACTTGTGCCTGGGTCTACAGGAGATACAGGTTCATGTACAAGAGACGCAGATGGTGTGTTTGCCTTATTTGTAGCAGCTTCCTGAGTTGGGGACAATGAAGAGGGAGATGCAGTAGCTTCAGCAAATTCTGGTTCTTTTGAGATCAGAGATTCCTGATCTCCTTCCGTCACTGCTGCTTCCTCATCATCTGAAGCTGGACTTTTAGCTCTCTGTTTCTTGTATCTCTTTGAAGGTGGGGATTCCTTGGGAGGTTCACCAGAAGTCATTCTTCTAAGCCTTTTGAGAAGCTTAGATCCCCCAATTGCAGAATCCTTCTGAGAAGGGACCTTCTCAGCTTCTTTAACAATAGGTTCTGATGCAGAAACCTGTTCCTCACTGTCTGACTCATCTCTCAGAACAATCCTCCTTCTCTTCTGTGGTGTCTGAGCAACAGTCTTTGTCCTTTTGGGCTTGGAAGATGAAGGCTTCACAGTAGGTGCCGAGGATGAAGGTTGAGCTGTCTGTGAAGGTGTGAGATATGTTTTGAGATATGTTCTGAGAGAGGGTTGAGGTATAGATGTATGTGTTGTATGTTCTGATGGTTGGTATGGTGTTTGGGATGTGGTGATAGGTTGAACATCAGGATAAACAGATCTATAGGTTTGAGGATCAACATTTACCAATATCTGCTTTACAGACTGAGGTATCTGTAAGGGTCTAACCACCGTTTTCTTAAGGTCAGCATTTACCAAGTCATTAAAAGCCCGTTTTGCAAGTTTAAAGGGTGGAAATAAGTCAGTGGTAGGTTGAGGTTCATCAGCACAACAGAAATTATATATAAGCTGACAGAATCTAGCAAAGTAGATAAAATTTCTATCCTCTGTCATTCTATCCCCTATAAAACCTATCACAACACTTGCAAAATCAAAATGAGTTTGGTTAATAATAGCATACCCGATGTGGTGACTCATTATTGGAATGACATCAAAGTTGGAACACTTATTCTCGAAGGCTTTAGTGATGCAGTCAAAGAAAAAGGTCCATTCCTTTCTGATATGTGCTCGTTTCAACTGTCCCAGCTTAGCCAAACTCTTCTCATACCCTAAACTGGCCATGAGCTGCTGTAGAACTGATCCCTCCGGTGATGAGAAAGTGCAGCCTTCTGGTAAATGTAAAGCCTTGGGAACTGTTCCAGGAGTTACGACATGCTCATCATCATTTACTTCAAAAATAATGCTTGGAGTACCAGTTACACCACCATTATCAAAATGCCCAGTTCGCCAAAACGTCAGAACTTGTTGGCTGGAAAAGACTGAAGGCTGGGTCAAGGCATACCCAATTTTACTGTGTGCAAGAAGATCTTGCATAAAATGCAACTCAGATGGGGCTTCATCATGATTTAGGATTGCAACATAGTTGTTGGGAACGAACTTGGCTCCATCTATGATCAAATCCTTAGGTGCCATGAGAAAAAGTTGAGAATTAAGGTTGCCTGTAAAGTGTTTAAGAAAAAGTCTGTATGAAAAACAACGTCAGGAGATGAGAGATAGTAAAAGTAAAGAAATAGAGATAAAGTGTAAAAGTAAATAAAAGATGGTAGAATCTTCTCTCTCTCTTACTTATACATGGTTAAAAAAATAACCGTTGGACACCTTTCATACATGCAGCAATAATTAATAGTTAATGGGTACGAGAAAACAGTAATCATTACTTATCACGTGGAGTGTTTCAAGGAAAAAACACGTTCCACTTACCAAGTAATCCCATTAATTGAGGTAAGGCAGTTTTAATTCAAAATTTAAACTATTCCCACTTATTTAATCATTTCCACTGCAAAACCAATATTCTGTAAAAATATTCAAGTGTGAGAATGACCAAAAAAAATAAATCAAGAAAACAAGTGCTGATATTTTAAAATCAGAACTTAATTTATATCAGTAATTAAAATGGTCATCAGAATATGGATATATCAGGATTTGAAAATGCAACATAATTTAAAACATCTCAGAGACAAAATCTTGCAAAAATATAAAATTCCATTAATATATCAAGAGAATACATCCATGAAATTGAAATTTACATCAGAACATTACAAGACTGTCATAAGCTACTGAACCTAACATCAACAGCTTTTATCCTTGGCTAAGAAGCCGGACAAAGCTGACGATGAAGAAAAATAGGAAGAAGAAAACAAATTATTTCTTCTCCCGACTCTCTACAAAAAGAATAGCGAGTCGAATGATTCGCTCTTGTTGGCGGAGAGCTTCGAGCCTTTCTTCTTCCAATCGCTCCAGATGGCGATGATAGTCCATGTAAAAGAACAGGAGGTGTGTGAGAACCTCCTGGGGAATCGAGTCCGAAATCTCATCAGGAATGACAGTTACGTGCCATTCCTGCTGCCAATCCTCACAGCTCAACTCCATATTGAAGGTCTCATAGTTTAAAAACATATTATAGTTAACCATGATTGTGTTGGTATGAAGGAAAAGAGAGTGAGTTTGTGAAAAAAGAAATGATGTGTAGGCTGATGTGAGGTGATGGTTTATATAGGTGATAGAATGCCAGGAGACGCAAGGATAATTTAATACGTACAGGTAGAAATAATTCTACCTCGTCTCCCTAGACCGGGAAGAAGAAAAACAGTCATTGGAAAAGTAAAACAGGGTTTAATGCGCACAAGAAACAAGTAAAAATTAATGTGCATGTACGTATTCCACTAACCCTAATTGTGTTGACTGTTAATATCTTACCCGTTCATATTCTGATTTAAAATAAGACTGTTTCAGATTTTAACCACAAATAAGTGAAGTAGAGGATCAGAATTTAATATCAGCACTTAGACTTATATCAGAACTTAACAGTCATCAGAACATGATTTCTTAACTCAAAAAATGAATGCCTATCTCTGTGATTCTTCACACAAATTCTGTTTCGGTTCTTCAGAACTTATTTATCAGAACTTCCAGCAGAACTTGTCCTCAGAATTTATGCAATCTGACACATAAACTGTTCATCTAAATCAACATTGAACACCACAGTAATTTTCATCATTCATATGGAGTGCAAGTGTGTGCATTAAGAAAAATATCAGACAAAGAGTAAAGTCTGATTCACTTCAGTACATCTTAGAAATAAGGCATAACTTAGAACTTTACTTAAAATCTATCATTATTCTGAAGCCTACTTTTGAATGAGTTCATGCATGAGTCCACCTCAACTGTTGTTGTGCTTATTTTATGCATCTTTTGAAATTCCATTTTACAGTGGCTTCTCAGTGTAAGTGAGTTACGACTGCTTATCAGAATTTATGCAATTATCAGGGTATTTCTCCAGTAATCATAGAGTGTGAAAAGTCACCAAGAAAAATATTTATTTTGCTTTTTCTGATGCATATTACTTAATACCAGCTATGCACTTGGGTCGTCCCTTCCACATTTTTACTCTAGATCTTCAAAGGAGTACCTGATTTTTATTCCTTGTTTCTTTTCCTTTTTCTTTTGATAAGTGAGGTTTATCAGCACTTAGTACATTCAACAGATTTACTAACATCAGAACTTAATAGATGAGAAGCATTATTAATAAGATAGACAAAGTAAACTTGACTAAGCTCAATATCAGAATTTGCTTGTGTCAATAGACTTCCACATAAATAATTACTTCTAATGTGGGATCTCTAGTATATTAAAGACTACTAGGTCAGCATCTAGCATAGTTATACTCATAGGATTGAATAGTCACATAAACAGTCATATCACTATCAGAGTTTAGAAATTCACATCAGACAATAATCAGTACTTAAACAATTTTCAATCAAGCACAAAATACAAAGAGAGTAATTTCTGCAAATACTGATCATAAAGTCTGATGCATCAGAACAAGAGCTAAGCAAATTTAGAGAAAGAACCTGAAACCATTCCAAGTTCATTTACCAATCTTGTAAAAGTAGCTTCACATAGTGGTTTTGTGAAGATATCTGCTAGTTGTTGATCTATTGGAACAAAGTGCAATTCCACTGTACCTTCATCCACCTGTTCCCTTATGAAGTGGTACCTAATGCTGATGTGCTTTGTCATTGAGTGTTGAACTGGATTACCTGACATAGCAATAGCACTTTGATTATCACAGTAAATAGGGATTTTAAAATATGTTAACCCATAATCCAGTAACTGATTCTTCATCCAAAGAATCTGTGCACAACAGCTTCCTGCAGCAATGTACTCTGCTTCTACAGTTGATGTGGAAATTGACTTTTGTTTCTTGCTAAACCAAGAAACCAATTTGCCTCCAAGAAATTGGCAGCTTCCACTTGTGCTTTTCCTGTCAATTTTGCAACCTGCAAAATCTGCATCTGAGTAACCTATTAGTTTAAAATCTGATTCTCCGGCATACCATAATCCCAGATCAGCTGTTCCTTTAAGATACTTGAAAATTCTTTTCACAGCTGTTAAGTGAGGTTCTCTTGGATCTGCTTGAAATCTTGCACAATAACAGGTAGCATACATGATATCAGGTCTACTAGCAGTTAGATAGAGAAGAGAGCCAAACATACCTCTATAATCAGTAATATCTACTGATTTACCAGTATCCTTATCCAGTTTTGTTGCAGTGGCCATGGGAGTGGATGCAATTGAACAATATTGCATTCCAAATTTCTTCAGCAAATTTCTAGTGTACTTGGTTTGACAAATAAAAGTGCCTTCTACATTCTGCTTGACTTGAAGGCCCAGAAAATAGCTAAGTTCCCCCATCATACTCATTTGATATCTTGACTGCATCAGTTTGGCAAACTTCTTGCAAAGTCTGTCATTTGTAGAACCAAAGATGATATCATCAACATATATCTGAACCAGAAGTAAGTCCTTTCCATGGTTGAGGTAGAATAGTGTTTTGTCTATAGTTCCTCTGTTAAATCCACTTTCCAGAAGAAACTGAGCTAATGTCTCATACCATGCTCTTGGAGCTTGCTTAAGGCCATAAAGTTCTTTATCAAGCCTGTAGACATGATTAGGATATTTGGGATCTACAAAGCTTGGAGGTTGTTCAACATATACTTCCTCCTCCAATTCTCCATTGAGAAAAGCACTTTTCACATCCATTTGAAAGACAGTAAACTTTTTTGAGCAGCATAAGCCAAAAATATCCTTATGGCTTTCAATCTAGCAACTGGTGCAAATGTTTCATCATAATCAATTCCCTCATGTTGAGAATATCCTTTTGCAACCAACCTTGCCTTATTCCTTGTAATTATGCCATCACTATCAGTTTTGTTTCTGAATACCCACTTTGTACCAACAACAGATCTGTTCTTTGGTCTTGGCACTAGGGTCCAAACTTTGTTTCTTTCAAATTCATTTAACTCTTCCTACATTGCTTGCACCCAATCAGCATCTTGAAGAGCTTCTTCTACTTTCTTTGGTTCAGTCGGAGAAAGAAAAGAATTATAGAGACATTCATTTGAAGTAGCTGTTCTAGTTCTGACACATGCATCAGGATTTCCAATTATTAAGTCAGGTGTATGTGATTTAGTCCACTTCCTTGCAGATGGAAGGTTTTCTCTAGAACTGGATGCTCCCCCATGATCCACGCTATCTTCATCAACATTTTATGATGCTCCCCCTGAAACTATGCTCTCTGAGTTGGATTCTTCAGAATTTAAGTTTTCAGAATTATCAGAACTTGGCTTATCAGAACTTGACGAATCAGAACTTGAAGAGCCAGATGTATGTTCTGATGCTTCTTGAGATGCGGTTATATCTTGAGTATGCTCCCCCTGTATAGGTGCATCTTCCTTTGGCGTAGTCACCACAGTTTCAATAACATCAGAGTTTAATCCATCAGAGTTTGCAGTATCAGGATTTAGACTGTCTGGATTTTCAGTATCAGAATTTAAGTCTTCATTTTCAAATCTCAGCTGATCATGATCATTGAAATCTTCAAGTCCAGTAATCTTCTTATCATCAAAAGAGACATTGATAGATTCCATGACCACTCTTGTTCTCAAGTTATAGACTCTGAAGGTTTTTGTGGAAAGTGGATATCCAACAATGATTCCTTCATCAGCTTTTAGATCAAATTTGGATAGCTGTTCAGGGTGTCTTAAGAACAAAGCATTTGCATCCAAATACATGAAAATACTTCAGATTTGGCTTCTTTTTCTTCACCATCTCATATGGTGTCTTTCCTTGCTTGTTAATGAGTGTTGCATTCTGAGTAAAACAAGTAGTCTGCACAGCTTTAGCCCAGATATAGGTTGGAAGCTTTGCTTCATCAAGCATTGTACGTGCAGCTTCAATGAGAGTTCTATTATTTCTTTAAACAACTCCATTTTGCTGTGGAGTTCCAGGAGCAGAAAATTCCTGCTTGATTCCATGGTTTTTGCAGAACTCTTTCATTATCAAATTCTTGAACTCAGTACCATTATCACTTCTTATTTTCTTCACAGAATCTTTGACCAATTTATCCAGTTGTCTGACATGATCAATCAAGATAGATGCAGATTCACTTTTTGTGTGCGAGAAATACACCCATGTGTATCTGGTGAACTCATCAACAATGACCATAGCATATTTCTTCTTTGCAATAGACATGACATTTACTGGACCAAATTGATCAACATGTAGTAGGTGATAAGGCTCAAGAATTGATGATTCAGTCTTGCTCTTGAATGAGGATTTCCTTTGTTTAGCCTTCTAACAAGAATCACAAAGGCCATCAGGAGCAAATACTAACTTTGGCAGTCCTCTCACAAGATCTTTCTTGACTAATTTATTTATATTGTTGAAATTTAAAAGAGAGAGTTTCTTGTGCCAATTCCAGCTTTCTTCAATTGATGCTCTACTCATCAGACAGATTGCAGAACCATCAGTACTTGTTGAAAGCTTGGCTTTATAAATGTTACCATGCCTGTATCCTTTCAGAACAACTTTACCTGTAGATTTACGTACAACTTCACAGTGTTCTTCAAAGAAATCCACATGATAACCTCTGTCACAGATTTGACTAACACTCAGCAGATTATGTTTAAGTCCTGAGACTAGAGCTACTTCTTTAATGATGACATTCCCAAGATTGATATTGCCATATCCCAATGTTTTTCCAATGTTGCCGTCTCCATAAGAAACACTTGGCCCAACCTTCTCCACAAAGTCTGATAGCAGGGCTTTATTTCCAGTCATATGTCCTGAACATCCACTGTCCAGAACTAGGATGTTTTTCCTGTTGCCCTGCAATCACAAAGACCACTAATGATTAGTTTTAAGGACCCAGACTTGCTTGGATCCTTTGGCCTTTTTAAGTTTGTTAACATTTGCAGCGGATTTAGTATCAGAGTTTATGTTAACATTTTTCTTATCAGAATTTACACTATCAGACTTTGAATCAGAACTTACACTAGAAGGAACAATGATAACTTTCTTTAAAGAAGGTTTTATTTGATAATAATCATAGTACAAACTATGATACTCCTTACAAGTATAAATGGAATGCCATAAACTACCACAATGAAAACAAGGATTTTGTGGCTTATATCTAACAGACTAACTCTTAACTCCTGATTTTGAAGGTAAGAAGTTTATGTTATTATTCTTCCTGCAAAAAGAAGCCAGATGGTTAGAACTTCCACAGTTATGACACATTTTTCTAGGAACATCAGGAACAGGCTTATAATCATTGTTTTTATTCACGCCTTCCTTTTCATTCCTATTTTTCCTAGGTGATTTTACCTTTTTTTCATTCTTAACATCTTTCAGCTTATGCTTAAGCTGCTTCTTTGTCATTAAGCCTACGTTTACTTCAGTTGTCTTTTCCTGTTTTAGTTTGTGAGAAGTTAATTCCTTTTTAACTTCTGATTTCTCAGTATCAGACTTTACAGCTACAAACTAAATAGGTTTTAACTTTGGCTTTTGTTTAACAACTATAGGCTTAATATCTACAGTTCCTTTATCATTCTTATCCTCTCCATAACATAAGCCCTCTTTCCAGTTTTCACTACTTAACAAATTCTGAGTTGTTCTGCCAAAGTTAGTCCAAGTCCTGATAATCTCTCTTTCCTTTTCTAACTCAGCTTTTAGAGATTCATTCATTTTAAGTAATTCATCCCTAACATAGAAAGCATCATCTCTATCTTTCTGAGTTTGATGGAACATGACTAACTCTTTTTCTAAATAATCATTCCTCTTTTTACAGGCAAGATTTTCAGAAGTTAATCTTTCACATGTTAAAGTTTGATCTCTATAGCTAATGAATATGGTTTTAAGATATCTTCTCAACTCATTAATATTATCAGTATGAAAGGCATAAGTAGTTTGAGGTACCTTTAACTCAGCAGCTTCAGAACTGCTTTCAGCACTTGCCATATCAGCATTTGCCATCAAGGCATAATTCTCCTCACTTTCAGAATCTGAGGTGTCTGTCCAGCTTTTGTTCTTTGTGACAAGAGCCTTGCCTTTGTCACTCTTCACTTTCTTGCAATCAGGAGATATGTGGCCTTTCTCACCACAGTTGTAGCATTTGACATTTGTATAATCTCCTCTGTCAGACTTTCCTCCTTTGCCCTCAGATTTTCTGAAATTCTTCTTATCAGAACTTGATCCTTTCCTGGAAAACTTCTTTCCCTTCCTCAACTTCCTGTATGCAATCCTTGTGATTCTTTTCACCATAAGGGCACACAGCTTCATCATCTCTTCATCAGCATTCGTCTCAGGCAAGCTTTCAGATTCTGAGTCATCATCACAATCAGAACTTGATAACTCAGTATCAGACTTTGTGAAGAGAGCTTTACCCTTGCCTTTCCTTGAGGTAGCTGCCTTGGGGGATTCTTCTTCAGCCTTAAGGGCAACTGTCCTTGACTTTCCTCCTTTCCTCTTGCTTCTTTGTTCCATCTCAAGTTCATGAGTCTTGAGCATCCCATAAATTTCATCAAGAGTCATTTCATCAAGATTATAGTTGTCTCTTATTGTTGTTGCCTTCAAATCCCAGCTTTCAGGAAGAGCCAACAGGAATTTAAGGTTTGAATCTTCAACATCATACTCATGATTAACCAGTCACAAATCATTCAAGAGTTTGACAAATCTATCATATAAATCAGTCAATGACTCATTAGCCTTTGAGTCAAAGTGTTCATACTCTTGAGTGAGTATTGTCTTCCTGTTCTTCTTAATCGTATCAGTTCCCTGACATCTTGTTTCCAAGGCATCCCATATCTCCTTTGCAGTCTTGCAGTTTATTACCCTGTTTGACATTACATTATCAATGGCACTATGCAGTAAGTGTCGTACCTTAGCATCCTTAGCAATTGATGCGATATCTTCAGCAGTGTAGTCACTCTTCTCATTTGGTACTGACTTTGTTGCTTTACCTGCAACTGCAACAGCAAGCTTGGTTGGTTTGTGAGGCCCTTCCTTGATTCTATCAAGATATTCTGGATCTGTTGCTTCTAGAAATATGGTCATCGTCACCTTCCATATGGGATATTCAGATGGTGTCAATATGGGAACTCTAATAGCCTCATATCGGCTATGGATTTGTGTCTTTGGAGGTTCTTCAGTTTTGGTGGGCTTAGTTGGAGTTTCTACTTCAGACATGATTGTTTTTGGATCTTAAACTGTTTGTTTGTTAACAGATAGGCTTTGATACCACTTGTTAGGTCACACACACTGTAGAGGGGGGCTGAATACAGTGTATAGCACAATCAAGTCGAACTTTAATAACTCAAGTAACAGAAAACAAACTTTATTTAAAATAATAAACTCTGTTACAGTATGGAACTGTCCTCTCTCAGTGATGAACAAATATCACGAGAGCTGTTAGGGTTACAATGAATAATCTTCTCGATAATGATAACACTTATAGTGTAAACCCTATGTCTGTGTTTATATACTACACAGTTACAAGATAATCGCTAATTGATATGGAATATAATTCTGCTTCCTAAAATATACCAATCAAATATCTTTTCTTCCAAGTATTCCATTCTTCACGAAATTTCTTCTTCATGCATATCTCTTCTTACGTTTGTCTAGATCTTCTCTTCCTGTAAATCAGCTGCCTTCCTTATCTGAATATTTCCTTTAAGTCATGATATTATCTTCTGATAAATATCTCCTGAACCTTAAGTACTGATGACTTAAGTTCTGACTTCAGTATAAGTACTGATTTCAGTTAAGTACTGATTTGTCCTGTTTAAGTAAGATCTGAAAACTAAACATAAATCATATTAGACATGACATTATCAAATATATCTAACATATATAACATATAAACACGTAACTCACATATCACATCATTCATATAACACATGCCTCGGTTTGTCAAAAGGTTCGACTCGGTACGTTTAAAACTGAAATCGGCTAAAAAATATGATTTATCACTCAAAAAATCGACTCAGAATGACTCGTAAAACAAGAAACCTTTCGAAACAAAAGGTTTTGGGTCTCGAAAGTATTTTTATTTAAAGGGAATATTTTTCTAAGTCAATACGCGTTCATTTCGTAACAAACAGTAGAACGGTTTATTTATAAAATATCTTGTCCCAACACGAAATTAGGTGTCATAAAACTTTAATTACATAATCTTGTTCGACGTCTCCGATAAATATAGGCTGCGTTCCTGTATTTTCGGAATTAATTTCCCGAAAATCGGGCAGCGTTTCCTTTGTTTATCGGTCTACCCGTCGAATACAATCGACATCAATTCATCACAACAATCGATAATCACAACAACCAACATCCGCCAATTCCCAAACACCAATTCAATATCATTAATAATTATTATTCGTATTTTATATTTAATTCATATTTTATAGGTTTATTCGTAGGACTCAGAATTAATTCATCACGGTCCACCGTCGGCTTGCCGAGGCTCATTGCCGACGGCGGCGAAATCTGTCGGTGCCCGAATAATTCAGGTGTCCAGATAATTCCACTGATTAATCAATAATGTGACGGCCTCAACCCCGGGGTCAGGAGTTGACGTCACTAAACACAATTACCAAAAATATAAACAACAGAGTTATTATTATTAGAATATACTAACTTGACCCCAAACCGAGATCCGATCCAGGTTCAAGTATAATTCAGGTTTCTCATTATTACAAACTCTTTATTCACTATCTACGACACACTAACTTTATTCAGCAACTCTTCAGACCTCATGGTCTGATACAAACTACCTCAGAGGAGCCAGGTCCAGAAGGGACGGGAACACGGGTTGGTCTGACAGATCATCTAGGCATCTACGAAATATACGTAACAGTTTGCAAGGGTGAGCATAATCGCTCAGCAGTACCAAATATGAATAACAGATTAAAACAGTAATGTAACAATAATGGGAACAGAGCTGTAATCATGATATCAACATTTCATAATGATAATCAAAGTAACTGGATATCACTAACTAGCATGCTTTGTGAAAACAACATTATAGTGTGTTGTGTAATACCAGAGTCCAATTTTAGCATGCTAATCATTTTATAAAAACCGCTGTATCAATAAATCATGCTTTCATATAATTCACAAATCCCAATCAGATACATAGCGGATATGTGAAGACAGCTGATCAGGCTATCAACACCAGACGGCTATAACTGCCATCCCATCTACCTGTTCCGGAACTCAGAGACTAGCTAGGTCTCTGACCTGCTGGACTAATCGGTTTTATAATGTGCGCAACCGAATTAGCCTCTTACGCCACCTCAATAGGCCTACTCTGGCCCCAATGTATCCCATATCTGACCGTTTTATCCAGTTTTCAAAACACTTGTACCTATCTCCTTTCAAAACCATATATTTAACCAACACACATATAAACATCCAGTTCGCAAATCATTTCATTCGAGATAGGTACCTTTTGAAGTTACTTCTCCTTAAAACAATTCGAAAACAGTAATTTTATAACTACGGGGGATACGTAACTTAAAATATTTCTGTTCTATTACGAGAATAAAATATTTAGCTATTCATATACACTGAACCATAAAAGAATGGTCAGGGGTACTTGCCTTGCAACGCTTTATAAACCCTAATAGCTTTCATGCTGACTTTGATCCTGGAACAACTCGACTGGGATCTACAATTACAGAATACCCTAATTAGTTATACCGACATGCTTGATATCCTCATATCCTAATAACCCAAATCCGACAACCCGACTCGTATTATTATTATACACATAATCATGCAATTATATTTCTCGAACATAAATAGGGATATCACGTAAAACATAATTATGTATGATTACAAATATATTTTAGAAAAATTTGGCAGCAACTTCTTTATTTATAAGACTACCCGTCATTTATAATCGACGTCAACAATTCTCAATAATCTACAATATTATTTATCCTTTTATACAACTTACATCCCAACACCAATCACAACTAATTATTTAAGTCCGAAAATATTTTACATAATTATTTTATTTTATTTATTTATAGAATTTAGGGCTCAGAACATCGTCATCACCGTCCACCATCCGCTCGTAGCGAGTCATCGCGGTACGACGGCAAAATTTCCGGGGTACCCGATAATTCGGATTCCAACCAAAATTTCACCGATTTTTTTAAAATTATTTTTTTTACTGCACGGTATTTTATTTCACAAAATCAGTCAATAAAAATCCCTGCAATAACACAAATTAATTCATATTAAACCAACTGCACAATAATTAAGCCCATAATTAGAGCCCACTACTAAACCCAACTGCCAGGCCCAATAACAGGCCCAACAGAATCCAACACAGGGAAATAGCACAGCACAGGAACCACACGACCAGAGCACACACGCGCCACGGCTCGCGCGTACACACCGCACACAACTCACACTCACAACACACATAACACACACAACACCACACAATACATACACAATCACACACAATCACACACAATCGCCTACCGCCGCCACCAACCGGAAACCGGCGGCAACAGCAGCCAGAGAAAGGAAGAGATAGCAATGGAATACAAGAAAACAGGCAGCATAGTAATTACCGAGAGGAGGTGGAAGTAAGCGAAGGAAGAAGAAAATGAAAAAAGGAACCGAGAACGAGAGAGAAGAGAGAGAGCAACAGGTAGAGAAACAATAGAGAGATGATGTTTTAATTCTCCCCAAAGCCAACTGCTGACACGTATATGTTAATTAAATACGTGTCAATTTCTTTTATAAGATTTTGACACGTATCCCAGATATACTCGGGAACTGAAATTTTGCCTCGAAAACTGAATTTAACGAAATAAGTTGCGAATAAAACAACCTCCAAAAATTACGAAAATATCTTTAAAATATTATAAATATCCCGAAGTAAATAAAAACGTAAATTTCGAAATTTTTAAACAATTTTTAAGGTACGCTTTATACCCGCTTTTTAATAAATAACGAAACGACGCGCGCATGAAACGATTCCCGAAAATTTCCAAAATAATTTTAAAATTCTCCGAATAATACGAACTTAATAAAATATAAATTTCATATTTTTTAAAGATTCCCATAATTAAATATGGATTTTAGCATTTAACACACTCAGAAAATCATTTGAAAATGAATAATTAACAAAATATTAATTTCTTAATTTTATAAAGTCCTAAAAATAATCATTGAAATTATAAAATTAGAAAACCAATTTTAAAGACAACCCAAATATTTATGGAATTAAAATTACAATAAAGTCACTTTTACAAGCAAAATAAAATCACATAACTCACCAATAAATCACAAAATTCCAATCCCACATATCAACAAATCATAATTATCTAAATAACAATCAATAACCGCTGCCAAAATCAATACACATCTTTTCTTTATTTACTTAAACTTTTATCACACTTCCAAATATTAGAAATAAAATTAAAGTACACGAGTCGTTATATTCCTTCCCCCTTAAAAAGATTCTGTCCCCAGAATCTGAGTCATCTAAACAAATGAGGATATTTATCAAGCATGTCTGACTCTAATTCCCAGGTAGACTCTTCTACTCGAGGATTTCTCCATAAAACTTTTACTATAGGAATTGACTTATTTCTAAGGACTCGTTCCTTACGGTCTACGATTTGAACCGGTTGTTCTACATAGAATAAATCTGGTTGAAGCTCAATCGGTTCATATTCCATAACTTGATTCGAATCAGGGACATAGGGCTTCAACATAGACACGTGGAACACATTATGAATGTGCTGCCACTGCGGGGGTAACGCTACCTCGTAAGCAACCCTTCCCACTTTCTTCAAAACCTCAAAGGGTCCTATGAATCTAGGGCTAAGTTTACCCTTCTGACCAAATCGTACTAACCCTTTCCAAGGCGATACTTTTAGTAATACCAAAGCTCCTATCTCAAAGTCCATGTCTTTCCTATGCAAATCTGCGTATTTTCTTTGTCTATCTTGAGCTGCTTCCAATCTTTTCCGAATCAACACTATAGCATCTCTAGTCTGCTGAACCAACTCAGGGCCTAACACTTTCTTTTCTCCTACTTCATCCCAGTACAATGGTGACATGCACTTTCATCCATACAAAGCTTCATAAGGTGGCATCCCTATACTGGCATGGTAGCTGTTATTATATGAGAACTCAATCAAAGGTAGGTGCTCATCCCAATTACCCTTAAAATCTAGAACACAGACTCTCAACATATCCTCTATGGTCTGAATTGTTCTTTCACTTTGGCCATCCGTATGAGGATGATAGGCGGTGCTCATATTTAATTTCGTTCGTAAGCACTCTTGGAATTTAGTCCAAAACCTAGAATTAAATCTAGGGTCTCGATCCGATACTATAGAAACACGAACTCCATGTTTGGTAACTATCTCATCCCAGTATAACTTCACTAGCCTTTCCAACGAATACCTCTCATTAATCAGAAGGAAATGCACCGACTTAGTCAATCTATCAATGATTACCCAAATAGCATCATGATTCGCTATCATCTTTGGCAATCCCACTACAAAATCCATAGCAATGTCTTCCCATTTCCATTGAGGAATCTCCAGGGGTTGTAACAATCCACTCGGTCGTTGATGCTCTGCTTTCACCATCTGACACACATGACATTTACTTACCCAATTGGCAATATCCTTCTTCATTCCTGGCCACCAAAAATTTCCCTTCAAATCCTGGTACATCTTGGTACTAGCAGGGTGAATAGAAAACCTAGAGTTATGTGCTTCCTGCAATACTTCGTTCTTCAACTTTGTTATATCAGGAATCTATACTCTGGACAAAAAACCTATATAAACCTTGACTATCTTTTTGTGTACACAACTCTTCTCCTGTCAAAGTATCCAACTCTTGCTCCATAACTCCTTCTTGACATCTTCTAATCTTTTCCATTAAGGCCGGCTGGAAAGTAATTTCATATAGTTGCTCTTGACTTCCGTTAGATCCTCGAACTTCAATTTCCATTCTTTCTAAGTCCCGTGCCAACTCTTCCGCAATCTTAATCATATTCAGCCTTTCCTTTCTACTCAAGGCATCAGCCACTACATTGGCTTTACCTGGGTGATAATTAATCGAACAATCATAGTCCTTAATCAACTCCAACCACCTTCTCTGCCTCATATTCAGATCTTTCTGCGTGAATATATACTTCAGGATCTTATGATCGGTGTAAATATCGCATTTCTCTCCATACAAGTAGTGACGCCATAACTTTAAAGCAAATACTATAGCCACCAATTCAAGGTCATGAACTGGATATTTTTGTTCGTGAGGCTTTAGTTGTCTAGAGGCATACGCAATCACTTTGTCATGCTGCATTAACACATATCCCAATCCTTTCAGAGAAGCATCACTGTAAATTACAAAGTTTCCTGTCTCATCTGGCAATGCTAACACTGGAGCCGTCACTAATCTTCGTTTTAACTCCTCGAAACTCTCTTCACACTTTTCCGTCCAAACGAACTTCTCATTCTTCCTGGTCAACTTGGTTAGTGGGGATGCAATCTTCGAGAAATCTTTCATAAACCTTCGATAATATCCTGCTAATCCAAGAAAACTTCTTATTTCCGTTGGTGTCTTCGGTCGCTCCCATTTTGATACATCTTCAATATTTACCGGGTCTACTTTGATACCTTCTTTACTTATTACGTGACCAAGGAACTGTACTTCTGTCAGCCAAAACTCACACTTAAAAAAACTTAGCATACAACTGCTTTTCTCTTAACTTTTGAAGGGCAATATGCAGATGCACCGCGTGATCTTCTGGATTCTTCGAGTATATGAGGATGTCATCAATAAATACAATAATAAACTTATCCAGATACTCCTTGTATAGCCTATTCATCAAATCCATGAAAGCTGCTGGCACATTCGTCAATCCAAACGATATTACTAGAAACTCGTAATGGTCATACCTTGTTTGAAATGCAGTCTTGGGGATATCCTCGGGCTTTATCTTCAATTGGTGGTAGCCGGACCTTAAGTCAATCTTTGAAAAGTAACATGCTCCCTTAAGCTGGTCAAACAAATCATCGATCCGCGGAAAAGGATATTTATTCTTTATCATCAACTTATTCAGCTCTCTGTAATCAATACACAATCTCATACTTCCATCCTTTTTCTTCACAAATAACATTGGAGCACCCCACGGGGAAACACTGGGTCGAATAACTCCTTTATCCAATAACTCCTGAAGTTGCTTAGCCAATTCTTTCATTTCAATCGGGGCCATTCTGTATGGAGCCTTAGAAACTAGTTCAGCTCCAGGTATCAAATCAATGGAAAACTCTATCTCACGATCAGGTGGCAATCCTGGTAATTCTTCGGGAAAAACATCAGGGAATTCTCTTACTACAGGGATGTCATCCAAAATAGGGGTCTCTTTCTTCGTATCCACTACATGAGCCAAGTACGCTTCACATCCTTATCTCAGCAATTTTCTTGCTTGCATCACTGAGAGAAACTTCCTATCTTGCCTCTGCCCTTGGTAATTGATCCTTCTATTATCTGAGGTGTACAGAACAACTCTCTTTTTCTTACAATCAATATTTGCCCTATATCGAGACAACCAATCCATACCTAGAATAACATCAAAGTCTCCCAACTCGAAGGGTATTAAGTCAACAGGGAACATATATCCCAAAATCTCTAAGGAACAACTAGGACAAAATTGTTTTACAAGTACTTTATCCTTATTAGCCACTTCTATAGTTAAGGGTTCATCTAAATCTTCTAGCATCAGTTGTATTTTACTCACACAATTCACGGATATAAAAGATTTGGACGCTCCCGAATCAAACAAAACGTTAACAGGTACGAAATTTAGAGTAAGCGTACCTGCAACCACATCAAAATCATGATTTGGAGATTTCTGGGTCATCTTAAAAGTCCTAGCTCTCGCAGTACTGGTTGCTGGTCCTTGAGACACACTCCTTCCCGCATTACCTTGGGTCACTGACTTGCAATTCCTAGCTATGTGTCCCACTTTGCCGCAACTAAAACAAGTAACTCCTTGAATCTCAGACTTACACTCCGTGGAATAGTGACCTTTCTGTCCACACTTAAAACAATTAACATTCTCTCGGCACTGTCCACTGTGCTTTTTCCCACACGTCTTACAATCAACTACTGGCTTACTCATCCTCGTCGGGGCAGAGCTAACTGATGTTGTACCGGGCTTAACTTGGGGAAAATTCTGCCTTTTAAACTTTTTATTCTTATTTATGCCGAACCAACGCTGAAACTTTCGACTTGCTATTCCTGATTCTGACTTTGCAGGTCCACTTTCAAATTTCTTTTTCTTTTCACCCTGCTCCATTGCAGCTAACTTCTGATCACTCTCTATCACCAGGGCAGCCTGAACTACCGAAGTATATGTCTTGAGTTGTAAGGCTACAACTCCACTCCTTATTTCTGGCTTCAACCCTTATTTAACCGCTTCGCTCTTTGGGCTTCTGAACTCACATATTCCGGTGCTATACGGGCCAACTCCGTAAACTTCACTTCATATTCCGTGACACTCCTATTTCCTTGTTTCAGCTCCAAAAACTCCATCTCCATTTGACTTTGGAGACAAGCTGTAAAATACTTTTCCAAGAACAACTCTGTGAATCTGGCCCAGGGAACTGGACCTTCTCCTTTTAGGGCTCGCGTAGATTCCCACCAATAATTCAAATCATTTCTCAGAAAATAACTAGCATAATCAGTTTTTAAATTCTCACTCACCTTGGTGAGCGCAAACGCCTTTTCCATTTCCTTTAACCATATCCTGGCAGCAACAGGATCTACCTCTCCTTTAAACTATGGGGGCTTCACTGCTTGAAAAGACTTAAAACTAACACCTTGATTTGCCCCTCTCATCTTATGCTGCTGTTGGATTTGTAGTTGCTGCTGTTGGATTTGTTGTTGTTGTTGCTGTATGAGCTGCTGTAGCTGTTGTTGTTGCTGTTGCAATTGTTGCTGCTGTTGCTGGAATTGTTGTTGCTGTTGGGCCAGCTGTACAGTCTGCTGACGCAACAAGTTCATCAAATCACTCATGGAAGGATCCCCAGCAGATCCGTTATTGGGCTGAGAATTTTTCTTTGGTGGCATCTCCTGAAACATAATAGTCATATATAAGAGAATGGATTGCTCCAGCAGTTTATATTTATGCATCAGGAGAGCGTTGCCACTAAGACAATATTCTCATCCCCCATATAATTGGATCCGTCCTGAGTGAATGATTATAATCTAAAAATGCCAGCAACAGAAACAACAATAATAATAACAACAATAATAGCAACACACAATATGTAAAACTGAATAATAATGTAAAGCAGCTGAAATACAATAACCAACAGAATCCAACCAGTACAACTGAAAATCCAAATACAAAGAACCATCCGAATACACGCTAAAATTGGTTGTCATAATAGCCTCGCCTACTACAACCCATCACAACATAATATACATATACAAAGTAAACAACCACAGAACTCCTAGAAGTCAACTCTGAGCTCTGCATCCCTCTACTGCAGCTCTGTCTAGTCTCTACCACTGCCACCAGTGGAACCTAGCTCAAACACTAGCCAGTTCACTAGGTCCTGATACTGCACAACTCTGAACTCTGAACTAATGAAACGGTTAACAGACCTAGCCCTCTCTACAGCCATCTGGGTTAATGCTCTCACACGGGCTCGCACCTCAGGGGAAGGGGCAGGAATACCCTAAAATGGTGCAATAGGTACCTGGTCCAACTGGGCAGCAAACTCTGGACTCTGATCTCTGATAAAGGAAGTATTCACCGCCCTATGGACATGATAAGGGATCGGTGAAGAAATACCACTAGGGGCCACAGGAGGTGCCGGAGGTCTCATCATGGAAGAACCGGGACCGCAGCCGGGAGGGAAATCCCTGACAGCAGACACAGACCTACGTACCCAACGGGGACGAGGACCAGATCCAGGAATGTCTCAAGCACAAAAGAAGGGACTGGTGGAGGAGGCATAGGGGTCTTCTCGGCAACAGCATCAAGGGGTTTCTCCAAATCTGAGCTATCCGAATCAGAAGCCCGAGATAGAGAACTCGAAATCACAATAGGCCACTGCCAACATAATAAATATACAGGCACGACATAACCAGGTCAAGGCAATTCTATCAAAACATTTAATAGATGCCAGGGTAACGCCGTCGGAACCCTCGACTGACTCTAAAGGTTTGCTCCTCTATATGAGTTGCTGACTCACACTTAAAGACTCAAGCTATCACTACTTAACATAATCCCTAACCTGAATCAGGGACTTGAACCTGTAGCTCTGATACCAATTGTGACGGCCTCAACCCCGGGGTCAGGAGTTGACGTCACTAAACACAATTACCAAAAATATAAACAACAGAGTTATTATTATTAGAATATACTAACTTGACCCCAAACCAAGATCCGATCCAGGTTCAAGTATAATTCAGGTTTCTCATTATTACAAACTCTTTATTCACTATCTACGACACACTAACTTTATTCAGCAACTCTTCAGACCTCATGGTCTGATACAAACTACCTCAGAGGAGCCAGGTCCAGAAGGGGCGGGAACACGGGTCGGTCTGACAGATCTTCTAGGCATCTGCGAAATATACATAACAGTTTGCAAGGGTGAGCATAATCGCTCAGCAGTACCAAATATGAATAACAGATTAAAACAGTAATGTAACAATAATGGGAACAGAGCTGTAATCATGATATCAACATTTCATAATGATAATCAAAGTAACTGGATATCACTAACTAGCATGCTTTATGAAAACAACATTATAGTGTGCTGCGTAATACCAGAGTCCAATTTTAGCATGCTAATCATTTTATAAAAACCGCTGTATCAATAAATCATGCTTTCATATAATTCACAAATCCCAATCAGATACATAGCGGATATATGAAGACAGCTGATCAGGCTATCAACACCAGACGGCTCTAACTGCCATCCCATCTACCTGTTCCGGAACTCAGAGACTAACTAGGTCTCTGACCTGCTGGACTAATCGGTTTTATAGTGCGCGCAACCGAATTAGCCTCTTACGCCACCTCAATAGGCCTACTCTGGCCCCAATGTATCCCATATCTGACCGTTTTATCCAGTTTTCAAAACACTTGTACCTATCTCCTTTCAAAACCATATATTTAACCAGCACACATATAAAAATCCAGTTAGCAAATCATTTCATTCGAGATAGGTACCTTTTGAAGTTACTTCTCCCCAAAACAATTCGAAAATAGTGATTTTATAACTACGGGGGATACGTAACTTAAAACGTTTCTGTTCCATTACGAGAATAAAACATTTAGCTATTCATATACACTGAACCATAAAAGAATGGTCAGGGGTACTTGCCTTGCAACGCTTTACAAACCCTAATAGCTTTCACGCTATCTTTGATCCTGGAACAACTCGACTGGGATCTACAATTACAGAATACCCTAATTAGTTATACCGACATGCTTGATATCCTCAAATCCTAATAACCCAAATCCGACAACCCGACTCGTATTATTATTATACACATAATCATGCAATTATATTTCTCGAACATAAATAGGGATATCACGTAAAACATAATTATGTATGATTACAAATATATTTTAGAAAATTTTGGCAGCAACTTCTTTATTTATAAGACTACCCGTCGTTTATAATCGACGTAAACAATTCTCAATAATCCACAATATTATTTATCCTTTTAAACAACTTATATCCCAACACCAATCACAACTAATTATTTAAGTCCGAAAATATTTTACATAATTATTTTATTTTATTTATTTATAGAATTTATGACTCAGAACATCGTCATCACCGTCCACCGTCCGCTCGTAGCGAGTCATCGCGGTACGGTGGCAAAATTTCCGGGGTATCCGATAATTCGGATTCCATCCAAAATTTCACCGATTTTTTTAAATTTTTTTTTTTACTGCACGGTATTTTATTTCACAAAATCAGTCAACAAAAATCCCTGCAATAACACAAATTAATTCATATTAAACCAACTGCATAATAATTAAGCCCATAATTAGAGCCCACTACTAAACCCAACTGCCAGGCCCAATAACAGGCCCAACAGAACCAACAGAATCAAGCCCAACAGAATCCAATACAGGGAAACAGCACAGCACAGGAACCACACGACCACAGCACACACGCGCCACGGCTCGCACGCACACACCGCACACAACACACACAACTCACACTCACAACACACACAACACACACAACACACACAACACCACACAATACACACACAATCACACACAATCGCCTACCGCCGCCACCAACCGGAAACCGGCGGCAACAGCGGCCAGAGAAAGGAAGAGACATCAATGGAATACAAGAAAATAGGCAGCATAGTAATTACCGAGAGGAGGTGGAAGCAAGCGAAGGAAGAAGAAAATGAAAAAAGGAACCGAGAACGAGAGAGAAGAGAGAGAGCAACAGTGAGAGAAACAATAGAGAGATGATGTTTTAATTCTCCCCAAAGCCAACTACTGACACGTATCTGTTAATTGGATACGTGTCAATTTCTTTTATAAGATTTTGACATGTATCCCAGATATACCCGGGAACTGAAATTTTGCCCCGAAAACTGAATTTAACGAAATAAGTTTCGAATAAAACAACCTCCGAAAATTACGAAAATATCTTTAAAATATTATAAATATCCCGAAGTAAATAAAAACGTAAATTTCGAAATTTTTAAACAATTTTCAAGGTACGCTTTATACCCGCTTTTTAATAAATAACGAAACGACGCGCGCATAAATACGAACTTAATAAAATATAAATTTCATAATTTTTAAAGATTCCCATAATTAAATATGGATTTTAGCATTTAACACACTCAGAAAATCATTTGAAAATGAATAATTAACAAAATATTAATTTCTCAATTTTATAAAGTCCTAAAAATAATCATTGAAATTATAAAATTAGAAAACCAATTTTAAAGACAACCCAAATATTTATGGAATTAAAATTACAATAAAGTCATTTTTACAAGCAAAATAAAATCACATAACTCACCAATAAATCACATAATTCCAATATCACATATCAACAAATCATAATTATTTAAATAACAATCAATAACCGCTGCCAAAATCAATACACATCTTTTATTTATTTACTTAAACTTTTATTACACTTCCAAATATTAGAAATAAAATTAAAGTACACGAGTCGTTATAAATAATTTCCCACACAATACAATTATTTTATTTCACGAATATTATTCAAATAGTTTCCTGCAGCAAAATTAATAAAATATTAATAAAAAAATCCCAACTCACATAGTAACACGCGCCTACGCGCATACAACCGGAAAAGAGCACAGTCACAGCCGGGAAATCAGAGAATCCGGCAACACAGTAGGCAAGATAACACCGAGAACCACAGGGAGTATAACATACCCGAATTCACACACACAAGTACACACACACAATCGCACTCACACACGCACACAACACACACACACATATACACATAAACACAACAGTTACACTGCCGGATAACCACCAAAATTAAATCGGAGAACAGAGAGCAAGGCGGCCTGAAAAGAAAGGAAATTACCGGGGTAATACACCGTTGCGGGAGGAAGAAGAGAAAACGAAGAAAAAGAAAGGAAAGAGGGGATAGATCGATCGAAGGAGAGGAAGACATAAGTAGAGAAAGAGAGACTGCAAAGATGAGGAAGGAGAAGATAGTCGGCTGGAATAACAAGAACATGGGATAAGATCAAGTATATTTATCTAATTTAATTACTCCAAAAAATTCTGATTTCGCACAGAATGTATCAATTTAACGAATACTTTACAGGTAGAAATAACCCGGAATTTACCCGAACAATTAAAACAATTCTCGAAATAAGTAGGAATTAATAAAAAAAAATCAAAATTTTTAAAGCATTTTTAAAACTTGCATTCGACCCGCATTTTATAAATTAACGTATAAATGTGCGGGTAAATTAAATCCGAAAAATTTCCAAAATAATTTTAAAATTCTCAGAATATTTCAAACTTAATAAAATACGAATTTCGTAATTTTTGAAACTTTTCAGAATTTAATATCTAATTTAACATTAATTACACAAATTAAATCACACAACAATAATAAATCAATAAAATAAATTTTTCATAATTTCTAAAAATCTCTAAAAATACATATTGAAATTATAAACACTCAAAATAATTTTTGAATTATATTCTAATTTTTTAAAAATAAAACTGCAGGTAAATCACTAATAATTATTCAATTTACACTACAAGAAAAAGTTGAATAGACATCATACATTAGACATCGGTTGATGTTGCCACTGATGTTAAAAGAAGAAATAACATCATCCCGTGTTTTTCTGATGTCTATTTTATTTGAAGACATCGGTTATTTAATAACTAATGTCTAAAATTACCAAAAAAAAATCAAGGCGCGCTCCTTCAATTTTGTTCCCCCTTAGCGAAATATTTTCAGATTCCCTCTCCTTTACCCATTCCCCCCAAATTTTCAGTAACTAAATTAAAAATAAAACTTTCACTCTCTCTCGTCGCACCCCACCCCCACCCCCCTCTCTCTCCCTCTCTCTCTCTGTGGCTCCTTCAATCGATGACCGATTCGTTTAAGTGGAAGCTTATTCAATTTGTTCAAAAATATAATGCTCGAATTGGTACATAAGTAAGTTATAAAACTCAAATTCTTAGTTTCATTTAGTTTTAAATTGGGGATATTTCAATTCTAAACCCTAATTGCAGTTCATGCTTGAGCAAGGATCTATTTGTTCCTAATGCTACTTGGGACTTCTATTTTGCTAAAGTGCCTTGTGGTCGGGTTATTATTGTATCTCAAGATGACTGCTCAAACTCAAGAAGAACTCTTAGCTTCCCACCTTGGGTAACAAATCATCGATGTATTCTCTCTCTCTCTCTCTCAGTAATTGTTTTGTAGTTGTGTGTTCTTTTATGCTTGCTTTGATGCTTTTATATAAAAAGTTCCAATCTTTTACAACCTTACATGGATTAGATATATAGGTTTTATATTAATTGTCTTTATAGTATGTTTTAGGGGTTTTATATATCTTGAATCTGATGACAATTGAATATGGAGATTCTTGATTGTATTAATGTAATTTAAACTTGTTTTACAATTGTTTCAGTTACCTAAGCTAATTAGTTAGTGATGTAATTATGTGAATTTTGTTAATGATTGTTGTGTCGATTTTAAATATGTGCTCCATCTCTGTCCGAGTCTATCGATTTCAAAGTGTGTTATGTCTTGTGTTTTTCACACAGAGTGGTTACTAATTAGTATGTGAATATGTCACAGTTGTTTATATTTGATTTTTGTTTTTTTTGTTTGTGTTTTATTATCATTTAACTTATAGCTTAACACTTGTGAAATATTGTAAATGTCAACTGATGGACCGGAACCAAGTTAGATTGCCAATCATAATACATAGAAATCAAAATTTTAGTTGATTGAATTTGAGATTTTCTGAGCTTGGATAGTTCTGATGAAACATAACACTGTAAGGAAAATGTTTAGTAGCTAATGTTAAGAAGCGAGGTCAGCTAAACTAATCATGTATGCAATATGATGTCACTTCTTTTTAGATACGGTCAATCTCAAGAATTGAAATACTTATACCAGAACTCTCATCTCTTATTACTGAAAAGAGAGAGAGGTACACTGTTACAGCCTTGCAGAAACTTATAATGTCATTGAATATAGTTTTGAAACTTATAATATCATTGAATATAGTTAAACTTGTGTTTTTGTGTGATACACTGTTAGTCAAGATTAAAATGTACTGGTCTAAAATTATTGTTATCGAATGTCGGTCAGTACTTAGTACCGAAAATGGCCTCTTGTGCCTCAGATCAAATTGTCCATCGAACCTTACTTAATGTACTTATTTTAGTAAAGAAAGTATCTAATTGTTATTTGTTTCTGAAAATTGTGATGTAGTGGCTTAAGGAGCATCCCAGGTTTGTCAGCAATCCCCTATATATTGTTGGCATTTCCTATACTGGAATAGTTCTTCCAGTAATTGTCCAAAACATATACAGTGGTACCAATATGCATAAGCTAGTCTTTTCATGCATCTACAGATTTGTAATTCAAGTGAAATATGTCCAACATTGCTAAGGCATATCTCCATTAATTTGAGATATACATAAAGATTATATATGTTTCCCACAAAGTTCATATCACATTGTATAATTTGTTATTCAAGGTTTTGCATAAATATATTTGCTCATGCCTAATCTTGGGCAGTTTTGAACTTTTTTCAGGCAACGAACTTGGCAACGAGCCTATAATCAATATCAAAGTATGTACAAGATACCTTTCATAAACTTGAAGTGCGCAGAGTGTCATTCTACTATACTAGCAATCAGCTTATTAGTCATCTTGACATTTTTAATTTTTTTTCTTACAAATTTCAGTTGCTCCGTATCTTTGAATTGAGTGTAGGGGTATATTCTCAACAACCCTTTGACATATAGAAGTATATACTTCAATTCAAGGATTCCATATGCTCATCAGTTCGCGCTTCTCTCCAACGAACTCTTTAAGGTGAGCTTAAAATTTAGTTTGCGAGAAAAATATACATCATGTTGAGTATTGTTTGCTGGTAGTATTATTAATTATTTTTATATTTTGTACGTAGGCAGCGGAAATAAATTGCCATGGTGACTATAAAAACGAGAATCCTAGCACACTGTGTGTTGATAGTCTACAAGAAATAGACAAGGTTAGCCAGAAGCATCCTTATCCAAGAAATGTATAACAATTTACAACATAGATACTAACACACATACAACTAAATCTTTGTGTGTCACAGTGCCTTGAGAGCATATTCCAGATGCATATATTAGAACCCATATGTCTTGAAGATACTACAGCACTATATAAGGCTGGAAGCTCATCAGAAAAGAACCGGACAAATGTCATTCGATCAATAAAATACATAAATACAGGGTGTAGGGTGAGCTAATGACATATAATTATATCAAATACCATTTCATTAAGCACAAAAGTGAATACATTAAAGTTCATATTAGTAAAACCCTTGTTGGTTCACAAGCGTCTTTACACATTTGCAATATTTTTTTATGAATAGAACTGTATTATTTACTTTGAATAAGACTACAAAAGAGTACCCCTTATTATAAAACAAGGACATATCTGCATATTATTCTGAACTTTGCTAAGTTTGCTTATATATTTATTGTTCTCTATAGGAAAATGGTTATAGCTACTTTGGTCTTTGGGCGAATGAAAAATCATTGCGAGAAGCTCTGCACATCCACAAGGTATAATATTTTTCCAACCATTAACAGAATTATATTAATAGAATAAAGTTAGTACGCAGGGAGAGTACAGAGAGAAAAAACACTAAACTGGGAGAACTAGAATAGTTTTATAATATCAAATGAACTAAATATATATAGCAGCTTGTGAATTGAATCAAGTAAATGTAGGAATATATCCTGGAATAAATTAAAATAGAACTTATCTACTCCTAACTAAAGAACTAAATCCTTTAGACTATGATTGTTATTTGACTGAGTTCAAACATCAGAAGACTTGTAATAGCATCTTATTTGACTTCCTTACCTCTTGGAAAATAGCCTAAATTCAATTTCAAAGTTAGTAGCTGCATAACTCAATCCACTGTCACATTTGAAAACCTTTTCTGACTCTCCTTGTTTTTACAAGTCATGTTTGATTGCAAATATATTACATATGATCAAGCTTAGTTTAGTTCTTCTCATAATTTGGGTAGAAAAAGTTTAGTGGCTTATTTGTTTTATTAAAGAATTTAGTTATTCAATTTACAAACTTCCTCACATGCAGAAGTTCTTACATATGATCTACCCATTTTGCAGATAAAGAGGGAAGTGGCAACAATGAAGTCGATAAAGCATCCACATGTTGTTCGTCTATTTCAGGTCTACTTCCCTTACCCTCAGCCTATCCCCTAGTTCTATTTGAGTTCCTCATTGAAGTAATAACAATGTGCTTCGGTCGATGTTTTTCTGGATCTGTTTACTCGGAATTATCTAAATCAGCTTTGAATGATAAGTCTTCTTAAAAACTATAATGAGCTATAATATTGGAAAAACAAGCCAATATTTTCCTAAAATTCATAAATTGCTTACTAGGAGAAAGAAGTCAAGAGCTATAAATACTTTTGTAAATTATAATATAAAATCATTTGACATGAGGAGTAATTCATTTGAAGGTACAAGTTGTTTTGTAGTAGTGAAAACTTTTGCTACAATATTGAAACTTAGATTTGTCTTCTATTGGCCATTTACAATTGTCTTTCGACTCTCCTCAACATCATATGCCAGTACTATCACCCTCTGCAAGTCAGGTGAGTTGGTCCTCTGATGGAGATCTAGCGGCAATGGATATCTTTTTAGCTTCAAGACGACTGTGGTTGGGTTCTTTAGGCCCTGATGCATCTGAAGCGCTAGTAAGATTCCAGTTTGAAAAGTTTGGTCCAACAGAGCAATTCTTATACTATCCTTACAATGGTTATGAAATGCTAAAATGGTTTCCGTTTATTTTACAAATACCGACTTCATGATCGTCGATCCCCAACAAGCAAATCAGCAGATTCGGCACTTACTCTAGGATTAGCTTTATGAATCTCTGGATATGCTGAATCATGAACCCAAACCCGTTCCAAGTCTACTTCTCATGAGGGTGCACTACGACTGACTAATACCACCAGAAGGACTTCTACTACAATTGGTGATAGTGTAGAAGACGAAGAAGTTGAACGATCCAAAAACTATAGCTGGAAAAACTGAGTTCGGGCCTCTTACAAATGTTGTTGTATAAAATATACCCATCTACCAAACTTTGCAGATAAAATTATACGCTGGAAAGATGGACTACAAAAATAATACAATTGATAATATGGTAGGTGTTTAGGAAGGCCATGAAATTTTGCAGACTTGGTTTTTGTTACCGCCTGTCTTGACTTTTAGTTGTTTTGAGGTTTTCCGGTATAAAGAACTTATGTTGAAGTGTAACTTTGCTGAGCATGAAAGACATGATGACTTTGTCTATAAACTTGTTATACATTACTTTTAATAAATAAATATTGATGTCAAAAAAATAATTGTACATCACTTTTAATGAATAAACACTGATGTCTAAAAAGCAATTGTTCATCACTTTTAATGAAAAAAACTGATGTCAAAAAAGTAAATGTAAATCACTTTTTGCTAAAAAATTGATGTCAAAGACTGATATTTTCAAGTCTAAAAGAAATATAGACATCACTTTATTTGGGATAAAACTGATGTCTAAATGTAGACATAGACATCACCTTTTACTAAAGAAATCGATGTTTAATATCTCATTTTACATCACCTAAATGAAAATATTCGATGTCTATGTGGAAAAAACATAACTCATTATATGTTTAATCATATGTTTAATCTGTTATAATAGGTGCAATTTATTTATTAAATTATTTATTTCTAACATTTTTTGTAAAAAAACAATGCATGAACATCAGCTTTTTTGCCAGAAACGATGTCTAAGCCAGTAAAGACATCGGGTTATGGCCGATGTCTAGAATAGACATCACCGACATCAACATCAGTTGCTAAACATCATAGACATCGGCCAATAACCGATGTTTATGGACTTTTTTCTTGTAGTGTTAATCCACAAAACATGATAGTGATAAATAAAATCACTTACTATGAAATAATACACACATGCAATCCATAACGACTACAACACATAGCTGACAACAGTAACACATCTTTATTTTATTTATTTAATAATTCGATAATTACATTTACATATCGGATCCGAAAATAGATTACTTATCCGCTAAGTAACTATAGAAATGATATATTTTAATATCATATATGGATAATTATCAAAACAGGTCTTCTTATAAAACACCCTGTAAGAAAATAATGTAAAAATATCCCGTCTCTCGAGAATACGGGTTTTGTTGATTTATCAAAATGATTATCGTATTTAAAATTTTTCGCCGGGACGCGTACGGGTCAAGCCGTAATCCGGATCGAAAAAGTTAAAACACGAAAAATGTTCAGAATATCCAGATTAGGTTAGGAAGGAGTTTTCGGAGGAGTTTCGGGTTGTAAAAACGCAAAAACGGTTGAAGTTGGACGATTCCCGGCTTTATAAAATAGTTTTATAATTATCCAGAAAATAATTTATAATTCCATAAATCATTATAAAATCATATAACCGTCCAAAAATTACCAGAAAATATCACAATTATCTATATTTTATTGTGGACATATAAAAATTAAAACACTCAAGAAACATGCAACAATCAACTCCAATTACCAGATAATTCACTAAAATTCATATAAAAATCACATAAACAATTCCAAATAATTGTAATAATAATATCTGAAAATATGGGATATTACAATCTACCCCCTTATAAGGATTCCGTCCTCGGAATCAGCAGAAGAAAGCACTAAGGGTTTTGTTACCAACTTCTCAATCTTGCATATGTAACTTTTCCTCAAAATTTTCAGATAACTTGGATTCCTTGTATAACATATTGATTACAAAAGCTTCACTTTGCACCATTGTTCCATTTTCATTCTTTGACCAATTTCTCCATAGAATCACTTTTACTGATTGCGAGAAAGAAGAATAGAGCGGAAGATAGAGAGAAAGAAAAAGGAGAGACAGAGACAAATAGAGAGAGAAATAAAGAAACAGGTTGAATTCGTCATACGCCACCAATATTTTCATTGCATTGCAATTCACTGTCGTCCTCAATAATTCCATCATACCCCCTTACTCTGACTTGACCAAGATAATTCAGCTTAACTTGATTGGCATACCTTCTAATATTTGAGATAATAAAATAATGGAATTTCAAAGAGAAAAGAATTCCATATCAAAACGGGACAAAAATATGAATTTGAGAAAAAGTATTTTTGAAATAAAAGAATAACTGAGAGATCAATATGATCAAGTGAACTTGGTATTGCGTGTCCAAATTAAGACACTACTAAAGGTTGTTAACCTTCTTGTAGTCACAACACACACAAGTGATGGCGTCCCATCCAACTCCTATCACACAGACATGTATACCTTGTGTCCCCTATAGTTAGGGTTGTTCATCTCAGTCAAAATAAAAGAATATCAAAGGAATCTAAAATTAAATGAATAAAATTGGAATGATTTCAAAGCTGATATTTCTGAAGGAAATGAAATCTACAGAACAAAATTCTTGCACAAAATGAATAATCGGGTGTTGGGGAATATGTCTTATAACTGATATTTCTTTTTGGGAGAAGTCAAAAGAATTTATAGAAAGAGAAGGTATTGCCAAGGTCTTAATACTTATCTTCTTTTTGAACTCTTATGTTGACTCGTCATTCGATTCTAGATACTTCTTCATGTTCCAAAGATATCGATAATCTCCATCGTCATCGAATCGTAGTCTCGGAAGATTTCACAATAAAAGTTTGCAACTGCCAGGAGTTCCATGCAGCTGAACACAACCATCTCGAACGAATGCGCCTATCTTAACTTACTCGTTGGTATTATATCCAATAATCCAACAGGAACTCGATATAAGGTCAAACGTCCTTACACAGCTATACACACGCATACACACTCTCGTTTCTAGTTTACTATAACCTCAGCTCGGATACCAACCTGTAACGCCCCCAAATCCAGCGTCAAAGGATTTGGTCGTTACTATGAAACCTCAATAAAAAATAATCTGTTAAATCAATAATTAAATGCCAGCGGAAGATATTTATCATCTATGACCCTAAACTAATCCAAGATCTTTTAAGGTTACAGTTCTAGAAACAAGAAATCCAAATTCCACAAATAAAATTTTTACTTTCTTTTAAAACTTTTTTCAAAAAATTCCAAACTCAAAGCTAAACCCCCTAGTATAACTTCAAAAAGAAGTATACTAGGCCCAACTATAAAATAACACAATTATAATATAATATAATATAAACAACTTTAAATAATAGAACTTACACTAGTTCGCAAACCCTGGACCCACCTTCCAAGAGCTTCTTCTTTGCTTCCTCAAATTACGCGGCTAAACAGCGCAAGCTAATCCTCACTGGAGGTTAAATTTAAAAACAGACAAGTATGAGCGAAAGAAATTCTCAACAAGTTCTTTATAGCATATATAGGGTCTTTTTGATATAAAATCGATGTCTGCAATAGAGCAAAACCTTTAAAAATCATAAATTGCCGAATCAATAAATTTTAGTTGAGGAACCCCATAATTGGTTACTTAATTGTATTCAAAACCATTTTGATATTTTTTTAAGCGAAATGCTTCAGCAATACTTTGAATCTTGACGTGAATAAGACTCGTAAAACAGTTTTTACGGAAATATCGTAAACATCAATAACAAGAAGCAAAGATTATGGATTGAATCATAAACTTTATTCGAAACCGAACTCTTGATATTAATACTGATTTTGTTGTCATTCTCTGACGGACATACTATCACATGCTGATCAGCCCCTGTGATAGCACTGAGTCATGATTCGTAGAAACATGACCCAAAACACGAGTAGTCAAATAAAAGGCAATATACCTGCCTGTGGCACAAATTGTGTCATAATATTTCATATGACACTTAGAAATAGCCCTCCGCTAGACCGTCCGTCCCGGCCACTTACGCAATTATGATCCAATCTTAAAACTTTTTATTCAAAAAGGGGTCATAATAATTAACACCCAAAATAATTGTATTCCCCCATTTCTTGGGTAGGAATATTCGCAACCAAATCATCTTTCTCAAAATCCAAAACATTTATAAATCCAGTAATTTGATAAGTAAAATCACTTAACTATTCTGAACATAAAATAACAGAAGAGTACTTGCATAAATAGAACCATTTAATTCAGCGATATATAAAACATTTATCTATTCTGATCTGAGAATAGGGAAAATAATACTTGCATGATAAGATTCAAAATAAATATCACTTGAACAATAAGTGATGATAGGGATACTTTCCTTTCGTGAATAATGTACAATGTAATATAATCCCTGTAGCCTTATATTATAGATCAAACTTGAGGCATGCATTGTGTCATCCTCTGTTAACATTTAATCCTTCTTTTCTTGATCAATGAGTAAACTGCACGACCATTTATTTTATAGTCTTACTCAATCAAGAGGCCAATAATATTACTCCTTTAATAAAGGAGGGCTAAATCTCATCTAGATCATTCATATTTCTTATACGATTCCTAATATACCTAATGTCTACTTTTATTATTAACCGGTAAGGATAACTTTCAATAGTATCAAGGTATATTAATATCGTATAGAAATATAATGATTTCAGGTTAAAGGACCAATACATCATTATCACTGTGAGATTAACTTATGACACTTTAAACATGTAATATCTCAGAACGGGTCAATCCAGCACCATGTATCTAATACATGTGGCTGTGTTTTGACTTTAGTATCTCCATACCTGTGATCAATGAGATGTGATCATCGATCAACAAACACACTGGAATCAACATATTTATTATCGCCCCTTAACAATAATACTTGACTAGGGACCTTTAGGAATATCAATACTATTCTCATATTCTCATTTCTAAGTCATGTACTTAGAGATATAGATTTATATATCATATTCGAAGGACATTTATTAATCTAACCTTTTATCGCAGAAAATAAATATATAATAAATTAATAAAGAATAATCCATAAAATCATAATTAATAATCCAAATGTTTCATAATATAAACATAACAGTGTTGTCTCTAAGGCACAAACACTAACAAAAGTGACATCCGTCGAGATATAAAGTACCCAAAACATATTTGATTTTCAACAGATAATGAAATTCAATGGATATTCAATTTCAACGGATAATGAACATCCGTCGAGATGTAAATTTTGACTTAGCCAAAAGTTTACGTTTAATAAGAAAAATCAAATTTAATCCTGGCCGCAATACAAATTGCTTAGACATCAAAATAATTCAAGAGTAATTAAGCATAACTAGCTCACTTACAAACCCAGTGAAGGTGGACTCATCAAGTGACTTGGTAAAGATGCCTGCTAGTTGCTTCTCACATAGAACAAAATGAAGTTCCATAGTACCATTCATGATATGTTCTCTAATGAAATGGTACTTGATGTCAATGTGCTTTGTCCTTGAATGCTGTATAGGATTTTCAGTAATGGTAAGGCACTTGTTTTATCACAGAAGATTGGAATCTTGTCCACTTGTAGACTATAATCAAGTAATTGATTCTTCATCCATAAAATTTGAGCACAATAACTTCTAGCAACAATATATATTTATCATCAGTTGTAGAAGTAGAGACTGAATTTTGTTTCTTACTAAACTAGGACACCAGCTTGTTTCCTAAAAATTGATAGGTTTTTGTTGTACTTTTTCTATAAATCTTACAACCTACATAATCTACATCTGAATAACCAATTAGATCAAAACCAGAATCTCTTGGATACCAAATGCCAAGTTTTTGTGTTCCTTTGAGATATCTAAAATTCTCTTTATAGCTACTAAATGAGATTCTCTAGGATCAGCTTGAAATCTAGCACAAAGATAAGTAACAAACATTATATATGGCCTACTAGCTGTTAAATATAAAAGTGAGCCAACCATGCCTCTATAACTTGAAATGTCCACGGACTTTTGAGTAGTGTTCAATTCAAGTTTAATAGCAGTGGCCATGAGAGTTTTGCAGATGTGCAGTCCATTAAGTCAAACTTCTTTAAAAGATCCTAAATATATTTGGTTTGACTAATGAATATTCCATCACTAACTTGCTTAAATTTTAAACCAAGAAAGTATGTTAGTTCTCCCATTATGCTCATTCCATACTTACTTAGCATCAATTTGGCAAACTTTTTGCAAACGTTTTCATCTGTAGAGCCAAATATAATATCATCTACATAAATCTGAACAAGTATACTAGAGCCATTAACATTTCTAAAGAAAAGCATTTTATCAACAGTACCTCTTGTGAAATGATCTTCTAAAAGGAACTTTGACAAAGTATCATACCAGGCTCTAGGTGCTTGCTTCAAACCATACAGTGCTTTTGAAAGACTAGACATAATCTGGAAAGTTGGGGTCTTCAAAACTAGGAGGCTGACTGACATAGACTTCCTCCTCCAAATATCCATTCAAAAATGCACTTTTGACATCCATTTGATATACTTTGAAATTGGCATGGGCTGAATAAGCTAGAAAGATTCTGATGGATTCAAGTCTTGCAACATGAGCAAATGTCTTATCAAAATCTATTTCTTCTTATTGACACTAGCCATTAGCAACCAATCTAGCTTTGTTCCTAACAACTGTGCCATTTTCATCTATCTTGTTTCTAAATACCCATTTGGTATTAATAGGATTTTTGCCTTTAGGTTTGGGTACTAGCTTTCATACCTTATTCCTTTCAAATTGGTTTAGCTCTTCCTGCATAGCTAAAACCCAATCAGGATCTAATAAAGCTTCTTCTACCTTTTTAGGTTCTTCCTGAGACAGAAAGCTGCTATATAGACATTTTTCTTGAGTTGCGTTCCTGGTTTGCACTCTTGAAGATAAATCACCAATAATTAGTTCAAAGGGGTGATCTCTAGTACATTTTCTTTGTTATGGTAGATTAGCTCTAGATGAAGAGGCCTCATAGTTGTCTTGATGTATGACTGAGTTTTGATTAGAAGAAACACCCCCTGAGTTTGTGGATCTTTGACTTAAAGCTGGGGTTGTTTCATTGTGTGATCTAAAAGGACATTCAACTCCTTTTGATGGCTCAACGAATGTTGATCTTTGCCTTTCGACGAATGATGCAGTTAATATTGATCTTTGATTTAATGAAGTTAGAATCCCATGTTTATTCTCATATAAGTAATTCAATTATAATTCTCTTAGTTAATGTTATTTAGTATAATCTCTTAGTTAGATCAAAAATCAAATTGTTACTTGTCTTAGCATTGAATGATAATCATACATTATTTCATAGGTGCGTAATCTGAACTTAACCTAAACCGGTTCTCTGTGGGAACGAACTTGACTTATATCTTATACTACTTGTGATCGCGTACACTTGCATGTATTTTTGCGTTTGAATTACAGCGAACAAGTTTTTGGCGCCGTTCTCAGAGATATCGGTGTTAAATTTAGTTTATGTGCTTGACACTAGTGGTCGTTAAAGTTCACTGACTCAGATCTTTTACTTACTTGTTTACTTTGTTTGTGTTTCAGGTACTCTAGAGAGCGTGTATGCAAACACGTTCTCAATATCGTAAGGAAACACTGGATGAAGTTGAAGTAGTTGAACAAGTTTTTGAAGAAGTTGAGAAAGTTGAAGAAGAAACGAACATTGCAATGGTAGAACCAGCAGCAAATCCGAAAGCTTTGATGGATTATTCTCAACCGAAGATCAATGACATTCAGTCTAGCATTGTCAGACCAGTCATTACGGCTAATACCTTTGAAATCAAGTCTAGCATGATTCAAATGGTGCAGAATTAAGTCTAGTTTGGGGGTTCTCCAATGAAAGATCCCAACATGCACATTAGAGATTTCATCGAGATTTGGGACACTTTCAAGTTTAACATTGTTTCTGAAGATTCTGTGAAGCTGAAGCTTTTCCCATTCTCTCTAAGGGATAAAGCTAAATGCTGATTGCATTCTCTACCACCAGGTTCTATCACTACTTGGGAGGATCTTGCTCAAAAGCTTCTTACTAAATTCTTCCCTATTACGAAGACAACTGCAATCATGAATGCTCTTACTCAATTTGCGCAACAATCGGGAGAATCTTTGTGTGAGGCTTGAGAGCGCTACAAGGAGATGCTTAGTAAGTGTCCTCATCATGGAATGCCTGACTGGATGATCATCAATTGCTTTTATAATGGGTGGGAAACACAATCCAGACCCATGCTCGATGCAGCATCAGGTGGAGCCTTATGGGCTACGAGCTATGATGAAGCTTACGAGCTAATTGAATTGATGGCTACTAATGAATATCAGAACCTAACTCAGAGAGTACCTCAAGGCAAGGTAGCAGGAATTCTGGAGGTGGATGCAGCTACGGCTATAGCTGCTCAGCTAAAGGCATTAACGATAAAAGTGGATTCTTTGGCTAATTATGGAGTTAATCAGATCATTAGTATTTGTGAGCTTTCTGCAGGTGCGCATGAAATGGAGCAGTGTGCTATATCTAGTAAATTGGCTCAGTTTGTGAGCAACTTTCAGAGGTCACAATAACCAGTTCCTGCCACTTATCATCCTAACAACCGCAAGCATCCTAAGTTCAACTGGAGCAACAACCAGAATGTGGTACAACAACCTTATCAGCAGTTTGGGGCAAAGCAATTCAACCCTACTGGTTTTCAACAATAGTATGCACCAAGACAACAACTCCAACTTCAACATCAACCGCATGAAAGTGCAGGTCAATCTATTAATGAAAAATCTGAATTGGAGGAGTTGAGGCTTATGTGCAAAAGCCAAGCAGTTTCTATCAAGACTCTTGAGAATTAAATAGGGAAAATTGCCAATGCTTAGTTGAACCGTCAACCAAGAACTCTCCCTAGTGATACAAAAATCATATTGAGGTCTGGAAAGGTCATGAGCCCCCAAATTTAGAAAGATGAATATTTTGAAAATTATGTTCAGAATACAGGTACGTCTGCACCTTTGCCAATTCTTGAAAATGAGATTGTAGCTGAAAAAGTTGTGCATAAGGATGTCGAGGTGGAACCGAAGAAGAAAGTTGTTGAAAGAAATCCTCCTGAGGGTAATATAGGGGAAAAATAGGTCTACCCACCTCCTTCATATCCTAAAAGAATTCAAAAGCAGAAGTTTGATAAGGAATTTTCCAAGTTTTTGGAGGTTTTCAAGAAGTTGCACATTAAGATACCTTTTGCTGAAGCTCTAGAACAGATGTCGAGCTATGCTAAGTTTATAAAGGGTATTCTATCTCGGAAGCTAAAACTTCAAGAGTTGGAAATCGTTTCTCTAATGGAAGAGTGCAGTGATGTGCTCCAACATAAACTACCTCCTAAGCTTAAAGATCCAGGAAGCTTCACAATACCTTGAACCATTGGCAATCTGTTGTTTGACAAGTGTTTGTGTGACTTAGGAGCTAGCACCAATCTGATGCCTTTGTCCGTTTTCAAGAAACTTGGACTACTTGATCCAAAACCTATGAACATGTCTTTGCAACTGGCTGATCGTTCCATCACTTATCTGCGAGGAGTAGTGGATGATTTATTGGTTAAGGTGGATAAACTCATCTTTCAGTTGATTTCATCATTCTAGACTTTAAGGAGGATACGAAGATTCCTATTATCTTGGGAAGACCATTCTAATTAGCTACGGGCCGAACTCTTATCGATGTGCAAAAGGGTGAATTAACTATGAGATTTCAAGGTCAGGATGTCACGTTCAATGTCTTCAATGAAATGAAATTCCCTACTGATGAAGAGGAGTGCTTTAAAGTGGAGTTGGTCGACTCCGTAGTGACTTCGGAGCTTGATCACTTGCTAAGGACTTACGCCTTAAAAAGAGCCTTAAGGGGGAGTTTGATAGTGAAGATGAAGAAGGGGAAGACCAAATGCAGTATTTGAATGCATTCTCATGGAAGAGAAAGTTAGATTTGCTTTTCGAGTCTCTAGGATTGGAAGAGATGAAATATTCTCCGAAGCATCTCAAGCCATCTAATAAAGAAGCCCCTACACTTGAGCTCAAACCACAG
This sequence comes from Apium graveolens, assembly GCF_009905375.1. Lineage (NCBI taxonomy): Eukaryota > Viridiplantae > Streptophyta > Magnoliopsida > Apiales > Apiaceae > Apium > Apium graveolens. The sequence continues at coordinate 165,711,506 of NC_133651.1, forward strand.
CCTGACCACTTGAGGTATGCATTTTTAGGTGATGCATCTACTTTGCATGTTATTTTTGCATCTGAACTTTCAGGAAATGATGAAGACAAGATCTTGAGAATTATGAGAGAGTTTAAATCAACAATTGGATGGACTATAGAAGATATCAAGAAAATCAGCCCTGCTTATTGCATGCATAAAATTCTGCTTGAGGAAGGAAGTAAGCCAACTGTTGAGCAACAAATGAGGTTAAATTATAACACCCTCCAAATCCGGGGTATAGATTTGGGGCATTATTAACACTAAATACTCACTAAACATGTACAAGCATAAAATAAATAAAATAAATACCCCGAACTACTACTACTCAGGATCTTTTCAAGGTTAAAGATTGAAAACAAGAACGACAAACCACCTTTATTACAAACCAGTCTAAACCACAGTCTCAAGAACTCTATTTATTACAAAACATTATTCTATTTATATTTTATAGTAAACATCTTTTATTCAAACTACAACTATTACTCTTCCTACTACACCTGATCTAGCAACTCAAAGCTCTCTTCTGGGATAGGGACAAACACCCATGATATTAGAGGGTCCTGCTGCTTGACTCGCTTCTTGACTACTCGGGTTCTGATGTGTTTCATTCTCAACCTTAACTGAAAAACAAGGTGAATAACAATAAAATGGGGTGAGCCAAAATTGCTCAACAAGCCTGCAAAAATATATATAGTGTGAAGAGAGAAGAATAAATGAACCGGTAATATGCTGGTTTGAAACATTATCTGTTTCTGTAAAGAATAATAAATTACCATTACTTGCGAGTGCCAAATGAACGAGACTGGAAACGAGAACCAACATATACACTATAACTTGCTGATCAGTCAGGATACATTGCGGATCTTTACCCAACTGCATTGACCCAACCAACATAAGGGGTACCCAGGAAACTATGGCCTAATAATCAAGGGTCCGATTAATACTCGGCCCGCATCCTAACCATCTAGTCCATAGCTTAGCATCCGGAATAATCGGTATGCTTTCGATGTATCCCAACATCAGGATATATCACAGTATATGTAACAAGGGTATCAATATTGGAATATGAATAGATCATTCAATAAATTAAGAGAAATCAAGAATCGAAATGAAATAGAAACAAGGATCAATAATTGTGTATCAGTATATGTGAACAAGAATTATAAGGGTGTAATTGATATGGAAAGTTGGATATATTTCACTATTCTGAACTTAGAATAGGGGAAAAACTTACCTGGTGTGCACTTCACCTCGTATGATTCACTGCCTTCTGTCTCTTGCTTGATTCGCCTTGTTAGTACTGAATCTGTCATGGAAAGATATTCGTTTAGATAAATTATCTCATACGCGTACCTTAGATTGATACTACGAAGCCCTAATCGTCACCCATACAATTATATCTGACTCGCACATATAATTATATAACACATAAGGTTCACATAATCACGTAAAGCACATACCACATAATTAATTTTAGACATATAATTATTTTTTGAATCAATATTAGACTTATACTTGCATTAACTAACACTATCTGGTTCGATTCCTAATTTTTTAGAATTTATTAGACTCGATTCTACCCCTAATAGGGCCTATAAACAATTAATTACCGTAAACCGACTCACTTCCGAAAGAAATTATGATTTATAATAATTTTTAATGGATTCGGGTCATTTTTCTGAGTCTAAGGGACTTCGTTTCACTCAAATCGGACTAACGGTTTAATTACTACAAAATAAATAAGATTTAATTAATTATAATTCAATTATAATTAATTAATCATAATTAATGAAACCTTAATTATATGTTTAAATAATTATTTAAGAATTATTGTATTTTAAAAATAATTATTCCCTGATTTTTAGAATTAATTATAATTAATTACAAATTATTTACAAATCATTTGATTAAATCGATTATTAATAATTAATTAATCAGTACAAATAATTATTATAACTTTGATCGCATAATAACTGAACGCTCGAACGCCATTTCTCGAATTAACGAAACACCACTCGAACAACTACGAGTTACTCGCATTATTCGATTAATTTTTGAATTATTAATCAAATTATTCGATCTATTTAATCTTCTTTATTAATTAGTTACTTAATTATTCAATAATAGATAATTAAATAAATAATTAGATAAATAATTAAATAAATAATTAATTTTGAATTTCCAAATTAATAAAATAATTTAGAAACTAATTATAATATTTTTTAGATTTTAAAAACTGATTTTTATTTGATTTTTAAAATTTTCAAAAACTAATTCTAATTTGTATAAATAAAACAATTAATTAAAAATTACAAAAATAACTTTTCAGAAACTTGAACGGGGTTTGAAAGATCAAAACCGGGTCAACCAATCGGGTTGACTCCGGGTTCTCAAGAACAAGAACCGGGTTCGCCGACCGGTTAAAATCCGGCTACTATACCCAGGTTCCGGCGAACCTGATTCCCCCCTCCAAACACAACATTTTCAATCGAAGATTACTGTGTTCTTCTTCCCCAAGACTGCAGAAACATGACCCCGTCTTCAATCGCCTTTAACTGTCCTTGCCTCGTCGTCCCCGGCCAACGCCGCCCTCACTGCCGGTGAGCTTGGTTTCCAACTCCGGCGAATCAGTTACAGTTTATTCCTGTAACACCCCCAGATCCGGGGTCGGGGATCCGGGTCGTCACGGTCTTTCTTTCCACAATATCACTTCACTTAATTAATAATAATAACCTTATGCTGTGACCCCACACTAACACACACCACAACCCGTTATAGTCTCGGAGATGAAATTGAAATAAGTACAAGTCTTTGAATCCACAATTTAAAAGTTATTACAACCCAAAATGATTACTTGATAAATTTACAGTTAATTGCCATTATCTGCCACAAGTTATAATTATACATAATTGATTCTCAAAAGTAGATGGTCTGATCTACAATAGATCTACCTCTGCAGCTATAGCAGCTACAACATCAACGGGAAGACGCGGGACGCTTCCCACGCGCTTGCGCTGGGTCTGCTGGAGTCTGGCCATCTTTCCTAACTGTTGTTGTGTGATGAAGAAATAAAGCAAGGGTGAGCAGCAAGCCCACCAAAATAATATGTATAATGATTAACAATATATGAGCCTTCTCATAGCACTCATGAAAGTCTTGGTCAAAAGAAATGAACCAAGTTGATATCTTAATGCGATGAAGTCGCAAAATATTCAGTATATATATATACTTTTCAAAATATGGGAAGTCCTCTTCCATGCATAATATACACAGAGTTCCAGTGTATAACTGTATAAAAATATCGTTGCAAGGTGATCTCATATATCTAACCTTGTCTCAACGTTTTTCTGAAAATCTTTGTCATTCATAAGACAATTATTAATTAGATATAAGTTTAAAAGATGAGGTTACCAAATACCCCAATATACTTATATCTTTCCCAATACTACTTGAACTACCACCGTTCAAGTTATAACCAGTTTCAAAAGTTCATCACATAGATGAGACTACAAGACAAGATTTGAATAGATTCAATCTTTGAAATATTATTGAATGAAATAAAGTTACGAGATACTTTATTTAGTCCCGATATGTATATATCCACATATATATCTCTTAAACATTTCCTGGAACCTCTGTTATGTAAAGTATGAACAGAGTTTGAAACATCCAATGAATTTTGGAAAGGAAAAGAATTTTGGCATAAACCAGATATCTTGCTGATCAGGCAAAGATACCAATAAGTAACCTTTTCTACTGTAGATGGATGAATTCCTCACCGGTCATCACCCTGGCCGCATTAGGACCTCGCGCTAGACCGTTACCCGGCCCCTCACGCGTTGATGGACTGCCACCCAGCCACTTACACAATAATAGACCGTACCCCGGCCTGTCGCTTATGCCGACTCAATTAGATGGGCTTACTTCCCGAACGTTGGGCAAGTAATCAATTCATTTACCAAAACTGCAACCTCGTTGCGAATATAAAATATACCACAGAGCCGGATTCCCCAGGTTTTGAGCGAGTATTTAAATCCCCTTAAAAGGAAGATCTTAAATATAAAAAAAGAGTTTTGGGATCCACTCTGACTTTTAAAAATCATTTTGAAGACTCGAAAACACTTTAAAGAGTGTTTGGAGTAAAGCTGATTTAATGAAGTAAATCAGTCCCCAGAATTTTTAGAAAATGACCGAATATTATTATTTAAATAATATTCCCATAAAGAATAGTCTTTATAAAAATAATTGAAGTAGAAGTATTAAAATTTATACTTGAAACGAGTATTAAATAACCAAAGATATACTTATATGAAAGTATTATCTTTATTTGAATAATCGAAAATAAGTTTGATTATTAACACCTTATTCTTTAATAAAATAAAGAATATATTTCAGCAAATAATCGGAGTCATAGATCCTCAAATGAATATTCAATAATATTCACTAATAATATAAAAGAGTCATAAGCCCTAGAATGAATATTCAAATAATATTCAATAAATAATATAAAAGAGTCATAAGCCCTCGAATGAATATTCAAATAATATTCAGATAAATAAATAAAAGGAGTCATACGCCTTCGAATAATATTCAAATAATATTCAATACATAATATAAAAGAGTCATAAGCCCTCGAATGAATTATTCAAATAATATTCAGATAAATAAATAAAAGGAGTCATAAGTCCTCGAATGAATATTCAAAATAATATTCAATAATAAAATAAAGTTAAAGTTATCGAATAAACCTTATTCGATTAATAGTTTGGAAAACTATAACTATATATATATATATATAAATATATATATATATATATCCATATCCATATATACAAAATCTACTCGGGATCCTCGACTCCCGGTTTTAGAAAAATATTTTCACCTTTTATCCCCTATACTAAGGGTATACGCAACTACTTGCTTATTTCTAGCATAGGTATTATGCAACTATAAGCATTGAAATCAACAGATAGATAACCAGATTACGAAACAGACATGCATATATACCATATTAGCATGCTCCAATATATCGCAAAATTTGCTAATAACAATCATGCAATATCACAAGATAATGCATATACATATATTTACATCACAACAACAGTATAACGGGTAGAAAACTTGCCTGAGCGACTGGGGTTACGAATGGCTCGGGACGAGTCTGGTAACCTATAAACAACAAGTAAGTTGGAATTAAACCAAAGTCACTTGTAAATCTATACTTTAACTAACTTAGACTCTAACGCTTGTTTTGCGCTCACTGATTCGCTTAAGTCACTCGGGTACCCTCGGCTCCACCATTTTTAATAATTTAACCTTTACGAGTTTTAAAGCGATTCCTTCGCGAGTGTCTTACCAACTGCCTAACACACTTACCATAAATGTTTCATACATTAATTAACCCTTTTTGGTCTTTAACCTATGTTTCAAAGTAAGGTGAGGGGAAAAGTTTCGTTCGCGAAACGCCGTTACTTGAAACGGTCATTTCTCCTAAACCGTGCATCGGAATCGAACGAACTACATATCAAAATGAAGCTCGTAACATGAGCTATCTAAACATGGCAGTGGTCATAAACTAGCAGGGGGTTCTCGGGTCCTAATGCTATGCACAAAAACAGTCCAAAGAAAATCGGACGTTACGACGGCTATGTTTACGCGATTTCCCAATTTTAAACCAATTCAAAACAACCACAATTCAACCACATATCATTCATACAACCAACATCCATCCATACCATACTACAACAGCCCCAACAATTCAATATTTCCAATTCATACTTATTTCTCAATTATGAACTAAGAGTTTACTTAAGTTCATTAACTAATAACCAAGATTTCCAACTCCAAAAATATCACAAAATCAACCAATCTCTAAACACACAATAATCATGCCTCTCACCAACTAAACTACTCATAACAAGCTCTAAACATGATTACACACCCATTACACTAACCCATCATCTAAACATTAGGAAATCTAAACAACAAAACTTAAAACTAAGACCATGAAGAGTTATACCTTCCTTGAAGCTTTTAATCCATGGAAGGTCCTTGGAATGCCCATGGAAGCCTTAATCTAACCTCCTACAAGCTTGTTCTTTCAAAGAAATCAAGAACACAAAAATTAATTTCAAGAAAGTACTATTCACCATCTTCTTGAATGATTTATAGGAAATGCTAGGAAAGGATTTTGAAGCTAAGATTTCTAGGAAGTATGTAACTTAACTAGGAGAAGCTAGAATAATTACCTTGTAAAATAGCAAGTGGAGGAGCTTGGACTTCCTATTTCTTAAGAAAGAAGCCGAGAGCTTCATGAAGAAATGGAGGATTTGGTGTTTTTTGATTTGTGTTTGCTTGGTTGCTAGGTTTTTGTTTTGTTTGATTTAGTCAATTACCTTGTTGCCCTTGAATTTGTGTGGTTCTCATTCAACCACACCTCCTTCCTTCCCATGTCATGCTTATGTCACCTTGCACATGTCATAATGCTCCCACTTGTCCACACCTTGTGGTTTGATGATGTCACAGTCCCTGGCTTCTTGTACAAGCTTGTCTCTTGGTCACTTATTTGTTTTACGGTTCGCTTATCTTTCGTTCTTGTTTATCGTTTGAGGGATCATACCCGGGATCTTATTACTTAGGTTCCCTTAAACTTTCTCAATATATTGTATTCCTTCTATGATCCTCTCCTATAATCCTTTAATTTAAATCCTTTTTATCCTGTTACCTTATATTCAATTCTCTCCGTATCTTGTGGATTTCCGGAAAAAATCAAAGTGTTCGGAATTGGATTCTGACGATCTTTACATACACTTATATACCACATAGAGTACTAATAATATCCCATAAGATCAATAACAGAACCCCTACATAGCGTGGCATGAAAAGTTTTCTCGTTCAGCAAAAACACTATTCATAAGGGTTTCAAAATTTCTCAAAAATTGGGGTTATTACAGTCTCCCCTCCTTAAAAGGATTCCGTCCCGGAATCAGATAGAAAACAAATGGGGATACTTTCTTAGCATTACACTTTCTAACTCTCGAGTCAATTTTCTACATTGTGGTTCTACCACCAAACTCTGCCTAGTTTGATAATCCTTCTCCTAAGCACTTGTTCCTTTTCACTCTATAACCCTTTCTGGTTACTCCATATAGGTTACGTCGGGTTGCATATCTATGCGCTCATATGCTTCTATTTATCTGGCATCTGAATTACACTTCCTTAACATTGATACGTGAAACACGTTATGAACTTGCTACAGGTTCGGGGGTAGGGCTAGCTCATATGCTAACTTCCTAAACGTCTTAATATATCCAAGGGTCCAACAAATTGTAGACTTAGCTTTCCTTTCTTTCCGAACCTCATCAATCCTTTCCAAGGGATACCTATAACATTACTAGGTCCCCTATTTCATACTCTTTATCCTTTCGTGTCAAATCAACACACTTATCATGTCCATCTTGGGCTACTACCAGCCGTCCTCTGATTAGATCTATCATATCCTTGGTCCTTTGGACTACTGCGGGTCCGAGCATCTTGCGCTCTACAACTTCATCCTAACATAAGGGAGATCGACATTATCTTCCCTCAAGGATCTCATAAGGCGACATCTCGATAATGACATATGATCTATTGTCGTAAGATAACTCAATCCGAATTAAGTGATCATTCCAAATTCTTTCAAGTCTATTGCACAGACTCTCATTATAGCTTTTATCATTAGAACTTTTGCTTCTCAATACCCATTCTTTTCCAGTTCGTAATTGCTACTACCTTCCGTTCCTAATATTACACGGGTTATACTTTTGCTCGTTAGTGTTCTATAACCTTTTAATAACCACGTCAACCTTAGTATCACGAATGTGTTTCCATTCCGCATACTACCACCACTTTATTACTCCTTTTTCAGTTATTTCTATTCCCCAAAGTTTGATTAATCATATAGAAGTAAAGGAATTTGTTGAGAGATCACTATGATCATGAACACTTGTTATATCGCATAGTTAGTACAGAAGGTGGCCAACCTTTAGTACTTGACAAGAAATTAAACAATAGTTGGTATCCTACTCGGCTTCTATCACACAGATAGATAGTCATTCGGCAATACCTCCCCTTTTGGAAGGGTTGTTCTTCTCAGCTTACATTAAATGAAAAGAAAAGAAAAGAACGAACTGAAGAGAATTGTATATATGAAAAAAATATACTGCCACAAAATATCTGGCTTGGAACCTACCTCTGAACTATAGAGGTTTGTCATAGGAGAACAAATCATATACGTATATAAATCAACATTAAGCATTATAGCCTCGTATTTCCCATGCCTAAATATTTTCGCTATCCCGTCCATCATTCTATGGACCCACACTCTTCCTCGAGCTTATACATAATCACCTTTGAAACTCCCTCGACATCGAAAATCGAATCTGGGATCTCATTCTATACATCATCGTTACTAGAATTCTATGCTTGCACCGCAACCTTCCTCGTATAATAATACGACTCTCTATTGATAAGAAAGAATAATAATTCACTAGGTAGATACTCTACTTAATTAGTCTATCAATGATAACTTATACACTACCACGACCCGATTAGTGGTACTCAATCTCAACACCCATTCAATACAACTCTCACGGTTGTAAACAGCTCATTACTCGCAGAATCATTGCTACCTTACTATGGTCCACCACTGACCTACTGTACTCATTCATTTTCCATGAAGTCTTAATAGCTAACCATACGGAGTCCATACATCTCGTATCAAATCCTTCTAAGGAGGTAACATAATCACCATTCCTGATTCATGAAGAACACTCCTGATCCTGACATACATACATGACATGAAGCAGATAAAAGTGCAGAAGAGTTTCAATCAAAGCAACGATAGCAGGTTAATACCATTCTTAATCATACGCCTTAAATAGAAGACTTAACTCAAAGGTTCGTCTAGTCCCCTTTTTTTGAAACATGGTCCTGGCTTATCTCAAGATAGGACCTTCTAAGATAGATAGCCCGTTCATGGCGATTACGCGAATTAAACCTTTACCAACTACTATTACGGTCGGGTATTGCACAGTCATCAGAAGGAATGTCAATCTTCCAAACCATAATACAACCTTCACAGCTTTAACCATCATACTGTATTCCTCTCGCACGAGCGCCTATAATTATCCTCTTACCTTTAAAGTGTCGGCCACCTCTTTGGCCTTTCCTGATAGTAAAATTTCCTTACAGTCAATGTCACATTAACCACCTCCAATAAATTTCTACCTTATTTCAATCACAGCTTATGTGAAAATGCTTTCCTTAAAATCTGATGAGTAAAAAAAATCACCATTTTTCCATAAGTTATTGCCTCAGTCTTTAGAGGTTAATCACTGTCATGACTGACTCTCAATCATAACTAGAACATCTTTTATCTTAAGTCCTAATTGCCCTGAATAATTTCGACCATTACTGGTTCGATCCATACTTTCTCGTGGTTTAACACGTGCCCCACTTGGCAACATTATAATTATGTCATATTTCCTTTATCAACATTTTTATTCTTGAGAATTTCGAATATTTCCCTTCTCCTTGTAAAACCTCTAAGGTTATCCTTCAATCGTTCCTCCTGTATTCCCTATATACAGGGCATATCAAATACCATTTACTGATACTAGAACCATTGTCTATATACTTCTGAAAAATTTCTCCACTGATTCTTAAAGGTTGTTGTTACCTTAACCCTTTCCCAATCATTCTGTCAAAACTCATACTGTCCCTATTAAGGGTGAAATGCCAACCTTTATGCATTCCCCTAGGATTCATTTTAAGTTACCGATGTTCTATCCTTAATTCCACCTTTAAAAGGTACCTGCATCCTTCCATGGATAAATCAAGTCATATATCCCTGATAAGGGTGTCTTATTCAATCATTCCCACCTCGATAGTCTATACCGAATTTCACAATAGCATCCTTATTCAAGTTAAGGTCAATCCACATGGCCTCCAAAAGATAAAAATGGTTATCCGCTTTTCTTTCCTGATTTGGTAATGATCACATGGATGATCTGGAAGATATTGGTCGTGTTCAACGTGAACTTCTTCTTAATAAATCCTTATTTACTTTTGTTGTTTATCTCAACAGTCATCTCAATGTTGGGATATCTTTCATACCTGGCGTCTCCCTTCCTGGGTATCATGCCACCGGTCTTACACTTCACATTCTTGAAGGTCACTTCCTTCATCCAATTTTCCTAATTTCTTACTTTCTTGTCTTCTCAGTCTATCCGCGTCTCATTATTTATCCTTCAAACTATCTCAAGGTTTTCCTCGAATCCTCCCAACTTAAAGGGGATAAAATATACATAACTCTTATGCCTTCAACCATCAATTTTAACTCATGGTGAATCACCCTCATCCTGACGATTACTTACTTTTCTATTTCTATTACTATGAGTCTTTAGGGTTTCCTCATACCCAACTCCCTTATCATTCCTCAAACTCTATCGCCTTTATATTCCTTTCCACTTCAGTTTCTTTTTATTTTCCTTTCTCTTATCATTATTTCACAAACCAATCACAATATAAGCATTGATTTCAAACATCCCGTCATTCTGGATTCGTGTCCTCAGAACGAATCTTGACAACTTTTACAACTTAGATTCATAATTTATCATACTTGTCTGCCTTTGTTCTGGCTCTAAAGCTTTTACACTATCTTCATAACCTTGGGAAGTACTTTCCTGTAAACAATTGACTGAACTTAAATCAGTTTATTATAATCTCTTGCTCCGTGCCTTCCTTGGCCTTTCACCAGCGGGTGGCCTCTCTTAGGAGGGTAAGTGACAAAAACAACCCTTTTGAGATTCGTCAATCATTTAGAATCTCAAATGATTCCTATATTTCCTTTAGCCAGGCTCTTGCCTCGGCTGGGTCAGCTTGTTCCATAGAACTCTGAGAGCTTAGCGACTTAAAGGTCCTGAAAGAATTTCTCACCGCACTGTCTCCTCAGGGTGGTGGTTGGGGATAATAGTCTAAGTTCTCTTTAGACAGGTCCATGAATTGCCGTATAGGGGTACCATCTCGGGTCTCCTTTCCTTACTCGACTTTTTGTTTCCTCAGTCTAAATATTTCTTCCTACTCCCCATAATTGGGGTCATCTTACATAATTTAAATCCTCATTTTCCACTTCATCATATTATGGGTTCCTTTTGTCGTGGTGGCAACCTCCCTGACTATCACGTTCAGGGTTTGCTCTAACTCTTATTCCTAAAACTAGCTTTCATCTAAGTTCTCATCCTTACGCTCTTGAACTTTCGGAACCCAAATTCTATAGGAATACCTCATTATTCCCTTATTATCTTTCTCGATATTAATCTTTTATCTAATTGTTGGCTCCCTGCCTTCATTCATAACTTTTTCTGGCACAATATGATCTTTTCCAATAATTCGGGCTGTATTGCAATCTCAAACAGCTTTTCGGTACCGGCTCCGGTTACCTTCACTACTATTTCCATTTTCTCAAAATCTCTTATAAACTCTCCAAAAGACATTATCATCTTGAGTCTCTCCTTTTTACTAAGGGCATCAGCCACCATATTGGCTTTCCCTGAATGATAAAGAATCTCCCAATTATAATTCTTGATTAGCTCTAACCGCCTCCTCTGGCGTATGTTGAGCTCTTTTTACGTAAAAATGTACTAGAGCTCCTATGGTTTGTGTAAATCTTGCACTTCTCTTCATACAAGTAGTGCCTCCAATCTTTAGGGAAAAACTATTGCCACGAGCCCAAGCTCATGGGCGGGGATATCGAATTTCATATTACCTTAATTATCTTGACATGTACGCGATTACCTTACCGTGCTGCATAAGCACGCACCCTAAGCCCTTGTGCGAAGCGTCACTACACTTCACAAAATCTCCTTTTCCATCCGGCAATGCCAGCATAGGGGCCATCACCAACCTCTGCTTCAGTTCTTGAAAGCTGTTCTCGCATTTCTCTGTCCATTCGAACTTCTCAGTCTTACGAGTAAGCCGCGTTAAAGGGGTTACTATCTTTACAAACTTGAACGAACCTCCGGTAGTGACCGGCCAATCCTACCTCTGGTAGTCGACCTAACCATGGTCATCAATTCATCAGTGGTCCTTTATCCAATCTTGTCAGGATCCTCCATGGATCCTCCTCAACAACTATCCCTTCTAGGACAACATCCTTAACCGCTACATCCTCAATATCAACATCATCCGGTCCTGCGTTAGGACGCTCTATCGGATCCATAATCTGATCTCCAATGAGTAATAAAACATCATCACGCTGTTTCTCCTCAACCTCAGGGTTCGGAGTCCCGCTACCATATACGATAAAGAACTACGCTCCTATCACGATATTTATAAGGGTTCCCGTAAGGGTTTTAACTGTCAGTGCTACGTTAGGTAGCCCGACTATGAACTTGGCAAGAGTTCTTATTATCTTAGTGAACTTATTATCTTAACGCCCCATCATCTCTGAGGTTTATAACGCTTGGCTCTGATACCATTTCTGTAACACCCCCAGATCCGGGGTCGGGGATCCGGGTCGTCACGGTCTTTCTTTCCACAATATCACTTCACTTAATTAATAATAATAACCTTATGCTGTGACCCCACACTAACACACACCACAACCCGTTATAGTCTCGGAGATGAAATTGAAATAAGTACAAGTCTTTGAATCCACAATTTAAAAGTTATTACAACCCAAAATGATTACTTGATAAATTTACAGTTAATTGCCATTATCTGCCACAAGTTATAATTATACATAATTGATTCTCAAAAGTAGATGGTCTGATCTACAATAGATCTACCTCTGCAGCTATAGCAGCTACAACATCAACGGGAAGACGCGGGACGCTTCCCACGCGCTTGCGCTGGGTCTGCTGGAGTCTGGCCATCTTTCCTAACTGTTGTTGTGTGATGAAGAAATAAAGCAAGGGTGAGCAGCAAGCCCACCAAAATAATATGTATAATGATTAACAATATATGAGCCTTCTCATAGCACTCATGAAAGTCTTGGTCAAAAGAAATGAACCAAGTTGATATCTTAATGCGATGAAGTCGCAAAATATTCAGTATATATATATATACTTTTCAAAATATGGGAAGTCCTCTTCCATGCATAATATACACAGAGTTCCAGTGTATAACTGTATAAAAATATCGTTGCAAGGTGATCTCATATATCTAACCTTGTCTCAACGTTTTTCTGAAAATCTTTGTCATTCATAAGACAATTATTAATTAGATATAAGTTTAAAAGATGAGGTTACCAAATACCCCAATATACTTATATCTTTCCCAATACTACTTGAACTACCACCGTTCAAGTTATAACCAGTTTCAAAAGTTCATCACATAGATGAGACTACAAGACAAGATTTGAATAGATTCAATCTTTGAAATATTATTGAATGAAATAAAGTTACGAGATACTTTATTTAGTCCCGATATGTATATATCCACATATATATATCTCTTAAACATTTCCTGGAACCTCTGTTATGTAAAGTATGAACAGAGTTTGAAACATCCAATGAATTTTGGAAAGGAAAAGAATTTTGGCATAAACCAGATATCTTGCTGATCAGGCAAAGATACCAATAAGTAACCTTTTCTACTGTAGATGGATGAATTCCTCACCGGTCATCACCCTGGCCGCATTAGGACCTCGCGCTAGACCGTTACCCGGCCCCTCACGCGTTGATGGACTGCCACCCAGCCACTTACACAATAATAGACCGTACCCCGGCCTGTCGCTTATGCCAACTCAATTAGATGGGCTTACTTCCCGAACGTTGGGCAAGTAATCAATTCATTTACCAAAACTGCAACCTCGTTGCGAATATAAAATACACCACAGAGCCGGATTCCCCAGGTTTTGAGCGAGTATTTAAATCCCCTTAAAAGGAAAATCTTAAATATAAAAAAAGAGTTTTGGGATCCACTCTGACTTTTAAAAATCATTTTGAAGACTCGAAAACACTTTAAAGAGTGTTTGGAGTAAAGCTGATTTAATGAAGTAAATCAGTCCCCAGAATATTTAGAAAATGACCGAATATTATTATTTAAATAATATTCCCATAAAGAATAGTCTTTATAAAAATAATTGAAGTAGAAGTATTAAAATTTATACTTGAAACGAGTATTAAATAACCAAAGATATACTTATATGAAAGTATTATCTTTATTTGAATAATCGAAAATAAGTTTGATTATTAACACCTTATTCTTTAATAAAATAAAGAATATATTTCAGCAAATAATCGGAGTCATAGATCCTCAAATGAATATTCAATAATATTCACTAATAATATAAAAGAGTCATAAGCCCTAGAATGAATATTCAAATAATATTCAATAAATAATATAAAAGAGTCATAAGCCCTCGAATGAATATTCAAATAATATTCAGATAAATAAATAAAAGGAGTCATACGCCTTCGAATAATATTCAAATAATATTCAATACATAATATAAAAGAGTCATAAGCCCTCGAATGAATTATTCAAATAATATTCAGATAAATAAATAAAAGGAGTCATAAGTCCTTGAATGAATATTCAAAATAATATTCAATAATAAAATAAAGTTAAAGTTATCGAATAAACCTTATTCGATTAATAGTTTGGAAAACTATAACCATATATATATATATATAAATAAATATATATATATATATATATCCATATCCATATATACAAAATCTACTCGGGATCCTCGACTCCCGGTTTTAGAAAAATATTTTCACCTTTTATCCCCTATACTAAGGGTATACGTAACTACTTGCTTATTTCTAGCATAGGTATTATGCAACTATAAGCATTGAAATCAACAGATAGATAACCAGATTACGAAACAGACATGCATATATACCATATTAGCATGCTCCAATATATCGCAAAATTTGCTAATAACAATCATGCAATATCACAAGATAATGCATATACATATATTTACATCACAACAACAGTATAACGGGTAGAAAACTTGCCTGAGCGACTGGGGTTACGAATGGCTCGGGAAGAGTCTGGTAACCTATAAACAACAAGTAAGTTGGAATTAAACCAAAGTCACTTGTAAATCTATACTTTAACTAACTTAGACTCTAACGCTTGTTTTGCGCTCACTGATTCGCTTAAGTCACTCGGGTACCCTCGGCTCCACCATTTTTAATAATTTAACCTTTACGAGTTTTAAAGCGATTCCTTCGCGAGTGTCTTACCAACTGCCTAACACACTTACCATAAATGTTTCATACATTAATTAACCCTTTTTGGTCTTTAACCTATGTTTCAAAGTAAGGTGAGGGGAAAAGTTTCGTTCGCGAAACGCCGTTACTTGAAACGGTCGTTTCTCCTAAACCGTGCATCGGAATCGAACGAACTACATATCAAAACGAAGCTCATAACATGAGCTATCTAAACATGGCAGTGGTCATAAACTAGCAGGGGGTTCTCCGGTCCTAATGCTATGCACAAAAACAGTCCAAAGAAAATCGGACGTTACGACGGCTATGTTTACGCGATTTCCCTATTTTAAACCAATTCAAAACAACCACAATTCAACCACATATCATTCATACAACCAACATCCATCCATACCATACTACAACAGCCCAAACAATTCAATATTTCCAATTCATACTTATTTCTCAATTATGAACTAAGAGTTTACTTAAGTTCATTAACTAATAACCAAGATTTCCAACTCCAAAAATATCACAAAATCAACCAATCTCTAAACACACAATAATCATGCCTCTCACCAACTAAACTACTCATAACAAGCTCTAAACATGATTACACACCCATTACACTAACCCATCATCTAAACATTAGGAAATCTAAACAACAAAACTTAAAACTAAGACCATGAAGAGTTATACCTTCCTTGAAGCTTTTAATCCATGAAAGGTCCTTGGAATGCCCATGGAAGCCTTAATCTAACCTCCTACAAGCTTGTTCTTTCAAAGAAATCAAGAACACAAAAATTAATTTCAAGAAAGTACTATTCGCCATCTTCTTGAATGATTTATAGGAAATGCTAGGAAAGGATTTTGAAGCTAAGATTTCTAGGAAGTATGTAACTTAACTAGGAGAAGCTAGGATAATTACCTTGTAAAATAGCAAGTGGAGGAGCTTGGACTTCTCATTTCTTAAGAAAGAAGCCGAGAGCTTCATGAAGAAATGGAGGATTTGGTGTTTTTTGATTTGTTTTGCTTGGTTGCTAGGTTTTTGTTTTGTTTGATTTAGTCAATTACCTTGTTGCCCTTGAATTTGTGTGGTTCTCATTCAACCACACCTCCTTCCTTCCCATGTCATGCTTATGTCACCTTGCACATGTCATAATGCTCCCACTTGTCCACACCTTGTGGTTTGATGATGTCACAGTCCCTGGCTTCTTGTACAAGCTTGTCTCTTGGTCACTTATTTGTTTTACGGTTCGCTTATCTTTCGTTCTTGTTTATCGTTTGAGGGATCATACCCGGGATCTTATTACTTAGGTTCCCTTAACCTTTCTCAATATATTGTATTCCTTCTATGATCCTCTCCTATAATCCTTTAATTTAAATCCTTTTTATCCTGTTACCTTATACTCAATTCTCTCCGTATCTTGTGGATTTCCGGAAAAAATCAAAGTGTTCGGAATTGGATTCTGACGATCTATACATACACTTATATACCACATAGAGTACTAATAATATCCCATAAGATTAATAACAGAACCCCTACATAGCGTGGCATGAAAAGTTTTCTCGTTCAGCAAAAACACTATTCATAAGGGTTTCAAAATTTCTCAAAAATTGGGGTTATTACAATTCCTGCATCATTTAGATCGATTCTTTGCGGGATTTCACTCTATTTCACTCTAGGAACACAACCATACCAACATCATCGCCTAATAACTCCAGAAACAACTTCTCCAATCAAATCATACTAATTTCCGGCCAAAAATCAAAACAACGATTTTGCACACGAAAAATAGCCAATAATAGCTTAAAATAAAGCTTATCACTTCTACAATCTAACCCTTATAACCACAACAATCCCAGATTCATGTTACTTCAAAAATGAATATAAATAAAATTATATAAACTTGATAATAAGAACTAACACTTAGAACATTACTTTGATTAATTAAATAACATAAATCAATTGTAAACAAGTATATGAAACTATCCCAATCATCAAATTCAACCCAAAACCCCACAATCAAAAATCCCCAAATTCAGTTCATGAACCCTAAAATATGAATTGAAAATCCAAGCAACAAAACATAAAATTGATGATATGAATATAAAGTAGAGATCAAGAGGATCATTTTGGTTACTCACATGAAGGATTTGAGCAAAAAATCACTATGAAATCGAAGGTTTAATTATCTGCTTGTTCTTCACCAACACTACTTGTTCTTGAATATTCTGATTTTTTTATAATAATTAACTAATTAATTAACAGTAAATCAACTATTTATATTTACCAAAATAATACCCCTAAATAAAATTAAGGGTCCAATTTCACATCTAATAAAATATTTGGCCCCAATTTTTATAATTTTTGGGTATTAATTATGAATTTTAAATATCCAATAAATAAAAAATATATGCCAAAAATTCTCAAAAATTGTGAATAATGCAAAAATGCAAAGAAAATTGATGTTTGATAATTTCATGACCATATAAAAATAAAAATGTGATTTTTGTGGGGTTTTTGACACCCAAAGGGGTCCGGAAAAGTCATTTTTCGGGAAAGAGGTAAATTTGTAAAACGTCTAGATGTTCAGAATATCGACGTGGTATAGGCCATACTTGCCAAAATAGGGCCAATCATTTTGTTTGAAATACGGGCTTTTAAAACACTGTTTGAGCTGTACAGATTTTGATATAAAACCTATAACTTATAATAAAACACTCAATAAATACCCTAAACACATTCCGATCAAAACAGACAACACGTTGCACATAGCAGTTAAGGTTTTACAACTCAACACACTTAATCACATAATAATACACATAAATTATCTTTATTATGATACAATACAAGCGTAATTTCTCGGTCGTTACATTCTCCCCCCTTAATAGGATTATGTCCTCAGAATCACGCTATGAAAATAATTGAGGGTACTTTTCTAACATATCACTCTCAAGCTCCCAGGTTGATTCTTCAACCACGAGATATCTCCACAAGACTCTCACTAATGGTATAGACTTATTTCTTAAAACTCTCTCTTGCCGATCTAAAATTCTTACCGGCTGTTCTATATACAACAAATCTGCTTGAAGTTCTATCGGCTCATATTCTATTACATGCCTTGTATCAGGGTTATACTTATTAAGCATTGACACATGAAATACATTATGAATATGCTACATATGGGGTCGTAAAGCTAATTCGTATGCAACTTTTCTGACTCTCTTCAGAATTTCAAATGGACCAAACCTAGTCAATCCCTTCCATGGTGATACTTTTAGCAGTACATGCTTTCCTTCTTGATAGTCCACATCCCTTCTGGTTGGATCTGCATATTTACGTTGTCGATTTTGTGCTACTTTGAGTCTCTTTCGAATAAGTTCTACTTTTTCCTTGGTCTGCCGAATCAGTTCTGGACCTAGAATTTTGTGTTCTCTAACTTCATCCCAACATGTAGGTGATCCTCATTTTCTTCCAAATAAGGCTTCATAAGGTGGCATTCTGATACTCGCATGGTAGCTGTTGTTGTAAGAGAATTCCACTAGCGGTAAATGTTCATCCCAAATACCTTCAAAATCTATCACACATACACGTAACATATCTTCGATCGTCTGAATAATCCTTTCACTTTACCCGTCCATTTGTGGATGATAAGCAGTGCTCATGTTTAGCTTGGTCCCCAGACAATCCTGGAATTGTCTTCAAAATCTCGAATTAAAATGGGGATCTCAATCCGATATAATGGACACAGGTACTCCATGATGCATCACAATTTCCTTGAGATATAAATGTACTAACTTGTCAAGCGAATAACCTTTCATTGATTGGAAGGAAATGTGCTGACTTCGTTAATCTGTCTATGATAACCCAAATCGCATCGTGATTTGCTTTGGTCCTTGGTAGTCTCACTACGAAATCCATAGCTAAGTGCTCCCATTTCCACTCTGGAATATCTAGAGGTTGTAGTAATCTGCTCGGGCATTGATGTTCAGCTTTGACTCGTTGGCACGTGTAACACTTACTGACCCATTCCGTTATCCCTTTCTTCATATCTAGCTACCAAAAGTTTTCCTTCAGATCTCTATACATCTTGGTGCTTCCGGGATGAATTGAATATCTTGAGCTATGAACGTCTTACAAAATTTTCGCTTTCAATTCTGGTACATTAGGTATCCAGATTCTCGAAGCAACTCACAAAATTCCCTTATCATCTTTTTGGCTGGTAATTTACTCTCCTAACAAACTGTCGATTTCGTGATTCATTATTTCTTCTTCACACCTTTTTATCTTCTCCAATAATTCTGGCTGAAAAGTCATTGCGTACATCATTTCAGTGGAGCTTTCTGGATCACGAACTTCAATTTCTAATTTATCGAATTCTTTGATCAATTCCTCTGAAGATGTTAACCAATTCAACCTTTCTTTCCGACTCAGTGCATCTGCTACAACATTCGCTTTACCAGGATGATAGTTGATTGATACGTCATAATCTTTGATTAGCTCTAGCCAACATCGTTGTCTCATGTTGAGTTCTTTCTGCATGAAAATATACTTCAAACTTTTATGATCCGTGTAGATTTCACACTTCTCGCCATAAAGGTAATGTCTCCAGAGTTTCAATGTGAATACAATTGCTTCTAGTTCCAAATCATGCATTGGATATTTCTGCTCATGAGGTTTTAGTTGTCTAGAAGCGTATGCGATTACGTTGCCATGCTATATCAAAACACATTCGAGTCCTCGATAAGAAGTGTCGTTATAAATGACAGAGTCTCCTTGATCATCAGGTATAACAAGTATAGGTGCGATTACCAACCGATTCTTTAATTCTTGGAAACTCTCTTCACATTTCTCATTCCATTCGAACTTTTCATTCTTCTGGGTCAACTTGGTCAATGGCGTGGCTATCTTTGCAAAATCTTTAACAAATCTTCTGTAATAACCTGCTAACCCCAAGAAACTGTGGACTTCCGTCGGAGTCTTTGGTCTTTCCCAGTTTAAAATAGCTTCAATCTTTGCTGGATCGACTTGAATTCTTAAATGGCTAGATGCAGGAATCATCTATCCTATATCTGACAGTTCGTGGGTGAGTCCGATGCAATGTGTGCCTAAGAACGGAGGCATCACCGTTGTCGCTAATGAAAAGAATTAGCTCATCCCTACTCGGACAGTCACAGGATGGAGAGTTTGCATGGATTCTCGAAAGCTGAATAAAGCCACAAGGAAAGATCACTTTCCGCTTCCATTCATTGATCAGATGTTTGACAGGTTGGCTGGTCATGAGTACTACTATCTTCTGGATGGATATTCGGGATATAATCAGATTTGCATTGCTCCAGAAGATCAAGAGAAGACCACGTTTACTTTTCCATTTGGCACTTTTGCTTTTCGTCGAGTCTCGTTCGGACTTTTTGGTGCACCTGCTACTTTTCAGAGATGCACGATGGCCATTTTCTCAGATATGATTGGCACTAATGTGGAGGTATTCATGGATGACTTTTTCATGTTCAGGACTTCTTATGACGAATGCTTGCATAATCTTGGGTTGGTGCTAAAAAGATGTGTTGAGGCCAATTTGATGCTCAATTGGGAAAAATGTCACTTCATAGTACAACATGGTATCATTCTTGGGCACAAGGTATCTAGCAAGGGTCTTGAGGTGGATAAGGCCAAGGTTGGGGTCATTGAAAATCTTCCTCCGCATTATCAGTTAAAGGAGTCCACAGTTTTCTAGGTCATTTAAGTTTTTATCGGCGATTCATCAAAGATTTCTCCAAAATCTCTAAGACTTTGTGCAATTTCGTGGAAAATGATATTCCCTTTAAATTCGATGAATAATGGCTAGCTGCTTTTGAAAGCTTGAAAAAGAGTTTGACTACAACACCTGTAATTACCACACCTGATTGGAATGAGCCCTTCGAGATGATGTGTGATGCTAGTGACTATACATGTTAGGACGAAAACACGCGCTAAATTACACGCAAGTATAGGCGTTCGCAATTAGTATAAGATATCAATCAGATTCGTTCTCACAGAGAGTGGTTTAGGTTAACTTCAATTTATGAACTTATGCAACAATGTATGGTTATCGCTCAATGCTAAAACAAGTAACAAATTGGGTTTTGATTAAACTAAGAGATTATACTAAATAACATTAACTAAGAGAATTGAGGTTGAAATATTTATATGAGACAAACATGGGATTCTAACTTCTTTAAATAGTTCATTCAAAGTCATTGTTCTTAACCTTAGCATGCAATGATGATGACAACTAATCAGATAACACAAAACTAGTAAACACCAACTTTTATTATACGAGTACCCTACTACCAGACATTTACAAAAGAGATAGAAGATGAATAGGCACCAATTATGATTAGACCATATATATCTATAGAATTTGACAATATAAAGGTTTAATGCGCAAGTTATCAATCGTGATTACATAGGGAAGTAAGATGGTTAATGTTACGTGCTGATTCTCAATGATCAGGAGGAGCTCAGGATCCGATTGTTTTTTGATGTCATCAGGATTTGATGTGCCATCAGGATTTGATGCATCATCAGTATCTGCAGAACATCGGCATCTGAAGACAGTCTGTTGTGAAGATTAAGTCTGTTCCTTATTTTAAGGGATGGATATCTATTACGTTCTGAGTGATAGGACTTTGTATATTCAGTTAAAGATATGTATCATTTTCTGTTAGTAATTAATAATGTATATCCTAGACTGATTTGTAGCAGCTATGTATTATATAAACACAGTTTAGGTCATCCCATATTGATTAAATCGAGCATTGTATGACCTAGCAGCTCTCAAGAACATCAATATTTCTTGAGAGAGTTTGTAACAGTTTTTATAAAAAATATAAAGAACTGTTATATTTTTATACTTGTTTGAAATGTTTATACAATTGTATCCAACCCCCCTTAAACAATTGTATCTTTACTGGGCAACAAGTGATATCAGAGCTAACTAATAAATTTACAATCAGAAGCGATCTAAACATGTCTCTGAACAAGTATAAAAGTTTTAAAATCCCCATTCTGAAAAAGGCTGAATATCCTATGTTAGGTCACACAACACTGTAGAAGGGGGTTGAATATAGTGTAGAATACAATTAAATTGATTTAGAACATAATTAACAGAAAACAGATGTATTCGATATAATAAACTCTATTACAATGGAACTATTCTCAGTCAGTGATGAACAAATATCACGAGTGCTGCTAGGTTACAATGTATGATCTTCTCGATGATCGTAATACATATAGTGTAAACCTATGTCTGTGTTTATATAGACACACAGTTACAAGATAACTTCTAATTGATATGGAATATAATTATGTCTCCGAAAATATATCAATCAGATATCTTATATAATTCTTCTAGTCCTCTAACTCTTTCTATGCATATCTTCTTCTGTATTAGTCTCGATCTTCTTTCCTGTAAATCAGCTTCATTCCTTAACTGTTAGTCCTCCAGTACTTAAGTTCTGATATCCATCTTCTGATATTATCTTCTGATAATCTAAGTCCTAATATCCTTAAGTCCCAGATTCCAGTAAGTCCCAGATTCCAGTAAGAACTGATATTTCCTGTTAGTTAAATCTGAAAACTAAACATGAAACATATTAGACATGACATCTCAAATATATTCAACAATCTCCCCCAACTTGTAAATTATGCAAGATTGTACAAGTTAATAGATTTGAAGATGTCAAAAACATTTAAGTTCAAATACAATAAGAGTTTAATAAGACTATTAACTACAACTTACAAAACATCCAGCTTTACCAACATCACTGAATCAATCTGAATCCTTAATGATTCTTAACAAAATCATTTATCAGATTATCTTCAGCTTTCCTCAGAACTTCAGCTAACTGTGCTTTGACCTGCATCAGTTCTTCTTCTTTACTATCACCAATTTGATAAATGGTTGTTCTGAGAGCTTGAATGGATGTTCTTTCAAGTTCATCACCAATTCTGATAACCTTAGGATGTAAAGAGTTTTCATTATAACATAAGCATCCTCCTTTCAGAATAACTTCCACCTTAGCAGAATTCTTCAGAATATGAATTTCTCTTCCATCACCTTCAGTAATCATTGGACTGTAATGAGAAGTCTTTGTACCAGAGATTCTGGATAGATCTCTTATAGCCTTCAAAATGTATTCTGACCATCTTTTTGTAACATCAGATTTTACTTCCAGAAGATAGTGAATATGTTGAAGCTCTCTGACAGACTTCTTTAGTATATCAGTATCAGCTAGTCTATAAGTCCTTCCATCATTGAGAAATAAGATCAATTTCTCTTTTAGATTCTCTTTGTCATGAGCATCTATCATAATTTGAGCAGACAACACCTTGTCAAGGTGCCTTTGTTTGATTTGTTCATATGGTTTATCTGTCAACATGAAAGGATCTCTTAGAGTAACCTCTACTCCTATTCGAATCTTCTCTTCGTCAGAACCTAATCCAGCTCTAACTCTAGGTTGCTTGGCTCTCAACCCAAATGTAGCAAGTTGATTAATCATGAGATTGGATTTTGGTTCAACTGGAGTAGCTTTCTTCCATAACAGTTTCTTCTTATCAGCAATTGTCATTTTATTCAAATCAACTTGAGCATTGTCAGTAGTTGATGTCTTGATAGCTTGATCAGAATTTGTTGTTTCTTTTGTACCTTGTTGTCCTTTATTCTGAACAACAACTTGAGCAGTGTTAGAGGTTGTTTTATATTCTTCATTTATCTTTCTTCTTTTCAGAATTTGAACAGTTTCATCTTCAACAAGATTATCATTAGTTACTTGAACCATTTTGCACACTGGTTTCATCGGATCTTGAGAAGTTTTCAAGTCCAGTGACTTGGTTGGTTCATCAACTTTTCCTTTCTCTTTGTCTTTGGGATCACACTCAGTCTGTGATCTAGTCTTGAACTTTGAAGTTTCAGAATTTGACTTTTCCTTGATCACAATGCCTTTTTCCTTAGGCCTTGGAGGATTCTTTGCATCAGAAGCTTTAGACTTAAGATTTATCTTCTCAGCAGCAAATCTAGCTTCTTCCTCCTTAAGAGTTTCTTAATCCATTCCTGGATTGTGTTTCAGAAATAATCTTCTTGCTATCTCCTCATCAAGTATCTGGATTTTAGGATCTTTGTAATAAACAGTAGTCTGCTTCCCCTTTAACTTCAGAGTTTACAAAAATTCCGAGAGTCTTCAGATCCTAACTGAATCAGAATATCAGAACTTGTCATCAGACTTTGTTTATCAGCACTTGACTTCAGTCTTTGAGCATTCACAGCATCGGAACTTGACTTGTTCTGAATAGAATATTTTCCTTGAACTTTTCTTTGACCTCTGCTCTTTTAAGAGTTTCCCTGGTCATCACCTTTATCATCTTTTTTCTTCAGTTCATGAGTAGGTGAGCATTTGGTTTGTCATCAATCTTGAAGTCTACTATAGAACAAATTTATGCAAGAGTCCACCTCAACTGTTTGTGCTCATTTTATGCATCTTTTAAAATTCCTTTTTACAGTGGCTTCTCAGTGTAAGTGACTCACGACTGCTTATCAGAATTTATGCTGTTATCAGAGTATTTCTCCAGTATTCATAGAATGTGAAAAGTCACCAAGATTTTTTTTTTCTTTTCTAATGCATATTACTTAATACCAGCAATGCACTTGGGTCTTCCCTTCCACATATTTACTCTAGATCTCAAAGGAGTACCTGAGTTTTATTCCTTTCTTTTCTTTTCTTTTCTTTTGATAAGTGAGGCTTATCAGCACTTAGTTCATTCTTAAGATTTATTGACAACAGAATTTGAAAGATAAGAAACAAGAATCTAGTTTGTGACTTAGTAATAAGATACACAAAGTAAACTTGACTAAGCTCAATATCAGAATCTGCTTGTGTTAATAAGTTTCCACATAAGCAACTAATTCAAACATGGGATTTCTAGTATGTTGAAGACTACTAGGTCAGCATCTAGCATAGTTATCCTCATTGGATTGAATAGTCACAGAACATTCAAAACACTTATCAGAGTATATAGATCCATATCAGATAACAATCAGCATTTAATGAATTTTCAAATTAAGCACATATTACATATAGATAATACGATCTCTAAACACTGATCGTAAAGTCTGAAGCATGAGAACAAAAGATAAGCAGATTTAGAGAAAGAACCTGAAACCATTCCAAGTTCATTTACCAATCTTATAAAAGTAGCTTCACATAGGGGTTTTGTGAAGATATTTGCTAGCTGTTGATCTGTTGGAACAAAATGCAATTCCACTGTACCTTCATCCACATGTTCCCTTATTAAATGGTACCTAATGCTGATGTGCTTTGTCATCGAGTGTTGAACTGGATTACCTGTCATAGCAATTGCACTTTGATTATCACTGTAAATAAGGATTTTAGAAAATTCTAACCCATAATCCAGTAACTGATTTTTCATTCAAAGAATATGTGCACAACAGCTTCCTGCAACAATATATTCTGCTTCTGCAGTTGATGTGGAAATTGACTTTTGTTTCTTGCTAAACCAAGAAACCAATCTGCCTCCAAGAAATTGGCAGCTTCCACTAGTGTTTTTCCTGTCTATTTTGCATCCTGCAAAATCTGCATCTGAGTAACCAATTAGCTTAAAATCTGATTCCCTAGGGTACCACAATCCTAGATCAGCTGTAACCTTAAGGTACTTGAAAATTCTTTTCCCAGCTATTAAGTGAGGTTCTCTTGGATCAGCCTGAAATCTTGCACAAAGGCAGGTAGCATACATGATATCAGGTCTACTTGCAGTTAGATAGAGTAAGGAGCCAATCATACCTCTACAGTTAGTAATATCTACTGATTTACCAGTATCCTTATCTAACTTGGTTGCAGTGGCCATGGGAGTGGATGCAGTTGAACAATCTTGCATTCCAAATTTCTTCAATAAATTTCTGGTGTACTTGGATTGACAGATAAAAGTGCCTTCTTCATTTTGCTTGACTTGAAGGCCCATAAAATAGTTGAGTTCTCTCATCATACTCATTTGATATCGTGACTGTATTAGCTTTGCAAACTTCTCACAATGTTTGGAATTTTTAGAGCCAAATATGATATCATCAACATATATCTGTACCAAAAGTAAGTCATTTCCATGGTTGAGGTAGAATAAAGTCTTGTCAATTATGCATCTGTGAAATCCACTTTCCAGAAGGAATTGAGCTAAAGTCTCATACCATGCTCTTGGAGCTTGCTTAAGGCCATAAAGTACTTTGTCAAGCCAGTAGACATGATTGGGAAATTTAGGATCTACAAAGCCTGGAGGTTGTTCAACATATACCTCTCCTTCCAATTCTCCATTGAGAAGCACTTTTCACATCCATTTGAAAGACTTTAAACTTCTTGTGAGCAGCATAAGCCTAAAAGATCCTTATGACTTCTAAAATCTAGCAACTGGTGCAGATGTTTCATCATAATTAATACCCTCTTGTTGAGAGTAGCCTTTAGCAACCAATCTTGCTTTATTCCTTGTAATTATGCCATCACTGTCATTTTTATTTTTGAATACCCATTTTGTGCCTACAACAGACCTGTTCTTTGGTCTTGGCACTAGGATCCAGACTTTATTTCTTTCAAATCCATTTAACTCGACCTGCATTGCTTGCACCCAATCAGCATCTTGAAGAGCTTCTTCCACTTTCTTTGGTTCAGTCTGAGATAGAAAAGAATGATAGAGACATTCATTTGAAGTTGCAGTTCTAGTTCTGACACCTGCTTCAGGATCCCCAATGATTAAATCAGGTGTGTGTGATTTAGTCCACTTCCTTGCAGATTGAAGTTGACTTCTAGAACTGGATCCTCCCCCATGATCTATGCTGTCTCCATCAGCATTTTCTGATGCTCCCCCTATAGTTATGCTCTCTGAGACTTCAGAATTTTAGTTTGATTTTTCAGGAGTTAAAGAATCAAAGCTTCCAGAATTATCAGTACTTGGCTCATCAGAACTAGATGAATCAGAACTTGAAGAGTCAGTGACAGGTTCTGATGCTTCTCGAGAGTCTTGAGATGTGGTAGGATCTTCAGCTTGCTCCCCATGGATAGGTGCATTTTCCTTTGGAGTTGTTACCGCTGTTTCAATGACATCAGAACTTAATCCAGCAAAACTTATAGGATCAGGATTTTGTGGAAAGTGGATATCCAACAAAGATTCCTTCATCAGCTTTTAGATCAAATTTTGATAGTTGTTCACGATGAGTCTTAAGAATAAAACACTTACAACCAAATACATGAAAGTATTTCAGATTTGGCTTCTTTTTCTTCACCATCTCAAATGGTGTTTTTCCATGCTTGTTTATGAGTGTAGCATTTTGTGTAAAATAAGCAGTCTGCACAGCTTCAGCCCAAAAATAGGTTGGCAACTTTGCTTCATCAAGTATAGTTCATGCAGCTTCAATCAGAGTCCTGTTCTTTCTTTCTACAACTCCATTTTGATGTGGAGTTCCAGGTGCAGAAAATTCCTACTTGATTCCATGCTCTTTGCACAACTCTTCCATAATCGAATTCTTAAACTCAGTGCCATTATCACTCCTTATTATTTTAACAGAATCTTTGACCAACTTATCCAGCTGTCTGACATGATTAGTTAGAGTAAATGCTGTTTCATTCTTCCTGTTCAAGAAGTACACCCAAGTGTACCTTGTGAACTCATCCACTATAACCATAGCATATTTCTTCTTTTTAATTTACATGACATTGACTGGACCAAATAGATCAACATGCAGTAGGTGATAAGGCTCAAGAATTGATGACTCAGTTTTGCTCTTGAAAGAAGATTATATTTGTTTTGCCTTCTGACATGAATCACAAAGGCCATCAGGAGCAAATACTGTTTTTGGCAGTCCTCTCACAAGATCTTTCTTTACAAGCTCATTTATATTGTTGAAATATTAATGAGAGAGTTTCTTGTGCCAATTCCAGCTTTCTTCAAATGATGCTCTACTCAACAGACAGATTGCAGAACCATCAGTACTTGTTGAAAGACTGGCTTCATAAATGTTACCATGCCTGTAACCTTTTAGAACCACTTTGCCTGTAGAATTACTTATAACTTCACAGTGTTCTTCAAAGAAATCCACATGATAACTTCTGTCACAAATTTGACTTATACTCAACAGATTGTGTTTAAGTCTTGAGACTAGAGCTACTGATTCAATGATGACATTCCCAAGATTGATCTTGCCATATCCCAGAGTTTTTCTAATATTGCCATCTCCATAAGAAACTCCTGGGCCAGCTTTCTCCACAAAGTCTGATATCGGGGCTATCTTTCCAGTCATATGTCCTGAACATCCACTATCTATAACTAGGATGTTCTTCCTGTTGCCCTACAATCACAAAGACCACTAATGGTTAGTTTTAAGGACCCAGACTTGCTTGGATCCTTTGGCCTTATTAAGTTTGTTAACATTTGCAGTGGATTTAACTTCAGAGTTTATGCTAACATTTTTCTTATCAGATTTAACAGTATCAGACTTTGCATCATACTTTATACTAGAAGGAATTAAAGCAACTTTCTTCAAAGAAGGTTTTATCTGATAATAATCATAATACAAACTATGATATTCCTTACAAGTATAAATGGAATGCCATATACTACCATACTAAAAACAAGGATTTTGTGGCTTAAACCTAACAGACTGACTCTTAACTCCTGACTTAGGAGGTAAAGATTTTATATTCTTATTCTTCCTGTAAAAAGAAGCAAGATGGTTAGAGTTTCCATAGTTATAGAATTTCCTTCTAGGGGCATTAGGAACAGGCATATAATTGTTGCTTTTATTCACACCTTCTTTTCCATTTCTATTTTTCCTAGCTTCCTTTACCTTGTTCACACTGGTAATTTCTTTCAGCTTGTGTTTAAGCTGCTTCTTTGTCATTAAGCTTATGTTAACTTTAATTGGTTTATCATGTTCTAATTTGTCAGAAGTTGACTCTGCTATCACTTCTGTCTCAATATCTTTCATCTTTTCAAAATCAGACTTTACAGTTTTAGCTACATATTTAACTGGATTTACCTTTGGCTTAGTAGTCTATTTAACAATAATTGGCTTAACCTGTTCAGTTCCTTTTTCACTTTTCTCATCTCCATAACCTAAGCCCTCTTTCCAGTTTCCACTACTTAGTATATCCTGAGTTGCTCTACCGGAGTTAGTCCAAGTCCTGATAATCTCTCTCTCCTTTTCTAACTCAGTTTTTAGAGATTTATTCATTTTCAACAATTCATCTCTAACATAAAAGGAATCATCTCTTTCTTTCTGAGTTTGATGGAACATGACTAACTCTTTTTCTAAATAATCATTCCTCTTTTTAAAAGCAAGATTTTCAGAAGTTAATCTTTCACATGTTAAAGTTTGATCTCTGTAACTAATAAACATGGTTTTAAGTTATAATCTCAACTCAGTAATATCATCAGTATGAAAGGCATAATTTGTTTGAGGTACCTTTAACTCAGCAGCATCAGAACTGCTATCAGCATTTGCCATCAAGGCATAGTTCTCCTCATCTTCAGAATCTGAAGTGTCTGTCCAACTTTTCTTCTTTGTGACAAGAGCCTTGACTTTGTCACTCTTTCCTTTCTTGCAGTCAGGAGATATGTGGCCTTCAGTTATAGCATTTGACATTTGAGTAATCTCCTCTATAAGACTTTCCTCCTTTTCCTTCAGATTTTCTGAAGCCCTTCTTATCAGAACTTCTACCTTTCCTGGAAAACTTCTTTCCCCTTCTGAATTTCCTGTAGGCTATCTTTGTGATACCCTTCACCATAAGAGCACACAATTTCATCATCTCTTCATCAGCATCTACTTCAGGTAGACTTTCAGTTTCTGAATCATCATCATCAGAACTTGATGATTCTGAATCAGATTTTATGATGAGAGCCTTTCCTTTGCCTTTCTTTGAGACAACCACTTTGGGGGATTCCTCCTCAGCCTTAAGAGCAACTATCCTTGACTTTCTCCCATGTCTCTTGCTTCTTTGATCCATCTCAAGTTCATAAGTCTTGAGAATACCATAAATTTCATCAAGAGTAGTTTCATCAAGAGCGTAGTTGTCTCTTATAAGAGTAGCTTTCAAATCCCAACTTTCAGGAAGAGCTTAAAGGAATTTTAGATTTGAATCTTCAATATCATATTCCTTGTCCACCAGTGACAAATTATTCAAGAGTTTTAAAAATCAGTCATATAAGTCAGTTAATGACTCATCACTTTTTGAGTCAAAGTGCTCATACTCTTGAGTGAGTATAGTCCTCCTATTTTTCTTGATTGCATCAGTTCCCTGACATCTATTTTCCAAAGCATCCCACATCTCATTTGCAGTCTTGCATTGAATTACCCTATTTGACATGACATTATCAATGGCACTATGCAGCAAATGCCTTACCTTTGCATCCTTAGAAATATATGAGATGTCTTCAACTGTGTATTCACTTTTCTCCTTTGGTATGGTCTTTGTTGGCTGATCTGCAACTACAACAGAGAGCTTGGTTGGCTTATGCGGTCTTTTATAAATTCTGTCAAGGTATTCTGGATCTATAGCTTCCAGAAACATAGCCATCTTCACTTTCCATATGGGATACTTAAAAGGTCTCAGCATGGGAACCCTAATAGTCTCATATCGACTGTGGGTTTGAGTCTTTGGAGTTTCTTCAGTTTTGGCGGGCTTGGTTGGATTTTCTGCTTCTTCAGACATGATTGTTTTAGATCTTTACTGTATGTGTGTTAACAGATAGGCTCTGATACCACTTGTTAGGTCACACAACACTGTAGAAGGGGGTTGAATACAGTGTAGAATACAATCAAATCGATTTAGAACACAAGTAACAGAAAACATATATATTCGATATAATAAACTCTGTTACAATGGAACTGTTCTCTCTCAGTGATGAACAAATATCATGAGAGTTGCTAGGTTACAATGTATGATCTTCTCGATGATCGTAACACATATAGTGTAAACCTATGTATGTGTTTATATAGACACACAGTTATAGGTTAACTTCTAATTGATATGGAATATAATTCTATCTCCTAAAATATATCAGTCAGATATCTTATACAATTCTTCTAGTCCTCTAACTCTTTCCATGCATATCTTCTTCTGTATTAGTCTCGATCTTCTTTCCTGTAAATCAACTTCCTTCCTTAAATGTTAGTCCTCCAGTACTTAAGTTCTGATATCCATCTTCTGATATTATCTTCTGATAATCTAAGAACTGATATCCTTAAGTCCTGACTTCCAGTAAGTCCTGATTCCAGTAAGAACTGATATTTCCTGTTAGTTAAGATCTGAAAACTAAACATGAAACATATTAGACATGACATCTCAGATATATTCAACATCCTACATGGAAGGTGAAGATGCTCATGCACCTGGAGGCTATAGATCCAGACTATCTTGGCGTAATCAATGATGAACTCTACATGCCAACAAAATTGGTGCCTGCAACTTCTACTGTTACCGAAAACTATCAGTTGAAGGAGAAGAGTGAGTGGACACCAGAAGAGAAAGTTGATGTGTTGAAAGATGCAAAGGTAAGAAACATTTTGCATAACAGTCTTGATTCTGTGATGTCCAACAGGGTTATAGCCTATAAAACTGCCAAGAAGATCTGGGATGCTCTTGAAAATCAATGTCAAGGAACCATGGCCATCAACAAGAACATAAGGGCTGTTCTAATTCAAGAATATGAACATTTTGAGGCCAAACCTGATGAAAGCCTCACCGAGATCTATTATAGGTTTCTCACCCTTCTCAAAAATGTATGATATGTAGGAAAAGTGTATGATATGGAGGATTCAAACACTAAGTTTCTGAGAGCCTTGAATGAGGAACGGGAAACTCAGACTTCAATCATATGACATCAATATGATTTGGAAATAATCACCCTGGATGAAGTCTATGGCATGCTGAGAACTCATGATCTGGAAGTTCAGCAAAGGAAAGAGAGGAAAAGCAATAAAAGAAAATCAGTTGCTTTGAAAGTGAATGCTAAAGCTTCAAAAAAAAGGACAGTTGAAGCTACAAGGAAAAAGAACAATCTGCCAGAATCAGATACTGATGATTCATCATCAAATCCTGATGATGATACTGATTCCGAAACTGATGAGAACAGGAAAAATTCCGATGTCATGTAAATGGTTGCATTGCTAGTTAAGGGCTTCAAGAGGATGCAATTCAGGAAGTTTCAGAAGAATAGAAGCTTCAGGAAAAAGTTCACTGGAGGAGAAGGGACGTCATCTGGAAGAAGAGAAGGGAAGGACTCTAAAGCTGGAAAAGTCGACAGGTCGAAAATTAAGTGCTACAACTGTGATGAACCTAGTCACTTTGCTATAGAGTGCAAAAAGACAAAGCATGACAAAGGGAAGAACAAGGCCTTTATTACATCAAGCAATGATTGGATGGACTCCACTAATTCTGAAAATGAAGAAACATGCTATGCACTGATGGCTAGCTTTGATGCTCTTGCTTCTTCTGATTCTGAGGTATCAACTTCTTTCTTCTCTTTTGATACTGAAGATATGTCTAAACTGAAATCTATTCTTAAGTCTCTTCATGGATATTTTAAAAATAAGACTTTGGAGAACAATAGGCTGTTAACTGAAAATAAAAGCTTAAAGTCTAGAAATGATCAGTTGGAGTCTGACTTAGTAAATCAGATTGAAGTTTATAAAGAATGTGAGAAAGCTAAACATACAATGAAGATACTAGAAGCTAAGAATAGTATGTTGGAGAGTAAATTAGAGAATGAGAGGAAACCCCTTAAAGCCCAGACTAATTCAGGCAAAAAGGTTCATGAGATGATCTCTAAGAAAAACTGGAAAGAATGTCTTGGTTATGTAGATGGAATTAAGGATGTGAACACTGAAAATAAAACTACCCTTAAGACTCCTATAAAGTTTATTTCTTCAGAAGGTGATGAACCCAAATCTACCTTTGAAAAGGGTTCAACATCAACATCCCAAGGAAAGTCAGTAAGTGATAAATCTCAAAGAAAGGAAAACAAGGAAACCATTAAGACTGTTAAGAAAGAAAAGAATATAGGACTTTTGTCTATAAGACAATTGAAAAAGAAATTATCTGAGGTTACTCATAAAACTCAAGTTAAAAGTCCTAAAAGGAACATAAATGGTAAGCAAGGTATTTCTAAGAATTCTAATTATAAATTTGTTCCCAATGCTCCTAGAAAAACTTGTTTTAACTGTGGTAATACTAATCATCTTGCTATTGATTGTAGGAGGAGTAAGAAAATGAAAACTGTTATTCCTGAGTCTGATGTTAGGGGTAGATCAGTATTTTATAAACCAGAAAATCCTTGTTTTCATTGTGGTAGTAGTTGGAATTCAATTTACACCTGTAGTTCCTATCATAAGTTGTATCACAACTATTATGAAGGTTTGCCTGAATTCAATAAAACTACTTATGTACTCAATTCTTCTAGTTGTACTAAATCTACTTCTGACAAGACAAGTCCTGACAAAGAAAAAACTGTCAAAAAGTATTTCTTAATCACAAAGGCTTAAGTTGTCCAAAAAGAGGGCCCAACAAGTGTGGGTCCTTAAAAATCCTTCTAATTAATTACTCTTCTGACTGCAGGGTAACAGGAAAAACACTCTTGTCTTGGATAGTGGATGTTCAGGACATATGACTGGAAATAAATCCCTGGTGTTAGAGTTTGAGAAGAAGGCTGACCCCAATGTATTTTATGGAGATGGAAATGTAGGATATACTCTGGGATATGGCAACTTGATAGTGGGAAAGGTAGCAATAGAAAATGTAGCTCTGGTGGAAGGACTGAAGCATAATCTTCTAGGAATCAGTCAAATCACTGACAGAGATTATCATGTGGTGTTCTATGACTCTCACTGTGAAGTGGTTCACTACAAGTCAAAGAAGATTGTCTTGATGGGATATAGACATGGAAATATGTATGAAGTAAGGCTACATGAAAGTCTTGAGCAGGAAGCTACTTGCCTTATCTCTAAGGCATCAGTAGATGAAATATGGAATTGGCACAAGAAACTCTCACATCTCAACTTTAATTTTATCCTTGAACTTGCCAAGAAGGAGCTAGTAAGAGGATTACCAAATGTGCTATACTCATCTGATGGTCTTTGTGATGCTTGCCAAAAGTCCAAACAAAGAAGAGTATCTTTCAAAAGCAAAACAGAATTCTCTAATACTGAGCCATATCATATGTTACACTTGGATCTCTTTGGACCAGTAAACATAATGTCAATCAACAAGAAAAGGTACCACTTGTAATTGTTGATGATTTCACTAGACACACTTGGGTTTATTTTCTACACAAGAAGGATGAAACTCCAGAAATTCTTCTGGAACATATAAGGAAAATTGAGAATGGATCCACCCACAAAGTGAAAATTCTGAGAAGTGATAATGGCACTGAGTTCAAGAACTCAAAAATGGAGGAAGTCTGCAAGTACAAAGGCATAGGACAACAATTTTCAGCTCCTGGTACACCTCAACAAAATGGTGTTGTTGAGAGAAAGAACAGAACCCTGATTGAAACTGGCAGGACTCTGCTGGAAGAAGCAAAACTACCCACTTACTTCTGGGCTGAAGCAGTAAACACAGCATATTATACTCAGAATATCACACTGATAAACAGACGTGGTGTTACTCCTTATCAGATGTTGAAAGAAAAGAATCCCGGTCTCAAACATCTTCATGTATTTGGATGTAAGTGCTTTGTTTTGAGAACTCATACTGATCAACTAGGGAAATTTGAATCAAAAGCTGATAAAGGAATCTTTGTTGGTTATTCACCATCAAGAGCATATAGAAGGAGGTTGAATATAGTGTTTATACAATCAAATCGATTTTGAACACAAGTATGTAACAGTAATCAAGTATATTTACTAAACTCTGTTGCAATAGAACAGTTGTTCTCTCTCAGTGATAAATAATATCACTAAGAGCTGCTAGGTTACAATGTATCATCTTTCTCGTGAATGATAACACATATAGTGTAAACCCTAAGCTATGTTTATATAGTACACAGTTACAAGATATCTTCTAATTGATATGGAATATGTTAGATATATTTGTGATGTCATGGTTAATATGATTTGTGTTTAGTTTTCAGATCTTAGTTAACAAGACAAATCAGTATTTAACTGGAAATCAGTACTTATACTAAAGACAGAACTTAAGATATCAGAACTTAAGTTATCAGAAAATATATATGAGGAGATAATATCAGGACTTAAGGAGACTTTCAGATAAGGCAGGCGGCTGATTGAAAGGAAAGAAGATCGAAACTAAGACAGTAAGAAATATGCATGAAGAAAGAATTCTATGAAGAATAGAATACTTGGAAGAAAAGATAACTAGTTGATATATTTTAGGAAGCAGAATTATATTCCATATCAATTAGAACATTATCTTGTAACTGTGTAGTATATAAACACAGGCATAGGGTTTACACTATATGTGTTATATTAATCGAAGTTATTATTCTTTGTAACCCTAGCAGCTCTCTTGATAATTTGTTCATCACTGAGATAGTACAGTTCCATATTGTAACAGAGGTTATTGTGTTGAATAAAATCCGTGTTCTGTTACTTTTGTTCTTTAATTCAATTTGATTGTAGGAAACACTGTATTCAACCCCCTTCTACAGTGCGTGTGACCTAAAAAGTGGTATCAGAGCTTATCTGTTAACACACATATAGTTTAAGATCCAAAAACAATCATTTCTGAAATAGAAACTCCAATCAAGCCCACCAAAACTGAAGAACCTCCAAAAACCATAACCCATAGTCAATATGAGACTATAAGAGTTCCCATGTTGAAACCTTCTGAGCATCCCATATGGAAAGTGAAGATGACTATGTTTCTGGAAGCTACAGATCCAGAATATCTAGACAGGATTAATGACGGACTACATATGCCAACCAAACTCTCTGTGGAAGTTGCACGTCAACCAACAAAGTCTGTACCAAAGGAAAAAAGTGATTACACTGCTGAAGATATCTCATCAATTGCAAAGGATGCAAAGGTAAGACACTTGCTGCATAGTGCCCTTGATAATGTCATGTCAAACAGGGTAATTCAATGCAAGAATGCAAAAGAGATATGGGATGCTTTGGAAATAAGGTGTCAGGGAATTGATTGAATCAAGACAAACAGGAAGACTATACTCACTCAAGAGTATGAGCACTTTGACTCAAAGCCTGATGAGTCATTAACTGATTTATATGACAGATTTGTCAAACTCTTGAATGATTTGTCACTAGTTGACAAAGAGTATGATATTGATGATTCAAATCTTAAATTCCTGTTAGTTCTTCGTGAAAGATGGGATTTGAAGGCCACAATAATAAGAGACAACTATAATCTTGATGAAACAACTCTTGATGAAATTTATGAGATACTCAAGACTCATGAACTTGAGATGGAACAAAGAAGCAAGAGGAATGGAAGGAAGTCAAGGACAATTGCCTTTGTGGCTGAGGAGGAAAGTCCCAAAGTTGCTGCCTCAAAGAAAGGCAAGGGAAAAGCTCTCATCACAAAGTCTGATACTGAGTCATCAAGTTCTGATAGTGATGATGACTCGGAAACTGAAAGTATACCTGAGATGGACCCTGATGAAGAGATGATGAAGCTATGTGCTCTTATAGTGAAAGGAATCACAAAGATTGCATACAGGAAATTCAAGAGAGGAAAGAAGTCTTCCAAGAAAGGTGCAAGTTCTGATAAGAAAGGTTTCAGAAAATCTGAAGGCAAAGGAGGAAAGTCTGACAGAGGAGATTACTCAAATGTTAAATGCTACAACTGTGGTGAGAAATGCCACATATCTCCTGATCGCAGAAATGGGAAAAGTGACAAAGGAAAGGCTCTTGTCACGAAGAAGAAAAGCTGGTCAGATGCTTTAGATTCTTAGATGAGGAAAACTATGCCTTGATGGCAAATGCTGATAGCAGTTCTGATACTACTGACATAAAGGGCAACAGGAAAAACATCCTAGTTCTGGAAAGTGGATGTTCAGGACATATGATTGGAAATAAAGCCCTGCTATCAGACTTTGTGGAGAAAGCTAGCCCAGGTGTTTCTTATGGAGATGGTAATGTGGGAAAAACTCTGGGATATGGCAATATCAATCTTGAGAATGTCATTATTGAAAAAGTAGCTCTGGTCTCAGGACTTAAACACAATCTGCTGAGTGTGAGTCTAATCTGTGACAGAGATTATCATGTGGATTTCTTTGAAGAACACTGTGAAGTTGTAAGCAAATCTACAGGCGAAGTTGTTCTGAAAGGATACAGGCATGGTAACATTTATGAAGCCAAGCTTTCAACAAGTACTGATGGTTCTGCAATCTGTCTATTAAGTAGAACATCAATTGAAGAAAGCTGTAATTGGCACAAGAAACTCTCTCATTTAAATTTCAACAATATAAATGAACTAGTCAAGAAAGATCTTATGAGAGGACGGCCAAAATCAGTATTTGATCCTGATGGCCTTTATGATTCTTGTCAGAAGGAAAAACAAAGAAAATCTTCATTCAAGAGCAAGTCTGAATCATCAATTCTTGAGCCTTATCACCTACTACATGTTGATCTATTTGGTCCGGTTAATGTCATGTCTATTCCAAAGAAGAAATATGCTATGGTCAAAGTGGATGAGTTCACCAGATACACATGGGTGTATTTCTTGCACACAAAAAGTGAAACTGCATCTATCTTGATTGATCATGTCAAACAACTGGATAAATTGGTCAAAGACTCTGTGAAAATCATAAGGAGTGATAATGGCACTGAGTTCAAGAATTTGATTATGGAAGAATTCTGCAAAAACCATGGAATAAAGAAAGAATTCTCTGCCCCTGGAACTCCATAGCAAGATGGAGTTGTTGAAAAGAAGAATAGAACACTTATTGAAGCTGCATGAACTATGTTTGATGAAGCAAAGTAGCCAACCTACTTTTGGGCTGAAGCTGTGCAGACTGCTTATATTTGGATGCAAGTATTTTGTTCTTATGACTCATCCCGAACAGATATCCAAATTTGATCTAAAAGCTGATGAAGGAATTTTTGTTGGATATACACTTTCCATAAAAGCCTTCAGAGTCTACAATTTAAGAACAAGGGTGGTCATGGAATTTATCAATGTCTCTTTTGATGATAAGAAAATAACTGGATTTGAAGATTTCAATGATCATGATCAGCTGAGATTCGAAAATGAAGTTTTAAATTCTGATTCTGTAAATCCTGGCAGTCTAAATCCTAATACTGCAAACTCTGATGGATTAAACTCTGATGTTATTGAAACTGTGGTGACTACGCCTAAGGAAAATGCACCTATGCAGGGGGAGCATATTGAAGATCCAACCACATCTCAAGAAGCATCAGAACCTACAACAGGCTCTTCAATTTCTGATGGGCCAAGTTCTGATAATTCTGGAAACTCATGGTCTGATATTTCTGGAAACTCAAATTCTGAAGGATCCAACTCAGAGAGCATAATTTCAGGGAGAGCATCAGAAAATGTTGATGGAGACAGCATGGATCATGGGGGAGCATCCAGTTCTAGAGATAACCTTCCATCTGCAAGGAAGTGGACTAAAGCATATACACCTGACTTAATTATTGGAAATCCTGATGCAGGTGTCAAAACTAGAACAACTACATCAAATGAATGTTTCTATCATTCTTTTCTTTCTCAGACTGAACCAAAAAAAGTGGAAGAAGCTCTTCAAGATGCTGATTGGGTGCAAGCAATGCAGGAAGAGTTAAATGAATTTGAAAGAAATAAAGTCTGGACCCTAGTGCCAAGACCAAAGAACAGGTCTGTTGTTGGTACAAAGTGGGTGTTCAGAAACAAAACTAATAGTGATGGCATAATTACAAGAAATAAAGCAAGGCTGGTTGCAAAAGGATACTCTCAACAGGAGGAAATTGATTATGATGAAACATTTGCACCAGTTGCTAGATTGGAAGCCATAAGAATATTTTTGGCTTATGCTGCTCACAAGAAGTTTAAAGTCTTTCAAATGGATGTGAAAAGTGATTTTCTTAATGGAGAATTGGAAGAGGAAGTATATTTTGAACAACCTCCAGGCTTTGTAAATCCCAAATTTCCCAATCATGTCTACAGGCTTGATAAAGCACTTTATGGCCTTAAGCAAGCTCCAAGAGTATGGTATGAGATATTAGCTCAGTTTCTTCTGGAAAGTGGATTTAAAAGAGGGACTATTGACAAAACACTGTTCTACCTCAACCATGAAATGGACTTACTTTTGGTGCAAATATATGTTGATGATATCATTTTTGGTTCTACAAATGACAGACTTTGTAAGAAGTTTGCCAAGCTGATACAGTCAAGATATCAAATGAGTATGATGGGAGAACTTAACTATTTTTTAGGCCTTCAAGTCAAGCAGAATGAAGAAGGAATTTTTATTTGTCAATCTAAGTACACCAGAAATTTGTTGAAAAAGTTTAGAATGCAAGATTGTTCAAGTGCATCCACTCGTATGGCCACTGCAACAAAGTTGGATAAGGATACTGGTAAATCAGTAGATATTACTGATTATAGAGTTATGATTGGCTCTCTACTCTATCTAATTGCAAGTAGCCCTGATATCATGTATGCTACCTGTCTCTGTGCAAGATTTCAAGCAGATCCAAGAGAACCTTACTTGACAGCTGTGAAAAGAATTTTCAAGTACCTTAAGGGTACACCTTATCTGGGATTTTGGTATCCTAGAGAATCGGACTTTAAGCTAATAGGTTACTCAGATGCATATTTTGCAAGATGCAAAATTGACAAGAAATACACAAGTGGAAGCTGCCAATTTCTTAGAGGCAGACTGGTTTATTGGTTTAGCAAGAAACAAAAGTCAATTTCCACATCAACTGCAGAAGCAGAATACATTGCTGCAGGAAGCTGTTGTGCACAGATTCTTTGGATGAAGAATCAGTTACTGGATTATGGGTTAGAATTTTCTAAAATCCCTATTTACTGTGATAATCAAAGTGCTATTGCTATGACAGGTAATCCAGTTCAACACTCAATAACAAAACACATCAGCATTAGGTACCACTTCATAAGGGAACATGTGGATAAAGGTACAGTGGAATTACATTTTGTTCCAACAGATCAACAACTACCAGATATCTTCACAAAACCACTATATGAAGTTACTTTTACAAGACTAGTAAATGAACTTGGAATGGTTTCAGGTTCTTTCTCTAAATCTGCTTAGTTTATGTTCTGATACATCAGATTTTATGATCGGTATTTACAGATATTACTATCTTTGTGTATAATGTGCTTAAATTGAAATTTGCTTAAGTGCTGATTGTTGTCTGATGTGAATTTCTAAGCTCTGATAGTGATATGAATGTTTCTGTGACTATTCAATCCAATGAGGATAACTGTGCTAGATGCTGACCTAGTAGTCTTTAATATACTAAAGATCCCATGTATGAAGTAATTGTTTATGTGGAAATCTTTTAACACAAGCAAATTCTGATATTGAGTTTAATTAAGTTTACTTTGTGTATCTTATTACTAAGTCAAAAACTAGAATAGTGCTTCTTATCTGTTAAGTTCTGATGTTAGTAAATCTGATGGATGTACTAAGTGCTGATAAGCCTGACTTATCAAAAGAAAAAGGAAAGAAAAGAAATAAACATCAGGTACTCCTTTGTGGTCTAGAGTAAAAATGTGGAAGGGAAGACCCAAGTGCATTGCTGGTATTAAGTAATATGCATTAGAAAAGCAAAAAAAAATCTTGGTGACTTTTCACACTCTATGATTACTGGAGAAATACCCTGATAGCAGCATAAATTCTGATAAGCAGTCGTGACTCACTTACACTGAGAAGCCACTGTAAAATGGAATTTCAAAAGATGCATAAAATGAGCACAAAACAGTTGAGGTGGACTCGTGCATGAACTAATTCAATAGTAGGCGTCAGAACAATGACAGATTTTGAACAGATTTTGAACAAAGCTCTTAGTTATACCTTATTTCTAAGATGTACTGAAGTGAATCAGACTTTACTCTTTGTCTGATATTTAGCTTTGTAATAACCCCAAAAAATTTGGACTTTTTGTAACCCTTATGAATAGTGATTTTGCTGATTATGCTGAATAAAAAAACTTTTCATGCCACACTTTGTAGAGGCTCTTTTATTGTTATTCTGAGATCTTATTAGTACTCTATATGGTATATAAGTGTATGTAAAGATCTTCAGAATCCAAATTCGGAACACTTTGATTTTTCCCGAAAATCCACCAGATACCGAAAGAATTGAGTATAAGGTAACAGGATAAAAAAGGATTTAAATTCAAGGAGTATAAGAGAGGATCATAAAAGGAATATAATGTATTGAGAAAGGTTAAGGAAACCCAAGTAATAAGATCCCGGGTATGATCCCTCAAACGATAAACGATAAATGAAAGTTAAGCGAACCGTATAACAGATTAGCGGTCATTAGCCAAGTAATTAGGAGTTAATCAAAGAGGTTAGTGATGATGATGTCATCACACCAACAAGAAGAGGACAAGTGTGGGAAGATGACATAAGAGGATGACATAAGCATGACCAAAAGGGAAGGAAGTGTTGGTTGATTATAAACCACAAAAAATTTACCATGGTAACAATTCAATTAATCACAAAAATCAAAAGCAACCAAAACAAACACATTTTCTTCTTCCCCCATCTTTTTGCCTCGACTTTTTGAAGAAAAGCAAGGAAGAAAATTCCAAAACCCAAGCTCCACTTAATCATAATTCAAGAGGTTTGTTTCTTTAGCTTCCATAATTCATAACTTAGATGAGCCATAAGTTTAAGATCAAGATTCCATGTTTAACATAGCTAATCAATTCATCAAAGTTCTTGGTGAATAGAGTTTTCAACAAACTAACTTTGTGTTTTCTTATGCTTTCTTCAAGATCCAAGCTTAGTAGAGATAGTTAGTGGTTATTTAAGGCTTCCTAAGTGATTCTCCACTCTCCAAGGAAGGTATAACTTCTCAAAACCTTAGTCTTAAGTTTTGTTGGTTTGGATTTCATAATGTTTAGATGATGGGTTAGTGTAATGGGTGTGTACTCATGTTTAGAGGTTTGTTTAGTAAGTGGTTTTATTGATTTTGGAGTTAGGAGTGATACTTGTTGGATTTGATGTTCTTGGTCACATTTTGACTTGGTTTAGATGAATAAGTTGAGATCTTGAGTTATAGTTAAATGATCTTGTATTGTGGTTGAATGATGGTGGAATAGTGTTGATTGGTGGTGGTTTGATGTTGAATTGATTTGGTAAAAATTTGGGAATTTCTAAGTTATAGCCGTCGTAATGCCCAATTTTCCTTAAACTGTTTTGTGCTTAACTTTTGCACCCGAACACTCAATGCCATGAACTTACCATTACCATTTTTAGATAGTTCATGTTACGAGCTTCGTTTTGATATGTGGTTCGCTTGAATCCGATGTACGGTTTAGGAGAAACGACCGTTTTAAGTAACGGCATTTCGCGAATGAACCATCACACCTCGCTTTACTTTGAAACCTTGGTTAAGGCCCTTAAATGACTAATTGGAGTATGAAACAATTATGTAAAGTGGATTAGGCAGTTGATAGGGTACTCGCGAAAGAATTGCCTTAAAATTCTTAATGGTTAATTTATTAAAATTGGGGGAGCCGAGGGTACTCGAGCGACTTAAGTGAATCGTTAAGCGTAAAAGCGAACGTTAGGGTCTAATTGGTTAAAGTATAGATTCTTAAGCGACTTTGGTTTAATTCCAACTTATATGTTTTTCATAGGTTACCAGACTCGTCTCAAGCCTTTCACCACCCCCAGTCGCTCAGGCAAGTTTCTACCCGTTATACTGTTGTTGTGATGTAAATATATGTATATGCATTATCTTGTGATAAGTGCATGATTGTTATTAGCAAATTTTGCGATATATTGGAGCATGCTGATATGGTATATATGCATGTCTATTTCATAATCTTGATATCTAATTGTTGATTCAAATGCTTATAATTGCATCATACCTATGCTAGAGATAAGCAGTAGTTGCGTATACCCTTAGTATATGGTACCCAAAGGCGAACATTTTCTAAAACCGGGAGTCGATGTTCCTGAGTATATTATATTTATATATATATATAGATATAGTTTTCAAAACTATTAATCGAATAAGGTTTATTCGATAACTTTATTTTTATTAATGAATATTACTTTGAATATTCATTCGAGGATTTATGACTCGGTTTATTTTATTTAAGGAATATTATCTTGAATATTCATTCGAGGACTTATGACTATGTTTATTTTATTAATGAATATTATTTTGAATATTCATTCGAGGACTTATGACTCCGCTTATTTAATAAATTATATTCTTTATTTTATTAAAGAATAATGTTTCGATAATCAAACTTATTTTCGATTATTCAAATAAAGATCGTACTTTCGTATAAGTATATCTTTGGTTATTTAATATTCATTTCAAGTATGAGTTTTAAAACTTCTACTTCAATTATTTTTATAAAGATTATTCTTTATGGGAATATTATTTAAATAATAAAATTTAGATATTTTCTAATATATTGGGACTGATTTATTTTATTAAATCAGCATTACTCCAAACATTCTTAAAAATGTTTTTGAGTCTTCAAAATGATTTTTAAAAGTTAGGGCGGATCCCAAAACTCATTTTTATATTTAAGATCCTCCTTTCGAAGGGGATTTAAATACTCGCTCAAAACCTGAGGGATCCGGCTCTGTGGTGTATTTTATATTCACAACAAGGTTGATGTGTTGATAAATGAATTGATTACTTACCCAACGTTCGGGAAGTAAGTCCATCTAATTGAGTCGGAAAAAGCGACAGGCCGGGGTACGGTCTATCAAAGTGTAAGTGGCTGGGTGGCAGCCCATCAACGCGTAAGAGGCCGGGTGGCGGTCCAACCTACTATGTGTATATTATGCATGGAAAAGGACTTCCAAGATTTTGAAAAGTATATATACATATATACTGAATATTTTGCGACTTGGTCGCGATAAGATATCAAACTTAGTTCATTTTTACTTGACCAAGACTTTTATGGGTACTATGA
Organism: Apium graveolens; assembly: GCF_009905375.1. NCBI lineage: Eukaryota > Viridiplantae > Streptophyta > Magnoliopsida > Apiales > Apiaceae > Apium > Apium graveolens. The sequence continues at coordinate 165,755,886 of NC_133651.1, forward strand.
GGATGCTCACATATTGTAAATCATTATACATATTATTTTGGTGGGCTTGTTGCTCACCCTTGCTTTCGTCTTTCATCACACAACAGCAGATAGACAAGATGAACAGGATTAAGCTCCCAATTCGTGAGCGGGTAGGAAATGTTCCGCAGTTTCATGTAGGCGTTGATGCCATTGTAGCTGAGGTAGGAACTACCAATAGGCTAGGCTTTCAACTTTTGATGTACCAGACTTATGTATACTTATGAATTGTAATAATGGCAAAGAATATGTAAATTTATTCAGAAACCCTTTTAAGGTGTAATGGTTTATAATTGTGGAATAAAATGACTTGTGTTATTTTTTTGGATATTCATCTCTGAGACTATAACTTGAGGTGTGTGTGAATAGTGGGGTCACAGTACGCAGTAGTTGGTTGATTATTAAAATTAAGTATTGTTATTAAGGGAAATGGAACTCGTGACAACCCGGATCCCCGACCCCGGATTTGGGGGTGTTACAGAAATGGTATCAGAGCTAAGCGTTATAAACCTCAGAGATGATGTGATGTTAAGATAATAAGTTCACTAAGATAATAAGAACTCTTGCCAAGTTCATAGTCGGACTACATAACGTAGTACTGACAGTTAAAACCCTTATGGGAATCCTTATAAATATCGTGATAGAAGCGTAGTTCGTTATCGTATATGGTAGCAGGACTCCGAACCCTGAGGTTGAGGAGCAACAGCGCGATGATGTTTTATTACTTATTAGGAGATCAGAATGTGGATCCGATAGAGCGTCCTAACGAGGGACCGGATAATGCTCTTGTTGAGGATGTAGCCGTTGAGAAGGTTGTCCCAGAAGAGATTGTTGTCGTGGATAATCCTGACAAGAAGGAATAAAGGACCACTGAGGAATTGATGACCATGGTTAGGGCAACTACCAGAGGTAGGATTGGTCGGTCACTATCGGAGGTTCGTTCAAGTTCGTAAAGATAATAGCCCCTTTAATGCGGCTTACTCGTAAGACTAAGGACTTTTGGACATTTAAAAATTAAAATACTCAATTAATATTATTTGTAAACATCCAGACACATATAACACTTAACAAATAATTCACAGCATAGATACTGAACATACATAATAATTATTAATTACACGATATATCCCAGATATTACATCAGTTGCATAAATTCTGCGGACAAGTTCTGATGATTAAGTTCTGTTGAACCCATATCAGTATTTCTGTGAAGAATTACAGGAATAAACATTCACTTTTCGAGTTAAGAAGCCATATTCTGATGACTTTTAAATTCTGATAATAATCAAGTTCTGATGCTGATGTGGCAATATTTATTTACTTGATTTATTTTTGGTCATTACTTGAACGATCATATTTTTACAGAATATTGGTTTATGTGAGATAAAACAGTCATAATCATTATGGGTTAGCGGTTAGCGTGTATGTCTTGAAAAACTGCATGTGCACAGTAATTGTTATTATATCCCGGTTGCTGTTCTCTTTGTTGAAAGTAGGAAGAAGAATTAATTGTCATCCATCCATTTCTCTTCACCATCAGCTTTGTCAGGCTTCTTAGACTAGGACTAAGGCTGTTGATGTTAAGAATCGTAGAATAGGACTATCTTGTAATTTTTGCATGTAATTGATAAATTTCATGAAATGTACTCATCTGATATATCAATGAAATTTTCTTTAATTGCAAGATTTTTTCTTTGTTTCTCAAATTATGTGACTGTGCATGTTTAATTACAATTTATTAATCTTTACTTCATCGATTTTTAATTTTATTTTGTGATGAATGTTTTGATTAAATTCTGTTTATTTGAGGAAACAACTGAGGAACAGGTTCCAACATCAGAACCTGTTATTGTAGAAGCGGCGAAGGTCTCTTCTCAGAAAGATACTGTAACTGAGAGTTCTAGGCCACTCAAAAGGCTTAGAAAGTTAAATTCTGATGATAAAGCTCCTACAGTGTCTCCATCTTTGAAGAAATTAAAGAAACAGAGAGCTCACAGGGACATAGTTGAGTCAGATTCGGGGGATATAGTGGAAGCAGCTAAGGAAGGGGATCAGGAATCTCTGATCTCAACAGAACCAATTGTTATTGAATCACTTCCTTCTGCATAACCAGAAACTGCTCAAGACAGAATACCTACACCTCATATGTTACCTATAGTTGATCCAGTACATACTGAAGAACCAGGTACAAGTGCTGAAATTGATATTCATAACTTGATTGTGCTTGAGGTTTTGTACTTGGAAGCTCCACCATTTCAACTCACTCCACCAACAACACCAATTTTGGATGTTGATCAGAACCTGGCTGTAGATCAGAATTTAGAGGATGATGTTGAAGCCTCTATAACCTCACATACTTCTATTTTATCAGAGGATGCTGATCCTGCAGGATCTACAAGTTCTGATGCTGCTAATGAGAAAATTACTGGTGAAGTTTCTGCTAATTTAGATGCTGATGCAGCTGGTCCATCAGGACATGCACCTCAACAAACAGTTAACAAAGCTAAGTTGATAAAGAAGTTTGTTGGAGGGGAAGCACCAGTACCTTGGAGTGAAACTCCTAGAGGAAAGGAGTGGACTAAGGAATGGAACACAGTTAGTTTTGTTCCTTCTGAAAAGATTCTTGCTGAGCATCTGTCAAAAGCTGATGAAATGCTGATAAATGATGATTTTAAGGCACAGCTGAAAGTTACTGCATTGATTACAAGGCACCTTCAAGGTCAACACTCAACAACTCATGCCAAGGTGAATAAAATTCAAGAAACCTTGATCCAGCAAGATATGAATGTGAAACTTGAAAAGAACAGATTTTTGAAGTCAACCTTTGACAGAATTGCCAACATTGAGAAAACTCAGGAGAAGCAACAAACTCAGATTAATGAAATTCTAAAGAATCAAGCTTCTCAGCAAACTCAACTCAATGAGATCCAATCCTTAGTGGAATTGCTTGTCTCTCTTCTTTTACCTGCTGATGCCAAAAAAGGGGGAGAAAGTGATTAAGTCCAAATGCAAATCTATTCAGACACTGAAGGGAAAGGATGATGGAAATGATGACCAGGGAAACTCTGATAAGGGTAGAGGTCAAGGTCAAGGTAAAGGATTTTCATCAAGTAAAGCTAGAATTACAAGTCTAGGAATAAGTTCTGATACTGGGAGAAGAATAAGTTCTGATACTGGTAAAAGGATAAGTTCTGGTGAACATTTAGAACTTGATGAAGAAATTTCAAAGGAGTTATTTCTTAAAGAAAATCCAGGAATAGACTTTGAGAGTCTAAAGGAAGAAGAAGCTAGACTCAAAGTAGAAGGTGTCAAGACAAAATTTAAAGCTTCTATTGTTGAAAAGAAATTTCCAAAGCCTAAGGGTATTGTGATAAAGGAAAGAACAAATTCTGAGGCAACCAAAGCCAAATCACAAGTGGAAATTGATCCAAGGTCCAAGGGCAAAGAAAAAGTTGATGAATCTGTAAAGGTTTATATGCCAGTCATGGATGAAGAAATAACTGATGATGAAGAAGATGCTAGTCTTACTCTGATTTCAAAGAAGATTTTTCAAACAACCTCTGACATGGATCATGTTGTTCAGAGTCAAGATATTGTAAGTTCTGATATAACAGTGAAGCAAGCAACCTCTGACATAGCTCAAGTTGGCTTGATATCAGAAGTTAAGGAAAAGGAAACCTCTGACATTGCTCATGTTAAACCTTCAAATATACTCCTACCAGGATTCATCAAAGCTAAACAGACTCAACCTTTGAAGACTGCAACAAGTGGTTTTGAAGCAAGAGTTGTTACAGGAAAGGAAGCTAGAGATAAATCTGGATTGGGTAGTTCTGATGAAAGAAGAGTACATAACACTACCAACGATCCAACTTCCTTAAGTGAACCAGGTGTTGGAGCAACTCCTGAAAGATTGAATCGACTTGAATCTGTACAAATGGTTTACCATACCTTTTTGAAAGAACATATCTTGTTATATTTTATGACAGATGGAAGGGTATACCATATCAGGCAAAATGTTATACCACTGAAGTATTTTGAGGAACTGGAACATGTTCTATTCCTACTTCCAGTGAAAGACAGATTAACAGATAGTGCTTCAGGTTATTTATAGTCACAAATTCAAATATAGAAGAAGCTTTTTTCTATAAAGTCTGATAGCCCATACTGTCCCAAGTACAGAGATCACAAAGGTGATATTGTCGAAATAAAGCCTAACTCTGCTAAGATCATAACTACTTTTCTGGGTTATAAGGCTGTGGAATTCAATCTAGAGTCTGACAAGGCATATCTGATCAGACTAGATCATGAGATAAGAAAATCTAAGATAAATGATCTCAGAGCAGCTATTTTTCAAACTGGTGAAGATATAGCTGAGTTGAAAGATGCAAAAAGGAGGATGGCCAATTAACTTGAATATGCTGAGAGATGTCTTTTGAAGAACTATCTCAAAATATTTCCTGATATCAAAGAGATCAGAAATTGAAGCCAAGTCAAAGATCTACAACTGCTTAAATTCTGAAAGTGTATACAGATTGAAGCTGTTATCGGAAGTTTAAGATGGTAAAGCTATAAGGACTGTAAGTTGTAGTTATCTAGTCAAATTCTCATGCATTTGTACTTAATGTTTTTGACATCATCAAATATCTGTTGAACTTGTATATTATGCTAATTTACAAGTTGGGGGAGATTGTTAGATATATTTGTGATGTCATGGTTAATATGATTTGTGTTTAGTTTTCAGATCTTACTTAACAGGACAAATCAGTACTTAACTGGAAATCAGCACTTATACTGAAACAAAACTTAAGATATCAGAACTTAAGTTATCAGAACTTAAGTTATCAGAATATATTTATAAGGAGATAATATCAGGACTTAAGGAGACTTTCAGATAAGGCAGGCGGCTGATTGAAAGGAAAGAAGATCGAGACTAAGACAGTAAGAAATATGCATGAAGAAAGAATTCTATGAAGAATAGAATACTTGGAAGAAAAGATAACTAGTTGATATATTTTAGGAAGCAGAATTATATTCCATATCAATTAGAACATTATCTTGTAACTGTGTAGTATATAAACACAAGCATAGGGTTTACACTATATGTGTTATCTTAATCGAAGTTATTATTCATTATAACCCTAGCAGCGCTCGTGATAATTTGTTCATCACTGAGAGAGAACAGTTCCATATTATAACAGAGGTTATTATGTTGAATAAAATCTGTGTTATGTTACTTGTGTTTTTTAATTCGATTTGATTGTAGTAAACACTGTATTCAACCCCCTTTTACAGTGTGTGTGACCTAATAGAATATAATTCTGTCTCCTAAAATATATCAATCAAATATTATCTTCTACAAATCTACTAGTCTTCTAACTCTTCATGCATATCTTCTATTATTTTAGTCACAATCATTTCCTGTTAATCAGCTGTTTTCCTTATCTAAAGTATCTGCACTTAAGTCCTGATATAAATCCTGATAGCCTTAAGTTCTGATATAAGTTATGTCTTCAGTAAGTTCTGATTTCCATCCTGATATAAAGTTCTGAAACTAAACACGACAGATTAGACATGACATCTTAAATATATCTAACAATCTCCCCCAACTTGTAAATTATGAAAAATATACAAGTTAATAGATTTGATGATGTCAAAACCATTTAAGTACAAATGCAATGAGAGTTTAATTAGACAACTAAATACAACTTACAGTCCTTGTAGCTTTTACCAATCTTACTGAGTCAATCTGGATCCAAAGTAATTCTTGACAAAGTTTGATATCAGCTTTTCTTCTGAATTCCTTAGGACTTGAGCTAGTGTAGCTTTGACTTGATTCATTTCTTCACCCTGACTTCCAATCTGGTAGATTGCAGTCCTTAGTGCTGAGATATGATTTCTTTCTAAATTATCACCAAGTCTGATTACTCTTGGATGAGACGAGTCTTCATTATAGCATAGACATTTCTCTTTCAGAATAACCTCAAGTTTAGCAGAATCATTCTTCATTGGAAATTCACTTCCATCATCTTCAACTATATTTGGAATGAATTTTGTAATCCTTGATCCAGAAGTTCTTACTTTATCTCCAAAAGATAATGAAAGAATTGAAGTTCTTTCAGAGATTTGTTCAGCACATCTGATTCGGACATCCTGTATGTTCTTTCATCTTCAAGAAACAGAATCAGCTTTTCTTTTACATTACTTTTATCATGAGCATCCAGTACCACTTGAACAAATTTAACCTTGTCAAGGTGTTTTTGTGTAACTTCTTTAAGAGGTTTTTCAGTCAATAAGAATGGATCTCTAGTAAGTACTTCAACTCATGTCTTGATTTTGGCTTTTTCAGAACCTAATCCAGCTCTGTCTCTTGCTTCTCTAGATTTCAATCTAACAATCATGAAATCAGATAACAGTTGACTTTTCTTAGGATCTGATGGATTAACATTCTTCCATATGAGTTTTCTCTTATCAGTAACTATCAATTTGTTCAAATCAACTTGAGCACTGTCAGAGGTTGATGTTTTGATGATTTGATCAGGATTTGTTGTTTCTTCTTTAGCTTGCTGTTGTTCACTCTGAACAACTTGAGCTTTGTCAGAGGTTGTCTTATATTCTTCAGTTATCTTCCTTCTTTTCAGAGTTTCAACAGTTTCATCTTCAGCAGCTGTATCATCAAAAACTTGAACCATTTTGCACACTGGTTTCATCAGGATTTGAGGAATCTTCATTTCATGTGGCTTTGTTGGTTCATCAATCTTTCCTTTCCCTTTATCCTTCGGATCAATTTCAACTTGTGATCTTGTCTTGGGCTTTGAAGCCTCAGAGCTTTCCTTGATCAAAATGCCTTTTACCTTAGGCCTTGGAAGTTTCTTAGCATTAGAAGCTTTAGACTTAAGATTTGTCTTCTTAGCTGCAAATCTAGCTTCTTCCTCCTTGAGAGTCTCTAAATCCATTCCAGGATTATGCTTGGGAAATAGTCTTCTAGCAATTTCCTCATCAAGTGTCTGAATCTTAGGATCTTTATAATAGACTGTAGTCTCCCTTCCCTTGAGCTTCAGAGTTTGCAAAAACTTCTGAGTGTCTTGACTATCATCTTGAATAAGAAGATCAGAACTTGATATCAAACTTTGATCATCAGAACTTGCTTTCAGAGTTTGAGCATTTACAGCTTCAGAACTTGTCTTCTTTTGTGTAAAAGATTTGCTAGAGTCAAAAATTAGTTTCCTTGAAGAAAATTTGATGCTTTGCCCTTGACCTTGACCCTTACTTGGGTTTCCCTAGTCATCTCCTTTATCATCTTTCTTCTTCAGTACTTGACTAGTAGAGCATTTGGACTTCACTACCTTCTCCCCCTTTTTGGCATCATCTGGTAGGAGTAGAGATAGAAGAAGTTCTACTGAAGATTGGATTTCATTTAGTTGAGCTTGTTGAGAGGCTTGATTCTGCAGGACCTCAGTCAGTTGAGCCTGTTGCCTTTCTTGAACCTTCTCAATAGTCTCTACTTTCTCATGAATAGGTCTGATAAACCTGTTCTTATCTAGCTTGATCATCAGGTCCAGCTTATCAGCATTTTCCTGTAGCTTATCAACTTTGGCATGAGTAATGTAGTGTTGACCTTTAAGGCTTTTAGTACTGAGAGCTGTGACTTTAAGTTGAGCTTTGAAATCAGAGTTTGTCATCAACTCATCAGCTTTAGCAATATGATCTGATAGAACTTTGGAGGTTGGAATGAAATCAGATTCATTCCACTTCTTGGTCCACTCAACTCCTTTGTGATTTTCTTCCCATGAAATAGGAGCATCTTGTTCAACAAACTTTTTAATCAGTGCCTCATTTCCAAGAGTTTGAGCTGGTGTATTTACTGGAGCTGACTCTCCAGAACTTGCAAGAAACTCATCATCTTCTGACAAGACAAGTGTGTGTGTGGCTATGGAAGATTCTGGTACAACTTCATCTATTTCCACATCCATAATGGGAGTATTTGGAACTTCAGCATGTAGTGGCGAAACAGGTGGAGTTGTCACCTGTCCTTGTGGAACTTCCAGAAAGAGGACAGATGGAATGATCAGCCTATGAAGGTCAATTTCAGGACTTAATCCTGAATCTTCAACTGGAATATTTTCTTTGATAGGAGAGACATGAGGTATGATCATTGTGTCTGGAACAGTGTCTTGAGCTTGAGGTGGAGGTGGCAAAGCTTCAATCACTATTGGTCTTGATGAGATCAGAGATTCCTGATCCCCTTCCTCAGCTTCTGTGGCATCCTCGGATAGAGGTTGTGCCATATGCCTTCCTGCTCTCATTTTCTTAGATCTCCTGGATGGTGGAGGAGTTGCTTGAGCAGCATCAGAACTTGAAGTTCTTTTCCTCTTTAAAATACCAGAATTCTCAGCTTCTATTTCCTTTTAAGAAATATCTTTTTCAGCTGCTACCCCCTTCTAAAAAATTTCTTTTTCAGCTTCTACTGTCACAGGTTCTGATGCATGAACCTGGACTTGCTCCTCTTCTTAATCAGACTCATCCCTTAGTATCATCCTTCTTCTCCTTGGTGGAGATTTAGGAATAGATTTTGCTCTTGAAGGTTTGGGTCTTGATGTTATAGCAAATGGTTGTGGTTTAGAAGATTGTGCAGGTTGAAAATAAGTTCTGATGGTTGGCCGTGTTGGTTGTGATTATGAGGATTGTGCTGTTTGAGTTGTGGTTGTAGGTGTTGATGGAGGTTGAGATTGTACTGGTGCTATATCAGGATATATGGAACTGTATATGTGAGGATCAGCATTTACTAAGAATTTTTTAACTGATTGAGAAATTTGGAGGGGTCTTAGTGTAGTCTTCTTATTATCAGTACATAATAAGTAAGTGAAAGCCCTTTTGTGTAGATTAAAGGGTTCAATTTTCTCACTAAAGGGTTGTGGTGTATTAGGACAACAAAAAGTATAAATAAGTTCATAAAATCTAGCAAAATAGACTATATTGCTATCTTCTTTCATCCTATCACCAATAAACCCTAAAACAATACTTGCATAATCAAAATGTGTTTGATTCAAAGGGCATACCCGATTTGCTGACTCATTATGGGTATAACATCAACGTTTGAGCACTTGTTGGTGAAAGCTTTTGTAATACAGTCAAAGAAAAAACTCCACTCCCTCCTAATGTGGGGTCTCTTCAATTGTCCTAGCTTTTCCAAAGACTTTTTATAGCCCAGATTTGCATCATTTGTTGAAGAGCTGGCTCCTCAGCTATTGAATTGAAAGTGCAATCTTCTGGAAAATGTAGTGCTTGTCGAACAGTTGACAAGGTCACCACATGCTCATCCTCCCCTGTTGTAAAGATAATACTTGGGGACCCAGCTTTTCCACCATTATCATAAACACCTGTCCTCCAAAACTCCAGTATTTGCTTGCCTGGTAGTACCTGGGGTTAGGTCAGTGCATAGCCTATTTCACTTCGAGCAAGAAAGTCTTGGAAGAAATGAAGTTCTGAAGGAGCGTCGTCCTTAGAAAGAATAACCATGTAGTTATTAGAAACAAACTTGGCTCCATCATAGATTAGATCTTTGGGTGCCATTTATGTAAAGAAATAAGTGAGAAACTGTGTGTTAGCAAGATGTTTGTTAAAATGCCTGTATGAAAGTCCGTCAGAAAATAGAGAGTAAAAGAGAGAGAGAGAGAGAGAGAGAGAGAGAGAGAGAGTAAAAGAAATAAGAGAGTAAGTAAGAGAGAAAGTAAAAGATTTGGGTAATCTTTTATCTCTAATATTTATACTCTTTCCACTCAACGGCTCTTTTTGGAAGTAAAACAAACACTTTACACCTGTCATCCAGTAAATAGTCAAAGCAGTAGTTAGTGGGCACGGGAAATAAGCAGTAATTATTGCACACATGCATATGCAAAAACCAACACCCAACCCATTAAACAAATGATTATCATTATTTTTATCTCACATATTTATTTTCTGACAAAATATAACCGTTACAGTAAATACTAAAAATAAGCCAAGTAATTAAATAATGCCACGTAAGCATCAGAGTTTCCATCAGGATTTGCATCAGAACTTGACTATTATCAAAATTTAACGGTCATCAGAACATGGCTTCTGTACTCAAAAAAGTGAATGTCTGTTTCTGTGATTCTTCATACAAATACTGACTGGTTTCTTCAGAGTTTAATCATTAGAACTTTCATCAGAACTTGTCCTCAGAATTTATGCAAATAATACTTAACTGTTTGTCAAAAACAGCTTAATCACCACAGTAATTTTCATCATTCATATGGAATGAGAGTGTGTGCATTTGCAAATGATCAAAAATTGATTAAAGCCTGATAAACTTCTGTATATCTTAGAAATAAGGCATAACTAAGAAAAGTGCTTAAAATTTGTCTTTAATTTTGAAGTCTACTATAGAATAAATTTATGCAAGAGTACACCTCAACTGTTTGTGCTCATTTTATGCATCTTTTGACATTCTTTTTACAGTGGATTCTCAGTGTAAATGAGTCAAAACTGCTATAATAATTTATGCTATTATCAGAGTATTTCTCCAGTAATCAGAGAATATGAAAAGTCACCAAGAAAAAAATATTTGCTTTTCTAATGCATATAACTTAATACCAGCAATGCACTTGGGCCTTCCCTTTCACATATTTACTCTAGATCTCAAAGGAGTACCTGACTTCAATTTCTTTTCTTTTGTTTTCTTCAGATAAGTGAGTCTTATCAAGCATGCAGTTCATCCTTAAGATTTACTAACATCAGAATTTGATAGATAAAAATCAAAAATCTAGTTTGTGAGTTAGTAATAAGATACACAAAATAAACTTGACTAAGATCAAAATCAGAGTTTGCTTGTGTTATGGATTTCCACATAAACAACTAATTCAAACATGGGATACACAGTTTGTTAAAGACTACTAAGTCAGCATCTAACAAATAATCCTCATTGGAGTGAATAGTCACAGAACATTCAAAACACTATTAGAGTATATAGAATCACATCAGATAACAATCAGTATTTAATATATTTCAATTTAAGCACAAATTACATAGAGATAAGACAATCTGTAAACACTGATCATAAAGTCTGATGCATGAGAGAAAAAACTAAGCAGATAACAGCTTCCTGCAACAATATATTCTGCTTCTCCAGTTGATGTGGAAATTGATTTCTGTTTCTTGCTAAACCAAGAAACCAATCTGCCTCCAAAAAATTGGCAGCTTCCACTAGTGCTTTTCCTGTCTATTTTGCATCCTGCAAAATCTGCATATGAGCTTAAAATCTAATTCCCTAGGATACCACAATCCTAGATCAGTTGTACCCTTTGGTACTTAAAAATTCTTTTCATAGCTATTAGATGAGGTTCTCTTGGATCAGCCTGAAATCAGGTCTACTTGCAGTTAAATAGAGTAAAGAGCCAATCATACCTCTGTAGTTAGTAATATCTACTGATGCTCCAGTATTTTTATTTAACTTGGTTGCAGTGGCCATGGAAGTGGATGCAGTTGAATAGTCTTGCATTCCAAATTTCTTGAGTAAATTTCTACTGTACTTGGATTGATTGATGGAAGTACCTTCTTCAGTTTGCTTGACTTGAAATCCCACAAAATAGCTAAGTTCTCCCATCATACTCATTTGATATCTTGACTGCATTAGCTTTGCAAAACTTTCACAGAGTTTGGCATTGTAGAACCAAAGATGATATCATCAACATATATCTGAACCAAAAGTAAGTCCTTTCCATGGTTGAGGTAGAACAGTGTTTTATCAATTGTGCCTTTATTAAATCCACTTTCCAGAAGGAATTGAGCTAAAGTCTCATACCATGCTCTTGGAGCTTGCTTAAGTCCATAAAGTGCTTTATCAAGTCTGTAGACATGATTAGAAAATTTTGGATCAACAAATCCTGGTGGTTGTTCAACATATACCTCTTCTTCCAATTCCCCATTAAGAAATGCACTTTTCACATCCATTTGAAAGACTTTAAACTTCTTGTGAGCAACATAAGCCAAAAAGTTTCTTATGGTTTCCAATCTAGTAACTGGAGCAAATGTTTCATTATAATCAATACCCTCCTGTTGAGAGTAACCTTTAGCAACCATCCTTGCTTCGTTTCTTGTAATTATGCCATCACTGTCAGTTTTGTTTCTGAACACCCATTTTATGCCAACAATGGATCTGTTCTTTGGTCTTGGCACTAGGGTCCGGACGTTATTTCTTTCAAATTCATTTAACTCTTCCTGCATTGCTTGCACCCAATTAGCATCTTGAAGAGCTTCTTCCACTTTCTTTGGTTTAGTCTGACATAGAAAGGAATGATAGAGACATTCATTTGATGTTGTTTTTCTAGTTCTGACACCTGTTTCAGGATCTCCAATTATTAAGTCAGGTGTGTGTGATTTAGTCCACTTCCTTGTAGATGGAAGTTGATCTCTAGAACTGGATCCTCCCCCATGATTCATGTTGTCTCCATCAGCATTTTCTGATGCCCCCCTCAAGTTATGCTCTCTGAAATTTCAGAATTTGAGTTGGATCCATCAGGAATTGAAGAATCAGAGTTTCCAGAATTATCAGAATTTGGCTCATCAGAACTTGATGAATCAAAACTTGAAGAGCCAGTGACAGGTTCTGATGCTTCTTGAGAGTCTTGAGTTGTGGTAGGATCATTAGCTTGCTCCCCCTGAACAGGTGCATTTTACCTTGGAGTAGTTACCACAGTTTTAATGACATCTCCCGTCAGAACTTACAGGATCATGACTTAGGTCATCAGAATTTACAAAATCAGAATTTAAATCTTCATTTTCAAATCTCAGCTGATCATGATCATTGAAATCTTCAAGTCCAGTAATCTTTTTGTTAGATATATTTGTGATGTCATGTCTAATATGATTTGTGTTAAGTTTTCAGTTCTTAACTAACAGGACCAATCAGTACTTAACTGGAAATCAGTACTTATACTGAAGTCAGAAGTTAAGATATCAGAACTTAAGTTATCAGAACTTAAGATATCAGAAGATATTTATCAGGAGATAATATCAGGACTTAAGGAGACTTTCAGATAAGGCAGGCGGGTGATTGAAAGGAAAGAAGATCAAGACAAACGCAAGAAGAAATATACATGAAGAAAGAATTCTATGAAGAATAGAATACTTGGAAGAAAAGATAATTGATTGATATATTTTAGGAAGCAGAATTATATTCAATATCAATTAAAACATTATCTTGTAATTGTGTAGTATATAAACACAGGCATAGGGTTTACACTATATGTGTTATCATTATCGAAGTTATTATTCAATGTAACCCTAGCAGCTCTCGTGATAATTTGTTCATCACTGAGAGAGGACAGTTCCATATTGTAACATAGTTTATTTTGTTGAATAAAATATGTGTTCTGTTACTTGTGTTCTTTAATTCGATTTGATTGTAGTAAACACTGTATTCAACCCCCTTCTACAGTGTGTGTGACCTAACAAGTGGTATCAGAGCAGATCTGTTAACACACATACAGTTTAAGATCAAAAAACAATCATGTATGAAGAAGAACAAACTTCAACCAAGCCCACCAAAACTGAAGAACCTCCAAAGACTCAAATCCATAATAGATATGAGACTATTAGAGTTCCCATACTGAAACCATCTGAATATCCCATATGCAAGGTGAGGATGTCTATGTTTCTGGAAGCTACAGATCCCGAATACCTTGACAAAATCAATGAAGGACCACACAAGCCAACCAAGCTCTCTGTTGTAGTTGCAGGAGAACCAGTAAAGTCTGTACCAAAGGAGAAAAGTGATTACACTGCTGAAGATATCTCATCGATTACTAAGGATGCTAAGGTACGACGCTTGCTGCATAGTGCCATTGATAATGTTGTGTCAAACATGGTAATTAACTTCAAGACTCTAAAGGATATATGGGATGCCTTGGAAACAAGATGTCAGGGAACTGATTCAATTAAGAAGAACTGGAGGACTATACTCACTCAAGAGTATGAGCACTTTGACTCAAAACCTGATGAGTCATTAACTGGATTATATGACAGATTTGTCAAACTCTTGAATGATCTGTCACTGGTGGACAAGGAATATGAACTTGAAGATTCAAATCTTAAATTCCTATTAGCCCTTCCTGAAAGTTGGGATTTGAAGGCCACCTCTATAAGATACAACTATATTCTTGATGAAGCAACTCTTGATGAAATTTATGGGATGCTCAAGACTCATGAACTTGAGATGGAACAAAGAAGCAAGAGGAATGGAAAGAAGTCAAGGACAGTTGCTCTTAAGGCTGAGGAGGATGTCCCCAAAGCAGCTGCCTCAAGAAAAGGCAAGGAAAAAGCTCTAATCACAAAGTCTGATACTGAGTCATCAAGTTCTGATAGTGATGATGAATCAGAAACTGAAAGCTTACCTGAGATGGATCCTGATGAAGAGATGATGAAGCTGTGTGCTCTTATGGTGAAAGGAATCACAAGGATTGCATACAGGAAATTCAGAAGGGGAAAGAAATTTTCCAGGAAAGGTGCAAGTTCTGATAAGAAGAGTTTCAGAAAATCTGAAGGCAAAGGAGGAAAGTCTGACAGAGGAGATTACTCAAATGTCAAATGCTACAACTGTGGTGAGAAAGGCCACATATCTCCTTATTGCGAGAAAGTCAAGAGTGACAAAGGCAAGGCTCTTATCACAAAGAAGGAAAGCTGGACAGACACTTCAGATTCTGAAAGTGATGTGAATTATGCCTTGATGGCAAATGCTGATAGCAGTTCTGATGCTGCTGAGTTAAAGGTACCTCAAACTACTTATGCATTTCATACTGATGATATATTAAGATGAGAAGATATATTAAAACCAAGTTCATTATTTATAGAGATCAAACTTTAACATGTGAAAGATTAACTTCTGAAAATCTTGCTTATAAAAAGAGGAATGATTATTTAGAAAAAGAGTTAGTCATGTTTCATCAAACTCAGAAAGGCCAAAGGATCCAATCAAGTCTGGGTCCTTAAAACTAATCATTAGTGGTCTTTGTGATTACAGGGTAATAGGAAAAACATCCTAGTTCTGGATAGTGGATGTTCAGGACATATGAATGGAAATAAAGCCCTGCTATCAAACTTTGTGGAGAAAGCTGGCCCAGGTGTTTCTTATGGAGATGGCAACATTGGAAAAACTCTGGGATATGGCAATATCAATCTTGGGAATGTCATCATTGAAAAAGTAGCTCTGGTCTCAAGACTTAAACAAAATCTGCTGAGTGTGAGTCAAATCTGTAACAGAGGTTATCATGTGGATTTCTTTGAAGAACACTGTGAAGTTGTAAGCAAATATATAGGCAAAGTTGTTCTGAAAGGACACAGGCATGGTAACATTTATGAAGCCAAGCTTTCAATAAGTACTGATGGTTCTGCAATCTGTCTGTTAAGTAGAGCATCAACTGAAGAAAACTGGGATTGACACAAGAAACTCTCTCATTTAAATTTTAACAATGTAAATGAACTAGTCAAGAAAGATCTTGTGAGAGGACTGCCAAAATCAGTATTTGCTCCTGATGGCCTTTGTGATTCATGTCAGAAGGCAAAACAAAGAAAATCTTCTTTCAAGAGCAAGACTGAATCATCAATTCTTGTGCCTTATCACCTATTACATGTTGATCTATTTGGTCCAGTGAATATCATGTCTATTGTAAAGAAGAAATATGCTATGATCATAGTGGATGAGTTCACCAGATACACATGGGTGTATTTCTTGCACACAAAAAGTGAAAATGCATCTATCTTGATTGATCATGTCAAACATCTGGATAAATTGGTCAAAGACTCTGTGAAAATCATAAAGAGTGATAATGGCACTGAGTTCAAGAATTTAATTATGGAAGGGTTCTGCAAAAACCATGGAATAAAGCATGAATTTTCTGCTCCTGGAACTCCACAGCAAAATAGAGTTGTTGAAAGAAAGAATAGAACTCTTATTAAAGCTGCATAAACTATGCTTAATGAAGCAAAGTTACCAACCTACTTTTGGGCTGAAGCTGTGCAGACTGCTTGTTTTACTCAGAATGCTACACTTATCAACAAGCATGGAAAAACACCATATGAGATGGTGAAGAAAAAGAATCCAAATCTGAAGTATTTTCATGTATTTGGATTCAACTGTTTTGTTCTTAAGACTCATCTTGAACAGCTATCCAAATTTGATCTAAAAGCTGATGAAGGAATTTTTGTTGGATATCCACTTTCCACAAAAGCCTTCAGAGTCTACAATTTAAGAACAAGGGTTATCATGGAATATATCAATGTCTCTTTTGATGAAAAGAAGATTACTGGACTTGAAGATTTCAATGATCATGATCAGCTGAGATTCAAAAATAAAGTTTTAAATTCTGATTCTGTAAATCCTGACAGTCTAAATCCTGATACTGCAAACTCTGATGGATTAAACTCTGATGTTATTGAAACTGTGGTGACTACACCAAAGGAAAATGCACCTGTGCAGGGGAGCATACTGAAGATACAACCACATCTCAAGAAGCATCGGAACCCACAACGGGCTTTTCAAGTTCTGATTCATCAAGTTCTGATGAGCCAAGTTCTGATAATTCTGGAAACTCATGTACTGATATTTCTAAAAACTCAAATTTTGAAGGATCCAACTCAGAGAGCATAATTTCAGGGGGAGCATCAGAAAATGTTGATGGAGACAACATGGATCATGGGGGAGCATCCAGTTCTAGAGATAACCTTCCATCTGCAAGGAAGTGGACTAAAGCACATACCCTTACTTAATTATTGGAAATCTTGATGCATGTGTCAGAACTAGAACAACTACATCAAATGAATGTCTCTATCATTCTTTCCTTTCTCAGACTGAACCAAAGAAAGTGGAAGAAGCTCTTCAAGATGCTGATTGGGTGCAAGCAATGCAGGAAGAGTTAAATGAATTTGAAAGAAATAAAGTTTGGACCCTAGTGCCAAGACCAAAGAACATATCTGTTGTTGGTATAAAGTGGGTGTTCAGAAACAAAACTGACAGTGATGGCATAATTACAAGGAATAAAGCAAGGCTGGTTGCAAAAGGATACTCTCAACATGAGGGAATTGATTATGATGAAACATTTGCGCCAGTTGCTGAAGGAATTTACGGATGAGCGGAAGCGTGAAATAACATTTATTCCATAAAAACTATATACCGCACATATAGAAAAACGTATAAAAGGGAAAAACTGAGGAATCGAAATCATACCTCGTGAATCGAAGCTTTATAAAATTGGAGTGCTAGCAGTTGCTCCTCAGTGTGTGAAGCACTCTACCGGTATCCACCAAGAACGATCCTCTTCGATGAACCTTTTATAAAACCGAGCTTTTATAAAATGGAGTTTTTGGGAGAGAGAGAGAGAGGAAGAAGATGGAGGCTAGGGTTTTCACAAAACAAAAATTGTGTGTCAATTGAATGAGCCATCCATCTCATTCTATTTATAGGGCTCTCCAAGGGTTTTATAATATAACTTTATATATATTAACCACCACATTTTATCTTCATAAAATGCTTTAATAATATTTAAAACTATTTTAATCATTATTTCTTTTCTTAACTATTTAGAAAATAATTCTCTCTCTCATTATTTCATCAAAGAAAATATTCTTTTATGGTGTGACCCTGTAGGTTCAATATTATGTCGGTAGTAGAAATAAATAATAATAAACTTTTATTAATTATTTACATGAATACTAAAATTCACTAAATGTAATTAACTGATTAATTATATTTATTCTACATCGTGAGTGATGCTTCTCAACATATCGCGACTATCCGGATAATATGAATTCACTGCTTAGAATATCAAGAACCTGTCAGTGACTAGTTACCGTACAATGAGTTCCTTCTACCCTTATAATATCCCGAATAAATACAAGGCATGGATCTCCTGTCAAGCCTATCAAATTTAATCATATGATTTCTTATTCATAATGCAAAGTTCATATTAATGCAAATTAGAAAGTCCTTTCTAATTTCATACACTCTGGCTAGAGATTCCAAAACTCGCATACTAAGAATAACATAGGATATTCTCTTCCTATACTGGAAGGGGTAGATCCTCTATTGATGTTAACTATCTCTATACACAAATCCCTATGCCCAGAATAGACCTAATGGATGTCCTTGAGACTAAGGACTAAACCAAAGCACAGTTCATTATATATAAGATACCTTTAACGATCTCAAGTCTAAGGACACCTGTACAACTATCACTCAGTGAATAACTATTGACACGTGAGTAATCTCCATGAGTTGTTCAACTTATCGAGTCATGTTCAGTGAACTTATTCCCTAATAAGCACCTACATACTAGCTATAGTGTCACCACACAAATGCCTATGAGAACAGACATCCTCCTGAAGGGAGCAAGCATAGTATGTACCAATCTTTGCGGATTATTAATTACCAGTTAGTAATCCTATGACCAGGAACTATTTAAGTTTAGAGTTATCATCTTTTAGGTCTCACTATTATGATCTCATCATAATCCATAAAAAGCTTTACTCTAAATTATGGTATATCTTATTTAAACACCTAAATAGATAGAGCCCGTAATAAAAACAAAACAAGTCTTTTATTAATATCAATGAAATCAAAACAGATTAAATAAAAGTTATTCCTAAATCCTCATACGTGATTGGACTTAGGACATATCTCTTTCAATCTCCCACTTGTACTAAAGCCAATCACTCTGGTATCTAATACTCATCTTATCTTTATGACGATCAAAGTGACTTTCAGAAAGTGGCTTTGTGAGTGGGTCTGCTATGTTGTTATGTGTGTCAACTCTCTTTCAATACAATACAAGAAATGTTACCGTGCTCCCACTAACCCTTTTGTAGACACATGGTTCATCTACATTTTTGATAAAACCAAACTCTTTGATTGTCTCATCAAAACGGATGTTCCATCTACGAGAAGCTTGCTTTAAACCACATATGGTTCGCAGCAGCTTACACACTAGGTTTTCATTTCCCTTGGAAAGAAAACCATCTGGCCATTTGCCAGATCTCATAGTCGTAGTAAGCAGCAATCGCAAGCAAAATCCAACTGATTTTAACAGGGCTACAGGTAAAAGGTTTCATCAAAGTCAATCCATTGCCTTTGTTTGAATCCTTTTGCCACAAGCCTGGCTTTAAAGGTCTCCACCTGGCCATCTGCTCTAATCTTTCTTTTGTATAACGTATACATAGATTCCATTTCGGATTTCATGGCACTTTGCCATTTCTCTGAGTCAACACTACTCATAGCCTCATTATATGTCACAGGGTTGTCATCATCAATGATTGACAACTCATTGTCATTCTCAATGATAAGGCCATAATACCTCTCAGGTTGGCGAGACACTCTCTCTGACCTACAAACGGGCTGTTCCAAAGATGGTTGTTCAGTCTGAACAGGTGTTTCCACTTGATCCGTAGTAGTTTGTGCTTCTTGAACTTCATCAAGTTCAATTTTGCTCCCACTGTTTCCTTCAAGGATAAACTCCTTTTCCAAGAAGGTAGCATGTCTGGAGACAAACACCCTATGATTGGTGTAAAAGTAATACCCTAAAGTCTGTTTAGGATATCCCACAAAACTATATTTTACAGATCGAGATTCCAGCTTATCTGGGTCAACTTTCTTGACATAAGCTGGACATCCCCAAATCTTAACGTGTTTAAGACTCGGTTTCCTTTCTTTCCATATCTCATATAGAGTTTGAGGAACAGATTTGGAAGGCCCCTTATTCAGTAAATATGCTGAGGTTTCCAATGCATAACCCCATAAGAATACTGGAAGATTCGTATAGCTCATCATGGACCGAACCATGTCTAACAAAGTTCGATTTCTCCTTTCAGATACCCCATTCAACTGTGGAGTATATGGAGGAGTCAACTGGGAGACTATAACATTTTCTTTGAGATAATCTAGAAACTCTCCATTCAAGTATTCACCACCTCGATCTGATCGAAGAGTTATAATACTATGTTTGGTTTGTTTCTCCACTTCATGCTTATATTCTTTGAACTTTTCAAAGGCTTCAGACTTGTGTTTCATCAAATACATATATCCGAATCTAGATCGATCATCTATGAAAGTAATGAAGTATGAAAATCCACCCATGGCTTGCGTAGACATTGGTCCATATACATCTGTGTGTACCAATCCTAGCAAATTTGCAGTCCTCTCTCCATGTCCACTAAATGGAGATTTGGTCATTTTACCCAATAGACAAGACTCGCATGTAGGATATGATTCAAAATCAAAAGGGCTCAAGTAACCCTTCCTTATGCAATGTCCACAATCTATTTTCACTAATATGACCAAGTCTGCAGTGCCAAAAGAAAATGAGATTTTCATCATCCCTTTTCTTTTATTAGTTTGTTCAATCTGAAGTAAATTATGTCACATACATACAGACCATTATTTAAAATACCACGTCAATAAAAAATATTATCTCTAAGGATAGAACATTCATTATTCTTAATAATAAAATGAAAAACCATCCAAATCCAACATAGGAATAGAAACAATATTCCTTACAATCAAGGAAACAAAATAACAATTATTTCAAACAATAGTCTTGCCCGTAGGCATATGTAAATGAAATGATCCTACATCTTCAGCAGCAACTCTTGCTCCATTTCCCATCAGTAGAATCACCTCCTCTTCCTCAAGAGTCCTGCTTCTCCTTAGTCCCTGCAATGAATTGCAAATATGAGAACCACAGGCGGTATCTAATACCCAAGTAGAAATTTGACATAATGACATATTCATTTCTATCATGAATATACCTGAATCAGAAACGGTAGTCTCACTCCCCTTCTTCTTCTTCAACTCTGCAAGGTAAACCTTGTAGTTCCTCTTGCAGTGCCCCACTTTGTCACAGTGAAAGCAAACAACTTTGCTCTTGGGGTCTTCAGCTTTTGGTGGAATCGGTTTTTCTTCACCTACTTTCTTCTTCTTGGAAGGGTTCCTCTTCCTTTTCTTAGGATTGGAACCTTCACCAATTAGAAGAACAGAACTCTTCTTAGGGGGGAAATTCGATTCCGCAGTCTTCAACATGTTGTGGAGTTCAGCCAGGCTGACATCCAGCTTATTCATGTGAAAGTTCACAACAAACTGCGAAAACGAACCCGAAAGTGATTGCAAGACCAAGTCTTGGCTCAGCTCCCCATCCATGGCAAAACCAAGTTGTCCAAGACGTTCAATCAAATTGATCATCTTAAGTACATTGTCATTCACGGATGATCCCTCAGACATCCTACAACCGAACAGCTCCTTCGATATCTCATATCGAGCTGTCCTCCCTGCCACATCATACAACTCTTATAGATGTATAAGGATAGTGTGAGCATCTATATGCTCATGCTGCTTCTGTAGCTCAATGTTCATCGAAGCTAGCATGATGTATTGAGTAATATTTGCATCATCTATCCACTTACGATACACAACATGTTCATCATTATGTGCATCGTTAGCAGGTTCAGTAGGCTTAGGTGAGTCAAGCACATATTCCAGCTTCTCCACCCTGAGAACAATTCTCAAGTTTTGAAGCCAGTCAGCAAAATTAGGACCAGTCAACTTGTGAGCATCTAGTATACTCCGGAGTGATAGTGCAGAAGACATAACAAATATAGTAAATCTGTAAATGATAAACACATAACAACACTTAGCAAATATTCAATTTCATTTCAAAACACTATATGAATCGGGTCTTTATTCATAAGTGGCTCCCACTAGTTTATCTAATTTATACAACCCCCTAAGTGAAAATTAGGCATTCATAATGCTAGTGGGAATAGGGATCCTACATTCCATTACACAACCTCGGCTGTAGCACGAAACGTCATGTGATGTTCAATAGGCAAACAACTCTTGTCAATTACATCTTATGTTATTCCCTAATATAATTTTAGCCTCTTGAATAATTGAGTCACGGCTGTGGCATGACAAACTCAATATTCTAAGTCAAGTCTAACCCAACATTTCGTACAATTGAATCAGTCTCCAACGGCCCACAGCTGTAGCACGTAACGACCTTTAGATTCTAATTCAATGTACACATCTCTATGTAATAGACAAGTATTTCTTATTTCGAAATCAAAACCCTCGGCTATAGCACGAAACGATAATGATTTAAAAATAAGAACCACTTTCTATCATGTGGGAAGGCTATGGCCGACACAATCCCGTTGTGTCATTGGTCAATTACTACTTGATATTATTTAATTTTAGAGGGATTATATTACGTTACAATCATACTCATATTATAAAGAGATTCTTCCTTTTAAATTAAATATTTCAAATCAATAATCGATAATCAGATGATTCCCAGATCGGGTGGAGCATTGTCAAGAGGCGTCACTTAATAACCCTTTCTTACAGATAGAAATCTGTTGTTGACAGAATCATCCTTTCTCTCAAAATTGAAAATTCATATTTAATTACGTGTTTCATAAACACAAGAATCTCATGATTGTATTCATAATATTATTGTCAAGGCAAGAAACGATTCCTATTCTAGATTTTCTAGAGCACGCCTTATATTGATTTAAGTTCACCTAAATCTATCATCGCATGGTAAACACAGGCATATATCTCATATATAAAAATAAATATACAAGTAAGCATGCAAGTAATATCATGTCACACATTGATATAATGATGTATGGATTTATTATAGCATTTAAAACCAATTAAAACAATTAAAACATGCTTTAAAACACTTTCGGGAATATAAACAGTTCAAAACTTTTATATAAAAAATATTTGACCACTCCATTAGATCCGTCTCGGAAAAACGAATCCAACGATATATTGCACGCCCAAAACGGAGTTACGAAACTCCCAAAAATCAAATTTTAAAAAGACAGATGGGCTGTAACGCATTACAGTAATGCGTTACAAGGTCTATAACACATTCACGTAATGCGTTACAACACTGTTGAGCCATTTACGTGTGTAACGCATTCCGTAAATGTGCAACAGTGTGTAACGCATTCACGGAATGCGCAACACACCCCCCACCCCGCGTGCGCCGCACGCGCCTGCAGCAGCCGGAGATCAGTTTTCTCCTTTTTTTTTCTTTGTTATTACTCTTGCCGTTTCCTTTTGCTGCTGTTACAAAAATGGATGAAACCCCCTTCCCTTTACTCCCTTATTAATAACTCTTTATTAATTTATTATTTTAATTTTATTATTAATAAATTAATTAACATTTAATTAATAAATTAATAAAAATCAAAATAATATGATTTCTTAAATCAGGGAGTAGTAGAAAAATACCAAATCAGCCATGGGTCCTTGTGCAAATTTTAATCATAATTATTCACATGCATAATTATTTTATGAATTTTAATTAAAACAATTTTAAAAAATTCATAACAAATAATCTACACATCACAAAATTATGAAAAAAATACCTAGATGATCTACAACACTTGTAGAACCCAGATCAGTAGTCAAAATCTCATGCAAAAATTATTTCGAGTTAATTCATAAGTAAATCCAAATAAACTTGCAAAAATCATAATAAATCCATACATGCATAAAAAAATCTGAAATTTTTTATATGAATCTCTATATGCAGAACCTAGCTCTGATGCCAATGAAGGAATTTACGGATGAGCGGAAGCGTGAAATAACATTTATTCCGTAAAAACCATATACCGCACATATAGAAAAACGTATAAAAGGGAAAAACTGAGGAATCAAAATCATACCTCGTGAATCGAAGCTTTATAAAATTGGAGTGCTAGCAGTTGCTCCTCAGTGTGTGAAGCACTCTACCGGTATCCACCAAGAACGATCCTCTTCGATGAACCTTTTATAAAACCGAGCTTTTATAAAATGGAGTTTTTGGGAGAGAGAGAGAGGAAGAAGATGGAGGCTAGGGTTTTCACAAAACCAAAATTGTGTGTCAATTGAATGAGCCATCCATCTCATTCTATTTATAGGGCTCTCCTAGGGTTTTATAATATATCTTTATATATATTAACCCCCAAATTTTATCTTCATAAAATGCTTTAATAATAATTAAAACTTTTTAATCATTATTTCTTTTCTTAACTATTTAGAAAATAATTATCTCTCTCACTATTTCATCAAAGAAAATATTCTTTATTATGCCGGTAGTAGAAATACATAATAATAAACTTTTATTAATTATTTACATGAATACTAAAATTCACTAAATATAATTAACTGATTAATTATATTTATTCTACATCGTGAGTGATGCTTCTCAACATATCACGACTATCCGAATAATATGAATTCACTGCTTAGAATATCAAGAACCTGTCAGTGACTAGTTACCGTACAATGAATTCCTTCTACCCTTATAATATCCTGAATAAATACAAGGCATGGATCTCGTGTCAAGCCTATCAAATTTAATCATATGATTTCTTATTCATAATGCAAAGTTCATATTAATGCAAATTAGAAACTCCTTTCTAATATCATACACTCTGGCCAGAGATTCCAGAACTCGCATACTAAGAATAACATAGGATATTCTCTTCCTATACTGGAAGGGGTAGATCCTCTATTGACGTTAACTATCTCTATACACAAATCCCTATGCCCAGAATAGACCTAATGGATGTCCTTGAGACTAAGGACTAAACCAAAGCACAGTTCATTATATATAAGATACCTTTAACGATCTCAAGTCTAAGGACACTTGTACAACTATCACTCAGTGAATAACTATTGACACGTGAGTAATCTCCATTAGTTGTTCAACTTATCGAGTCATGTTCAGTGAACTTATTCCCTAATAAGCACCTACATACTAGCTATAGTGTCACCACACAAATGCCTATGAGAACAGACATCCTCCTGAAGAGAGCAAGTATAATATGTACCAATCTTTGCGGATTATTAATTACCAGTTAGTAATCCTATGACCAGAAACTATTTAAGTTTAGAGTTATCATCTTTTAGGTCTCACTATTATGATCTCATCATAATCCATAAAAAGCTTTACTCTAAACTATGGTAAATCTTATTTAAACACTTAAATAGATAGAGCCTGTAATAAAAACAAAACAAGTCTTTTATTAATATCAATGAAATCAAAACAGATTACATAAAAGTTATTCCTAAATCCTCATATGTGATTGGACTTAGGACATATCTCTTTCAGTTGCTAGATTGGAAGCCATAAGGATATTTTTGGCTTATGCTGCTCACAAGAAGTTTAAAGTCTTTCAAATGGATTTGAAAAGTGCATTTCTCAATGGAGAATTGGAAGAAGAGGTATATGTTGAACAACCTCCAGGTTTTGTAAATTCAAAATTTCCTAATCTTGTCTACAGACTTAATAAAGCACATTATGGCCTTAAGCAAGCTCCAAGAGCATGGTATGAGACATTAGCTCAATTTCTTCTGGAAAGTGGATTTAACAGAGGGACTATTGACAAAACACTGTTTTATCTCAACCATGGAAAAGACTTACTTTTGGTGTAGATATATGTTGATGATATCATTTTCGGTTCTACAAATGACAGACTTTGTAAGAAGTTTGCCAAGCTGATATAGTGAAGATATCAAATGAGTATGATGGGAGAACTTAACTATTTTTTGGGCCTTCAAGTCAAGCAGAATGAAGAAGGAACTTTTATTTGTCAATCTAAGTATACCAGAAATTTGTTGAAGAAGTTTGGAATGCAAGATTGTTTAAATGCATCCACTCCTATGGCCACTGCAACAAAATTGGATAAGGATACTGGTAAATCAGTAGATATTACTGATTACAGAGGTTGCAAAATTGACAGGAAAAGCACAAGTGGAAGCTGCCAATTTCTTGGAGGCAGTTTGGTTTTTTGGTTTAGCAAGAAACAGAAGTCAATTTCCACATCAACTGCAGAAGCAGAATACATTGCTACAAGAAGCTGTTGTGCATAGATTCTTTGGATGAAGAATCGGTTACTGGATTATGGGTTAGAATTTTCTAAAATCCCTATTTACTGTGATAATCAAAGTGCTATTGCTATGACAGGTAATCCAGTTCAACACTCAATGACAAAGCACATCCACATTAGGTACCACTTCATAAGGGAACATATGGATGAAGGTACAGTGGAATTGCATTTTATTCCAATAGATCAACAACTAGCAGATATCTTCACAAAACCACTATGTGAAGCTACTTTTACAAGATTGGTAAATGAACTTGGAATGGTTTCAGTTTCTTTCTCTAAATCTGCCTAGTTTATGTTTTGATACATCCGACTTTATGATCAATATTTACAAATATTACTATCTCTGTGTATTCTGTGCTTAAATTGAAATTTGCTTAAGTGTTGATTGTTGTCTGATGTGAAATTCTAAACTCTGATAGTGATCTGAATGTTTGTTTGACTATTCAATCCAATGAGGATAACTATGCTAGATGCTGACCTAGTAGTCTTTAATATGCTAAAGATCCCATGTATGAAGTAATTTTTTATGTGGAAATCTTTTAACACAAGCAAACTCTGATATTGAGCTTAGTTAAGTTTACTTTGTGTATCTTGTTACTAAGTCAAAAACTAGAATGGTGCTTCTTATCTGTTAAGTTCTGATGTTAGTAAATCTGATGGATGTACTAAGTGCTGATAAGCCTCACTTATCAAAATAAAGAGAAAAAGAAAAGAAATAAATATCAGGTACTCCTTTGAGATCTAGAGTAAAAATGTGGAAGGGAAGACCCAAGTGCATTGCTGGTATTAAGTAATATACAATAGAAAAGCAAAAAAAATTCCTGGTGACTTTTCATACTCTATGATTACTGGAGAAATACTCTGATAACAATATAAATTCTGATAAGCAGTCGTGACTCACTTACACTGAGAAGCCACTATAAAATGGAATTACAAAAGATGCATAAAATGAGCACAAAATAGTTGAGGTGAACTCATGCATGAACTCATTCTATAGTAGACTTCAGATAATGACAGATTTTGAGGAAAGTTCTTAGTTATGCCTTATTTCTAAGATGTACTGAAGTAAATCAGACTTTACTCTTTGTCTGATATTTAGCTTAATACACACACATACACTCCATATGAATGATGAAAATTACTGTGGTGATAAATGTTGTTTTTGATGAACAGTTTAAGTGTCAGTTGTGGCGCCCTCCCAACACGGGTCACAAGTTTAAGGTCCACAACACATACACATTATATAAACCTGTATATGAAATAATATTTGCAATGACCCTGCTGTACATAACCATGGATCGTAACAAGTTAAAGTATGAAAACAACCAACAACCTTAAATTTTATTACAACGTACCGAATCCCAACTAATTTAGCTTAGAACTGATAATGAAATTATTCTTACAATCTTATTATCTAACTACCACAATAAGCTCCTGCTAGCTCGATCCAACACAATATGGAATCCTAGCTCGTACATTAAACTGGGAAAACCATGTTATCAACCATATCTTTCTTAACTGTAGAATACATAAAAAGATTCGCAAGAGTGAGCTAACTAGCTCAGCAAGTCACAATGATAATAATTGAGGTTAATCAATGATCAAACGAAATGGTTCAGAGGAATCAAGTTTATTGCTAAACAATCATTAGAATTGGATACTCAGTTTTAAGTTTTAAAATCAAGGTTAGGTTGTTCATCAGTCACGTACTAATCCCGAGCAAAGCACACAACACTGCTTTAATTACTGGATCAAAGGCACACATTGGCCTAACTTGACCATTGATATGGCCTGACCACGAATCTGGTCCACATAAAGAAAACTATCCAATTCTAAAGCAGTTCAATATGATAAACATTATAATTCAATAAAACCGGATCATAATCAACAACAATAAAATAATTACATAAGAGCATGGTGAAAATTCATGGGTACCACAAGGGTATGTCAGAGTATATGAAGGAAATGGCCTCCAGCCTGTAGGAGAATCGGGTATTAGATGAATAATGTTTTTACAAGGTTTTAGTTCTTTAATGTCACAAGGTATGGTTGAGTATAAAAGTTTCTGTATGTTTAAACAATTCTGTTCTAGAAATACTTGCCTTATCACAATCGATTCCAATTTCACTTGTACTCGTCAAATGACTCTCTTCAACAAGCACTCGTCTACTTTTCCTATACCTCAATTCTATTTTCTGATCACTTGCTGTATTTTCTACATGTCAATTCCATTTTCTGATCAACTGCTTCCCTTTCCTACGCCTTGCTTACTCTGGGCATCATATGTATCTATCAATATTCATCTCACATTATTCTAATCGTCACATGGACGTCATAAGGTTTCATCTACCCTTCGGTTACCAAAATCCGATTTACGAATTAAAAGTTATACTAACACAAGTAAACACTGATCTCATAGACCGACAGTCAAACAAATAAGACACATATAGCACAGAGCACATCGAACAATCAATGAAATTTCATTTATAAGGAGGTTTCGGGCCATAAACAGTCTTTCAAGTATTTAATATGATTTTTAAAACATTTTTCGGAATTAAAACGGGACTCTCAATCAATTTATAATTATATAATAGGGTTCAAATACCCGAATCTGACTTTAAAAAAAAATTATAATAATTATCGAGCCTTGAAAATAATTTAAAATAATATTTTAAAGCTCGAAACTATTTTTTGGAATTCTTAAATCATTTAAAATAATTAAATCCAATTAAATAATCAATTAAAATTAATTAATAAATAATTAAACTAATTAATCAATTAATATTTAAATTAATTGATCAATTAATTAATTGATTATTAATTAAAATTAATTAATTAAGTAATTTAGATTTATTTTTAAATTAAAGATATATTTTAGAAATAAAATAAATGATTTTCGGAATTAAAATAAATAAATAAAAATAATTTTTAAAAAGTAGAAATTCCAGGGGGTAAAGTGTAAGGTTTTGAAACTTTATCTGCAAGGTGCAAACTTTAAAAATTGTAAAGTTCAGGAAATAATTAAAAGTTTTAGAAAATCAGGGGATTAAACGGCAAAACCGTCGTCTTCTCCGCCTGCCACCGGCGGCAACTTCGCCGACCAATCTTTACGGGTCCAGAAATGCACAGAAATGTGCATAACGGTACTTCTCAGTGCCAGGAACTAATATCTGCAACCGGTTTTTACCATTGATCAGCACAGCGGCCGGAAAACTTGCTCGAAAAACCGTCGCCGCCGTCGAGTTCAAGAACTCCGGTGACGCGGTTTCGGCCTCTCCCGGATTCGTTCGATACTATCAGATATACTATTCGATTACAAAGTGAAAAAGGAACATAATCCAACTAACAGAATCAAATAATAATCCTTAATCAAGAATTACCCAAAATCAATCCCAATTTTGAGCATGTTATTGAAATCCAAATCAAGCATATAATATACCAAAATGATCGGAAAAAGAAGCTCTACAACATACAATCATCAAATCATACAAACAATCTGTCGAACAAAAATTCATAATTTAACTATCAAGAAATTCGAATATAAATAATTAAATAGAAAACCACCTGATGTTTCTGTATGTTTTGATGAAAGATTTGGATTCTATATTCCAGTAGCTTCGTTTTGAGTATATGTACGCCACAATCAGATATCGATAGCACCTCTGAATTTGTGTTTGATTACGAAGAGCAAAATATAATTATAGTATTTTCTCTGTAAAAACTCTGTAAATACTGTTTGCAAATGATTTCTGGTACAAAATAAAAAACGGTAAAGGCTATTTATAATTACGGAAAATTAGTATCCCGTTGGATCATTGAAGATAAAAAATGGTACGTTTATTTATAAAAACTGATCCAAACGGTACCATTTTTCGGGATAATTATCCAAACCAGTACAATTTGTACTACGGTCTTGGTCTCAGCGCCTGGTTACACGTATTACGAGGTGATAGTTATGATAGTTTAATAAAAAGATCCCGTTTATCAAAAATACGAGTTTTATTGATTTACCGAAATGAATAATGTATCGAAAATGTTGCGCAGGGACCCGCGCAGGACAAACCGTACGCCGGATCGAAAAAGTCAAAACATGGAAAATGCTCGGAATATTGCAATTAGGATAGGAAGGAGTTTTCGGAAGAGTTCGGGTTATAAAAATGTAAAAATGGATGACGTCGGCTGGTCCCCGATTGTGTAAAATAGTCTATAAAGATCTGGAAAAAGAATTTATAAAATCCATATATTTCCTATAAGATCATAAATCAACATAAAAATAAATAGGAAGATATGATAATTATCTATATTTTATTTTGGACATTTAAAAATTAAAATACTCAATTAATATTATTTTTAAACATCCAGACACATATAACACTTGACAAATAATTCACAGAATAGATACCGAATATACATAATAATTATTAATTACACGATATATCCCAGATATTACATCCGTCCCCCCTTAAAAGGATTATGTCCTCAGAATCTCCTAAGAAAATAAATGAGGGTACTTTTCTTTCATATCACTTTCTAACTCCCAGGTTGATTTTTCAACCTTTGGGTTTCTCCACAATACTCTTACTAACTTTACTACTTTATTTCTCAATACTTTCTCTCTTTCTTCTAGAATTTCTATCAGACTCTGTACATATGACAAATCTGCCTGGAGTTCTATTGGCTCATACTCGTTTACATGCCTGGAGTCTGGATTATACTTCTTAAGCATCGATACGTGAAAAATATTGTGAATGTGCCCCATGTGCGGAGGTAAAGCCAACTCGCAAGCTATTTTACCAACGTGCTTTAAAATTTCAAAAGGTCCAAAGTATCTTGGGCTCAGTTTTCCTTTATTTCCAAATCTTGTCAATCCCTTCCACGATGATACTTTCAGTAATACCAAATCCCCTTCTTCGAATTCCATATCTTTCCTTGATTGATCTGCATACTTCCTTTAACGGACTTGTGCTGCTATCAATCTCTTCTGAGTAACTTCAACAACTTCCTTTGTCTGCTGCACTAATTCAGGTCCAAGTATTTTGCATTCTCCTATTTCGTCCCAATATACAGGAGATCGACATTTGCGTCCATAAAGAGCTTCATAGCGTGGCATCCCAATACTGGGATGATAACTGTTGTTATAAGCAAATTTTACCAGGGATAAATGCTCGTCCCAACTTCCTTTGAAATCAATAGCACAAACACGCAACATGTCTTCGATTGTCTGGATCATTCTTTCACTCTGGCCGTCCGTCTGTGGATGGTAAGCCGTACTCATATTCAGTTTCATTCCCAAATATTCCTGAAAACTCTTCCAAAATCTTGAATTAAATCTTGGATCTCGATCGGATACGATGGACACAGGAACTTCATGACGAACAACGATTTCTTTCAAGTACATATGAACTGACTTGTCCAGTGAAAATCTTCCATTTATAGGCAAAAATGAGCTGACTTGGTAAGTCTATCCACTATAACCCAAATGGCATCATGATTAGCTTTTGTCCATGGTAATCCAACTATGAAATCCATGGCGATATGCTCCCACTTCCACTCTGGAATCTCCAATGGCTGTAGCAATCCACTTGGTCTCTGATGTTTTGCTTTAACTCTTTGACATGTATAACATCTGCTAATCCATTCCGCAATTTCCCTCTTCATATCTGGCCACCAATAATTTTCCTTTAAATCTCTATACATCTTGGTACTCCCTGGATGGATTGAATACCTTGAATTATGAGCTTTCTGTAAAATTTTATTCTTCAACTCCATCACTGGTGGAATCCAAATTCTAGAAGAAAACCTAAGAATACCTTGATCGTCCTTTTTGCATGCACAATTCTTCACCTACCAAATGATTTATATCCTGATCCATTACCTCTTCTTGACACTTATTTATCATCTCTAACAACTCCGGCTGGAAAGTCATACTATACATTCTTACTCCTTTTTGGATCATGAACCCTGACTTCCAATTCCAACTTCTAGAATTCCATAGATAATTCTTCTGGTACAATCTCTATGTTCGTTCTCTCTCATTTTTGCTTATCTCTTGCCACTACATTTTCTTTTCCTCATGAGTTCATACTTCAAACTCTTATGGTTCGTATAGATCTTACACCTTTCTCCATACATATCATATTTCCCAATCTTTCAAAGCTAATATTATTACTGCTAGTCCCAAATTATGAGTATGATACTTTTTCTCAAAAGGTTTCGATTGTCTGGATGCATATACAATAACTTTATTGTGCCGCATCAACACACATCCTATTCCTTATGATAAGTATCACTACAACCTACCAACTTTCCCTGATACTTTCAAAATAATAAAACAAGTGTTGTAACCATTTTTTTTTCTCCGCAAAATTTTCTTCACACTTTACCATTTTATATAAACTTTTTGCTATTCCTAGTAAAATTCATCAAAGGTGTTGCAATCTTCAAGAACCTTTGAACAAATTTCCGATAATAACCGGCCAGTAATAAAATTTCTTACTTTTGTTGGTGCTTTTGGTCTTTCCTTATTTAAAATAACTTTAGTTACTGCTGAATTCCCTTTTTGTCTCCTTCTCACTGACTATTTATGCTAAGAATTATACTCCCTGCCATTAAAGTTTTCACCTTGTAAACTTTTCATACCATTTTTTTTCCTATCATTAAATAATTTGCATGGTTCTCCTTTGACTTTAGGTAACACAAATACATCTTATCCAGATCCTCCTTCAAGATTCTGCTCATCAAATTTAAATATTACTGGTATATCAGTTCATCCAAATAACATTACTAAAATTTTATAACAACAGTACTTGGTTCTGAAAATTATCTTTGATATGTCCCTAGGTTCAATCTTCAATGGGTAATATACCCAGTCTTAAATCAATCTTATAAAAATACTTTGATTCTTTCATTTGATCAAACAGATCATTGGTTCGAGGTAACAAATAATTGCTCTTGAGAGTAAACTTGTTGAGCTCCCGATAGTTGACATATAATCTCACACTTCCATCTTTCTTATTAATCATACTGGTGCACTTTAGGGGGTACGCTAGGTCCAGTTGCTTCCTCTCCTGCGTTTGCTCTGGTAACTCCTTTATTTTGTCTGGCGCCAGTCTGTGCGGGGCTTTGGACACTGGCTTCATTTCAGGTGCTAAGTCAATCATAAACTCACTTTCTCTATCTGAAGGAAATATTGGTAATTCGTCTAGAAACATATTTTGAGACTATAAAATCTTCAAGTTATGTTTGCTCCCGACCTTTATTTATAATCGCCATAGCACTTACATTTTGGTCTCTGTAATCTTAAATCATTGTTAACAAGTTCTTTACCTTCCTTCGTCCTCTAAACTTTCATATTCTCATTTGGCGTCTTCATAACTATCTTCCATCACGATGGTCTATCTGGGCATCATGCTTAAATAATTAATCCATTCCTTAGAATAATGTCCAATCCTCTTATCTCATTTAATACCAATTCCTCACAACTTATTGCCAGAAATCTCAATTCCACCATTGGTACTTATTTAATAATTGCACGTTCTTAACTTGCTAGTCCTTTAGTCAGAATCTTATCAATTCTACAGGGTGATTCATCTTATCAAGAAAACCTTGAGAGATAAACGATCAAGTTGCTCCCACATCTTTCAATACTTTAACGCATAAGATATCCGAAATAATCATTCATGTCATCACATCCGTATTCTAAATAACATAATTCACAGGAAAATCACAAATTCTCGTTCTCGGAGACGTATTTCTTATTGAAGTAGATTCCCTTGACTCTTAGTGCATCCCTGGCTAGGGCTAGTGATTTGCAATCCTCTCCATATACTATTGTTTCCTTTGCATGCATGAGAGGTAGATGGACTTTGCCCGCATGGTTCATAATATGTTGACTTTTATTTGAAAAATTCTTGCAAAGAACGACTGTACGACGAAACAACTAGAAGGATTTACAATTTTAATAAACTTAGAGTTGAAAAGAAAGGAGAAGTAATGATTTGAATATGAATGAGATAACCATATTGGTACTTAAGACGGCCAGTCTTTCATACCAGATGGCATACAACACATGATTAGGTGGCGTCCCACCCGACTCTTCGTTATTTCGACAAAGCGTCTCACCATAACAATGTTTGTCCCAATCAGAGATCAAAACTTGAGGGGAATAATTAAACTTGAAAGGAATGCAACATCCTCCTTTTTGGATATCATCAAAAAGAATTTATTAAGAAAAGAAGTTCATACATTTCAACGAATTAAAAAGGATTATACGCTGCATTATTGAGGACCAGAATGATACCATTGGTCACCATCCATATTTCACTTGTATTCATCTTTCGAGCTTGTTCAATCATATCCCAATTGTGTTATATAACAATTTTAGAAGGTACGATGAAATGCCTTCACGAACTAAGTATTATGGTAAATTCTTACTGGTTAAGTCTTGCATTTGTAACATCATATCTACACGTATATTGCTTTAACAATTTGATCATTATGGCATTCTTAGCAGATAACCTCGAGTTTCCTCTTCCTAATTTAGAATAACCATGAATCATTCAGCATAACGATCCTTTTGTTAATAATATTCTTCTTTTAGAAAAGTCCGGAAATCTTCCCAATCTTCTTCGGTCATGCTCAGGCTTCCGTTAAATCAATGAATTCCTTGAACTCTGATAGTCCCAGTAATTTAATGAATAGTTACTCCATACGCTGATTATGTTGTCAATCTTATCAAACAATATTTGCACCTTATTTTTAGGAATAATCAACTTCTTCATAATCGCGGGTTACTTCGTTCTTTGAATTAGCAATACTAAGTATGAAACAGCATCCTTCCAGGTAATCCGGGTCTTTTAACAAACAAGAAACTCAAGTAGTAACTTGACAACCAATGTTTAAAACTTATTTTATTCCAAAAAGGCTTTTAGAAATTTTTATAAGGAAAAATCTTTTTCGAAAACTTGTTTTAAAAATTTGAAAACCAAACATCTGGTTGTCCTTACTATATGAGTTAGTTATTGTCCTTCTTATAACAAGATACCAAGTTAAAGAAACGATCACACAAAGGTCCATTCGCTTCCATTTATCTCATCTCCTTCATTGGATCTATTACCTTCCTTAATCGACAAAAACTTCAGCTGTCGTTGCGTATTATCTTATTCGTAGCTTCATTTCAAAGCTCCCTTACTGATAGTACTCCCATCATCATCTTTGCAGTCATTGAGTGGAACAGGTCTATCCAACAGCCAACAAGTCTATTTCATAGAACAAAGTTTGCTTATGTCATATCACATCAATACTTATATATCACATTTATCATAGCACCATCATCTAATTCTACAAAAATTCCAGATCTATACTTTTCTCTCTAACTCTTTCGAAATTCCTCTAGTCGATTCCATAACTAATCAAGGGTGGTCTATTCACTAGTGGCCCCTTTAATCTGGTAGAAGCCATCCTCCGAAACACGTGAATCTTCTTTCTAAACTCCTTCTCACCTTTATTAATATCTCATGTACATACCATTTACTGTAGCTATCGCATCCCTTCTCGTAAATACTATTGTTCCATAAGACAGGTTTTTAAACTGAGGGTATAGAACATGGTGTAGAGTAAACTGAAAAGATACATTCATAGTTGAATGTACAGAAGAACAAGAATAAGCAAATGGAGGTTCTTGAATAGGTTGTCTCGTATCAAGAGGTGATAGAATAGCGTGGAATAACTTGGAGAGGCGCAACTGTCATAACAGAAGGTAATACCATTAATACCGATGGAAGAACAAAGTGCAAATCAAATTTAGAAGAAGATGACGATCCTCAAATGGAAGGCTTCTAACGATCAGATGATACAGGGAAATCAGGATCTGCCATTGTCGTTGTCTGGAAACCTGTATATGAAATAATATTTGTAATGACCCTGCTGTACATAACCATGGATCGTAACAGGTTAAAGTATGAAAACAAGCCACAATCTTAACTTTTATTACAACGTACCGAATCCCAACTAATTTAGCTTACAACTGATAATGAAATTATTCTTATAATCTTACTATCTCACTACCGTAATAAGCTCCTGCTAGCTCGATCCAAAACAATCTGGAATCCTAGCTCGTACATTAAACTGGGAAAACCTTGTTATCAACCATATCCTTCTTAACTTTAGAATACATAAACAGATTCGCAAGAGTGAGCTAACTAGCTCAGCAAGTCACAATGATAATAATTGGGGTTAATCAATTGTAAAATTCGTAATTTTATTTTTAATTTATTTATTAGAAATTAGATATTAATTTGTCTAGATAAATATTTTAAAATTAGAATATTCTGAAAATATTTTGTGCAAGGTAGTTGATTTGTGAAAAGATTTGTTATTTGTGGAAATAAGTGTAAGAATAATTTAGAAAATCGAAATTTTTTTAGTTTAGGTAATTGTGTGTATCAAATATTTTATTTATGGAATTTACTTGGAGAGGTTGTAAATCTTTAGGAGGAAATATTATTATTTCCTAGTTGAGATATAGGGTTTTGTATCGTTATAAATACACCATATTCGTATTCCTTGTTTTTATCATTAAAATTCGTAGGACTTTCTCAGCAAAAATCAGCTGTCTTGTAAAATTCGTAGAAAATTCATCGTAAGTCAGAATTCAGTGATTCTGGACTTTTCAGAAAGGTCTTTTCGTTATCTTCAGCTTTCGTGTTTCGTGTTTTTCAAGAAAATATCGTTTAGAGGGTCAAAAAGAGTAAATTCAGATCTGGTCAGGCTTTGAGGTAAGTACCTTTTGACTTACTTTTAAATTTCCGAAAAGATATTTCAGTTCTGTTTTTAATTTCATATAAGATATAAAAACTTTGATTTCGAAATTATAAGATATAAGTATTTGTGAATTTTAGAACCCAGTCTCTACGTTTTCGAACCGTTCGTAATTTACGCTATAGTTCCGGAACTAGCCTTAGATACCCTTAGTAGGCGCACAAGTGTGCAACTTTAGATACCTATTAAGGGCGCGTAATTATTGAACTTTAGATGCCGACCACTGGCAAAGTGTGGTATAAAGAATAAGAATAAGAATTAGATGCCGGCTACTGGCAAAGTGTGGCCGTAGATCAAGACTGTGGTATTTATAAGAATTATCGTTTCGTTCTGTTTTATTCTGCTCAGATCTGTTATAAAATCTGTACTGTTATAAATTCTGCTCTGTTCTGTTTTAAATTCTGAATTTTAAAATATAAAACTTTGGGTTGGATTTATTTTAGAAAATGTTTTACAAAATTATTATTGTTTTAAGAAAAATCGTTTTATCAAAACACCCATTGTTTTTCTGTTTAAAAGTTAGTCAATTTGTACTTGCTGAGCTGTGTAGCTCACCCCTTTTAACATTTCAGGTTAGGAATTTGGAGCATATTAAGATTAAGGAATGAGAACTATGTGGAGATCTGTGCTGCTTCGTTTTGTGCTATTTGAATTAGAATAAAGATTTTGTTTTTAGAGAATAAATTTAATTATCTGTTAGACAATTATTATCGGATTTGTGGAGCTGCGTCTCTATTTTTATGATTTTGATTATTGAGTTTGACCGCTGCTTTGAATTTCGTGATCTATTAGAATTATCGAGTAATAATATATTTTATTTTTAGTTTTCGATTTAGAATTTAATAGTCCGGAAGTGCGGGTTGTTACAGTTGGTATCAAGAGCAGGCTGTCCTTCGGAGTGTATTAGGTATGGGACTAGTACATTCCCTAGGATGCGATCCTTTAGACTATCGTATAGGTCTTAGAAAATTATTTTGGATTTAGGGCATTTATTTGTGTGATTATTTGATATGTTTGACTTTTGTGTTTTTTTTGATTATTGACTATAAGTTTAGAATTTGTTTTGTGTGTTCTAGTAAAGATGGATGGAGAAAATCAGAACAACAATGAAAATCAGGGCAATAATGATGAAGGAGGAAACGTCTTTGACCAGCTGGCTGAAACTCTAGCTGTACTTGTGAATCAGCAACCGAAGCCCAACATCGTCTCTCAATTCAAGCGTTTGAACCCGCCAACTTTTGATGGAGCTACAGACCCGGCTATCGTTGAGATGTGGATCCAAGAGATGGAAAAAGCTTTCGGACTTCTGGGGAGCAATGAGGAACAGAAGGTGACCTTAGCTGTGTACCAATTGCAAGGAAGCGCTTACGACTGGTGGCTTATGGAAAAGAGGAAGAATGAGACGACAAATCTTGAAGAAAATCATGAACCGTACACTTGGGCAAAGTTCAAGAAGGCTTTAGAGGACAAGTACTTTCCGAGAACAGTTCGTCTGCAGAAAGAGAGGGACTTCATTCGACTTCAACAAGGTGGAAGAACCGTCATTGAATACGAAGCAGAATTTGCAAAGCTTGCGAAGTACGCGTCGACCCTAGTAGCAGATGAGAGCAGTCGAGCACGAAGATTAGAGGAGGGACTTCGAAGTGACATCAGGAATTCAGTGGCGTCGTTTGAACTTCAGACGTACGAGGCTGTCCTCAACAAGGCGTTAGTGATCGAAAGGGGCTTGGCAGAATCTGAAAAGGCGTCTGACAGTTGGAATAAGAGGCGGTTCACTCAAACTAGTGGGCAATCTTTTCAAGGGGGACCACTCAAGAAGCCACACGTGTACGATAACATCGGGGGTCAAGGTGATCGAGAGACGTGTACCAGGTGCGGCAAGAATCATCCGGACAAAGTCTGTCGTTGGAATACAGGTGCTTGTTTTCATTGCGGAGAAGTAGGACATAAGATTTCGAATTGTCCGCACAATCCGCCACCGCCACCAAGGAAGGAAGCAGATAACAAGATGGGCAAAGGACGTGTGTTTCAGCTGACAGGAAATGACAACTATCGCAATTAAGGTATGATTTCTTTTCTTTAGTGACTTATTTAATTTATTTATGTTATGTGAATTTGGGGACCAAATTCTTTTAAGGAGGGAAGAATGTAAAATTCGTAATTTTATTTTTAATTTATTTATTAGAAATTAGATATTAATTTGTCTAGATAAATATTTTAAAATTAGAATATTCTGAAAACATTTTGTGCAAGGTAGTTGATTTGTGAAAAGATTTGTTATTTGTGGAAATAAGTGTAAGAATAATTTAGAAAATCGAAATTTTTTTAGTTTAGGTAATTGTGTGTATCAAATATTTTATTTATGGAATTTACTTGGAGAGGTTGTAAATCTTTAGGAGGAAATATTATTATTTCCTAGTTGAGATATAGGGTTTTGTATCGTTATAAATACACCATATTCGTATTCCTTGTTTTTATCATTAAAATTCGTAGGACTTTCTCAGCAAAAATCAGCTGTCTTGTAAAATTCGTAGAAAATTCATCGTAAGTCAGAATTCAGTGATTCTGGACTTTTCAGAAAGGTCTTTTCGTTATCTTCAGCTTTCGTGTTTCGTGTTTTTCAAGAAAATATCGTTTAGAGGGTCAAAAAGAGTAAATTCAGATCTGGTCAGGCTTTGAGGTAAGTACCTTTTGACTTACTTTTAAATTTCCGAAAAGATATTTCAGTTCTGTTTTTAATTTCATATAAGATATAAAAACTTTGATTTCGAAATTATAAGATATAAGTATTTGTGAATTTTAGAACCCAGTCTCTACGTTTTCGAACCGTTCGTAATTTACGCTATAGTTCCGGAACTAGCCTTAGATACCCTTAGTAGGCGCACAAGTGTGCAACTTTAGATACCTATTAAGGGCGCGTAATTATTGAACTTTAGATGCCGACCACTGGCAAAGTGTGGTATAAAGAATAAGAATAAGAATTAGATGCCGGCTACTGGCAAAGTGTGGCCGTAGATCAAGACTGTGGTATTTATAAGAATTATCGTTTCGTTCTGTTTTATTCTGCTCAGATCTGTTATAAAATCTGTACTGTTATAAATTCTGCTCTGTTCTGTTTTAAATTCTGAATTTTAAAATATAAAACTTTGGGTTGGATTTATTTTAGAAAATGTTTTACAAAATTATTATTGTTTTAAGAAAAATCGTTTTATCAAAACACCCATTGTTTTTCTGTTTAAAAGTTAGTCAATTTGTACTTGCTGAGCTGTGTAGCTCACCCCTTTTAACATTTCAGGTTAGGAATTTGGAGCATATTAAGATTAAGGAATGAGAACTATGTGGAGATCTGTGCTGCTTCGTTTTGTGCTATTTGAATTAGAATAAAGATTTTGTTTTTAGAGAATAAATTTAATTATCTGTTAGACAATTATTATCGGATTTGTGGAGCTGCGTCTCTATTTTTATGATTTTGATTATTGAGTTTGACCGCTGCTTTGAATTTCGTGATCTATTAGAATTATCGAGTAATAATATATTTTATTTTTAGTTTTCGATTTAGAATTTAATAGTCCGGAAGTGCGGGTTGTTACATCAATGATCAAACGAAATGGTTTAGAGGAATCAAGTTTATTGCTAAACAATCATTAGAATTGGATATTCAGTTTTCAGTTTTAAAATCAAGGTTAGGCTGCTAATCAGTCACGCACTAATCCCGAGCAAAGCACACATCACTGCTCTAATTACTGGATCCAAGGCACACATTGGCCTAACTTGACCATTGATATGGTCTGACCATGAATCTGGTCCACATAAAGAAAACTATCCAATTCTAAAGCAGCTCAATATGATAAACATTATAATTCAATAAAACCGGGTCATAATCAACAACAATAAAACAATTGCATAAGAGCATGGTGAAAATTCATGGTACCACAAGGGTATATCAGAGTATATGAAGGAAATGGCCTCCAGCCTGTAGGAGAATCGAGTATCAGATGAACAATTTTTTTACAAGGTTTTAGTTCTTTGATGTCACAAGGTATGGTTGTGTATAAAAGTTTATGTATGTTTAAAAAATTCGGTTCTAGTGTTTGGTATATGATGGGTATATATTTATGGAGTAGTATCATATTTGTGTGGTTTAGTATCCGGTAAATCAACAAGAAATGGTTCACAAAGAATAAGGCTTACGGTTCAAAGATCAAATGATGTGGCTCAGGTTCAAGGTTGAAGGATTCAAAGCATTTACAATATAAAACAGAGCTATTTTGAATACTTAACAATATGTTATGAGAAAATTTAGAAATATTTGCATTATATCTCGAAAAAGGTTTAGAAGTACTTGCCTTATCACAATCGATTCCAATTTCACTTGTACTCGTCAAATGACTCTCTTCAACAACAACTCGTCTACTTTTCCTATGCCTCGATTCTATTTTCTGATCACTTGCTGTATTTTCTACATGTCAATTCCATTTTCTGATCATCTGCTTCCCTTTCCTACGCATTGCTTACTCTACTAGGCATCATATGTATCAATCAATATTCATCTCACATTATTGTAATCGTCACATGGACGTCATAAGGTT
Source organism: Apium graveolens (assembly GCF_009905375.1). Taxonomy (NCBI): domain Eukaryota; kingdom Viridiplantae; phylum Streptophyta; class Magnoliopsida; order Apiales; family Apiaceae; genus Apium; species Apium graveolens. The sequence goes on from NC_133651.1 coordinate 165,797,261, forward strand.
TCATCTACCCTTCATTTTACCCAAATCCGATTTACGGATTAAAAGTTATACTAACACAAGTAAAAACTGATCAGATAGCACAGAGCACGTCGAACAATCAATGAAATTTTATTTATAAGGAAGTCCCGGGCCATAAACAGTCTTTCAGGTATTTAATATGATTTTTAAAACATTTTTCAAAATTAAAATGGGACTCCGAATCAATTTATAATTAAATAATAGGGTTCGAACACACGAATATGACTTTAAAATAATTTTATAATAATTATCGAGCCTTGAAAATAATTTAAAATAATATTTTAAAGCTCGAAACTATTTTTTGGAATTTTTAAATCATTTAAAATAATTAAATCCAATTAAATAATCAATTAAAATTAATTAATAAATAATTAAACTAATTAATCAATTAATATTTAAATTAATTAATCAATTAATTAATTAATAATTTAAATTAATTAATTAAGTAATTTAGATTTATTTTTAAAATTAAAGATGAATTTTAGAAATAAAATAAATGATTTTCGGAATTAAAATAAATAAATAAAAAATAATTTTTAAAAAGTAGAAATTCCAGGGGGTAAAGTGTAAGGTTTTGACACTTTATCTGCAAGGTGTAAACTGTAAAAATTGTAAAGTTCAGGAAATAATTAAAAGTTTTAGAAAATCAGTGGATTAAACGGCAAAATCGTTGTCTTCTCTGCCTGCCACTGGCGGCAACTTCGCCGACCAATCTTTACGGGTCCAGCAATGCACAGAAATGTGCAGAACGGTACTTCTCAGTGCCAGGAACTAATATCTGCAACCGGTTTTTACCATTGATCAGTAGAGCGGCCGGAAAACTTCCCCGAAAAACCGCCGCCACCGTCGAGTTCAAGAACTCCGGTGACGCGGTTTCGGCCTCTCCCAGATTCGTTCGATACTCTCAGATATACTATTCAAGTGGAAAGTGAAAAAGGAACATAATCCAACTAACAGAATCAGATAATAATCCTTAATCAAGAATAACCCAAAAGCAATCAAGAATATTCAAACTAATCATAAACCCTAATTTACAATTTCGAAAATCAATCCCAATTTTGAGCATGTTATTGAACTCCAAATCAAGAATATAATATACCAAAATGATCAGGAAAACAAGCTCTACAACATACAATAATCAAATCATACAAACAATCTCTCGAACAAAAATTCATAATTTAATTATCAAGAAATTCGAATATAAATAATTAAATAGGAAACCACCTGATGTTTCTGGATATGTTTTGATGAAAGATTTGGATTCTAGATTCCAGTAGGTTCGTTTTGAGTATATGTACGCCACAATCGGATATCGATAACACCTCTGAATTTGTGTTTGATTACGAAGAACAAAATATAATTATAGTATTTTCTCTGTAAAAACTCTGTGAATACTGTTTGCAAATGATTTCTGGTACAAAATAAAATACGGTAAAAGCTATTTATAATTACGGAAAATTAGTATCCCGTTGGATCATTCCAGATACAAAATGGTACGTTTATTTATAAAAACTGATCCAAACGGTATCGGTTTTCGGGATAATTATCCAAACCAGTACAATTTGTACTGCGGTCTTGGTCTCAGATCCTGGTTACACGTATTACGAGGTGATAATTGTGATAGTTTAATAAAAAGATCCCGTTTATCAAAAATACGAGTTTTATTGATTTACCGAAACGAATAATGTATCGAAAATGTTGCGTCGGGACCCGCGCAGGACAAACCGTACGCCGGATCGAAAAAGTCAAAACATGGAAAATGCTCGGAATATTGCAATTAGGTTAGGAAGGAGTTTTTGGAAGAGTTTCGGGTTATAAAAACGTAAAAACGGATGACGTCGGCTGGTTCCCAATTGTGTAAAATAGTCTATAAAGATCCGGAAAAAGAATTTATAAAATCCATATATTTCCTATAAGTTCATAAATCAACATAAAAATAAAGAGGAAGATATGACAATTATCTATATTTTATTTTGGACATTTAAAAATTAAAATACTCAATTAATATTATTTTTAAACATCCAGACACATATAACACTTAACAAATAATTCACAGCATAGATATACATAATAATTATTAATTACACGATATATCCCAGATATTACATCAGTTGCATAAATTCTGAGGACAAGTTCTGATGGAAGTTCTGATGATTAAGTTCTGTTGAACCTATATCCGTATTTGTGTGAAGAATTACAGGAATAAACATTCACTTTTCGAGTTAAGAAGCCATATTCTGAAGACTTTTAAATCCTGATAATAATCAAGTTCTGATGCTGACGTGGCAATATTTATTTACTTGATTTATTTTTGGTCATTACTTGAACGATCATATTTTTACAGAATATTGGTTTATGTGAAATAAAACAGTCATAATCATTATGGGTTAGCGGTTAGTGTGTATGTCTTGAAAAACTGCATGTGCACATTAATTGTTATTATATCCCGTGCCCATTAACTCTGTCTTTAGATCTTTTACTAACTGTTATTATTACACATCAGTCTAGGGAGTCGAGGGGTCATTATTTTTACTTGTAATTGTTACACATTCCTCGCGTCCCTTAGTATTCCATTGCCTATTTAAATGACTGATCATTCATCAGTAAAACCACATCTGTTCATTTCTCTCAAACAATGGCATATTTTAGTTGGTATTACTGTTATGGCACAGAAAGTGTGACTATCTTTCGAAATGGAATTCCGACTTCATATCCTATCAACAACATTCCATTCGTCATCTGAATTCAACTTCCAGAGAACATTAAAAATGATCCGTTGTCTTTCCAAAGAGAATTTCATCTTCGTATTCTTACACAGCAGGAGCAAATCATTCATCTTGTTGTTCTCTTTGTTGAAAGTAGGAAGAAGAATTAATTGTCATCCATCCGTTTCTCTTCACCATCAGCTTTGTCAGGCTTCTTAGCTTAGGACTAAGGCTATTGATGTTACGATTCTAAGATTAGGTCTATCTTGTAATGTTTGCATGTAATTGATAATTTTCATGAAATGTACTCATCTGATATATCAATGAAATTTTCTTTAATTGCAAGATTTGTTCTTTGTTTCTCAAATTATGTTCCTATACATATTTAAATGTAATTTATTAATCTTTACTTCATCAATTTTTAATTTTATTTTGTGATGAATTTTTGATTAAATTCTGTTGATTTGAGGAAACAACTGAGGAACAGGTTCAAACATCAGAACCTGTTGTTGTAGAAGCTGAGAAGGTCTCTTCTCAGAAAGATATTGTAACTGGGAGTTCTAGGCCTCTCAAAGGTCTTAGAAAGCTAAATCCTGATGATAAAGCTCCTACAGTGTCTCCACCCTTGAAGAAAATGAAAAAGCAAAGAGCTCACAGGGACACAGTTGAGTCAGATTCAAAAGATGAGGAAGCAGCTAAGGAAGGGGGTCAGGAATCTCTGATCCCAACAGAACCAATTGTTATTGAATCACTTCCTTCTGCACAACCAGAAACTGCTCAAGACAGAGTGTCTACACCTCCTGTGTCACCTATAATTGAACAAGTACATACTGAAGACCCAGGTACAAGTGCTGAAATTGATATTCATAACTTGATTGTGCTTGAGATTCTGTACTTGGAAGCTCCAGCAACTCAATTCATTCCACCAACAACACCAATTCAAGATGCTAATTTCAATGAAGATATTCCAACTACACCAATTAAGAATATGGATGATGAAAATCAGACTTTAGGTGGGCATGAAGATTTGGCTGTTGATCATAACTTAGCTGTAGATCAGAATTTAGAGGATGATGTTGAAACCTCGATTATCTCACATACTGCTATTCTATCAGAGGATGCTGATACTGCTGTATCTATAAGTTCTGATGCTGATAATGCTGAAACTACTGGTTAAGCTGCTGCTAATTTAGATGCTGATGCAGCTGGTCCATCAGGACATGCACCTTACCAAACAGTTAATAAAGCTGATTTAGTCAAGAATTTTGTTAGAGGGGAAGCACCAGTACCTTAGAGTGAAACTCCTAGAGGAAAGGAGTGGACTAAGGAATGGAACACAGCTAGTTTTGTTACTTCTGAAAAGATTCTAGCTAAGCATCTGACAAAAGCTGATGAAATGCTGATCAGTGATGATTTTAAGGCACAGCTGAGAGTTACTGCATTGAGTACTAGGCATCTTCAAGGTCTACACTCAACAACTCATGCCAAGGTGAACAAAATTCAAGAAACCTTGATCCAGCAAGATATAAATATGAAACTTGAAAAGAACAGATTTTTCAAGCTAGCCTTTGACAGAATTGCCTACATTGAGAAAACTCAGGAGAGGCAACAAACTCAGATTGATGAAATTCTAAAGAATCAAGCTTCTCAGCAAACTCAACTCAATAAGATCCAATCCTCAGTGGAATTGCTTGTCTCTCTTCTTTAACCTGCTGATGCCAAAAAGGGGGAGAAAGCGATTAAGTCCAAATGCAAATCTATTTAGACACTGAAGGGAAAGGATGATGGAAATGATGACTAGGGAAACTCTGATAAGGGTAGAGGTCAAGGTCAAGGCAAAGGATTTTCATCAAGTAAAGATAGAATTACAAGTCAAGGAATAAGTTCTGATACTGGGAGAAGAATAAGTTCTGATACTGGTAAAAAGATAAGTTCTATTGATCATCTGGAACTTGATGAAGAAATTTCAAAGAAATTATTTCTTAAAGAAAATCCAGGAATGGACTTTGAGAGTCTAAAGGAAGAAGAAGCTAGACTTAAAGCAGAAAAAGTCAACTCTAAATCTAAAGCTTCTGAAGATGAAAAGAAACTTCCAAAGCTTAAGGGTATTATGATAAAAGAAAGAACAAATTCTAAGGCCAAAGCCAAATCACAAGTGGAAATAGATTCAAGGTCCAAGGGCAAAAAAAAAGTTCATGAACCTGTAAAGGTTTATATGCCAGTCATGGATGAAGAAATAATTGATGAAGAAGATGCTAGTCTTACTCTGATGACAAAGAAAATTTCTCAAACAACCTCTGACATGGCTCATGTTGTTTAAAGTCAAGACTTAGTAAACTCTGATATGACAGTGAAACAAGCAACCTCTGACATAGCTCAAGTTGAATTGATATCAGAAGTTAAGGAAAAGGAAACCTTTGACATTGCTCATGTCAAACCTTCAAAGATACTCCTACCAGGATTCATCAAAGCTAAACAGACTCAACCTTTGAAGACTGTAACAAGTGGTTTTGAAGTAAGAGTTATGACAGGAAAGGAAGCAAGAGATAAATCTGGATTGGGTAGTTCTGATGAAAGAAGAGTACACAACACTACAAATGATCAAACTTTCTTAAGTGAACCAGGAGTAGGGGCAACTCCTGAAAGATTGAATCAACTTGAATCTGTACAAATGGTTTACCATTCTGTTTTGAAAGAACACATCATGTTATATTTTATGACAGATGGTAGGGTATTTCAGATTAGGAAAAATGCTATTCTATTGAAGTATTTTGAAGAACTGGAACATGTTCTATTCCTACTTCAAGTGAAAGATAGATTAACAGATGGTGCTGCAGGTTATTTAAAGTCACAAATTCAAAGACAGAAGAAGCTTTACTCTGAAAAGTCTAACAGCCCATATTGTCCCAAGTACAGAGATCACAAAGGTGATATTGTTGAAATGAAGCCTAACACTGCTAAGATCATAACTACTTTTCTGGGTTATAAGGCTGTGGAATTCAATCTAGAGTCTGACAAGGCATATCTGATCAGACTAGATCAGGACATAAGGAAAGCTAAGATAAATGATCTCAGAGCAGCTATTTTTCAAACTGGTGAAGATACAGCTGAATTGAAAAATGCTAAAAGGAGGATGGTCAATGAACTTGAATATGTTGAAAGATGTCTTTTGAAGAACTATCTCAGAACAACTCCTAACATCAAAGAGATCAGAAATTGAAGCCAAGTCAAAGATCTACAACTGCTTAAATTCTGAAGTGTATACAGACTGAAGCTGATATCAGATCTTAAGGATGGTAAAGCTTAAAGGAATGTAAGTTGTAGTTATCTAGTCAAATTCTCATGCATTTGTACTTAATGTTTTTGACATCATCAAATATCTGTTGAACTTGTATATTATGCCAATTTACAAGTTGGGGGAGATTGTTAGATATATTTGTGATGTCATGTCTAATATGATTTGTGTTTAGTTTTCAGTTCTTAACAAACAGGACAAATCAGTACTTAACTGGAAATCAGTACTTATACTAAAGTCAGAACTTAAGATATCAGAACTTAAATTATCAGAACTTAAGATATCAGAAGATATTTAGCAGGAGATAATATCAGGACTTGTTAGTCTGTTAACAATATGACAAGAATTACAGAAGGGGGGTTGAATGGAATTCTTGAAACTTTTTCTTGAAATAAAATGTTCTAACTCAAATATAAATATAAGTGTACTGATTAGCACAATGCGGAATAAAACTTAAGTGAATCAAAACACAAGTAATTAAAAATAAGAGTCTTTAAAAACTTTCTGATGGATTTGAGTGATTCCACCAGAGTTATATTATTTTTACGAGAGAACCCTGTGTGCAAGAATGCTCACAACTGCTTACAAATATTGAACTGCTGAGAATACAGAGAAATGCTAAGAATTCTGCTTACAAGTGTTTCCCTTGTTGTCTCTCAGATTGTTGTTTTTATTTGCTACTTTTGGTTTATATATCACCAAGATTACAAAGTAATAAGACAAGATAATAAAAACAAAAACTATCTAATCTATTATAATGCTACTTCATTACTCTATTCCAGCATCTTTGAATATCTTTATAATAGCATGGAAATGGCAATGCTTCTTTATTCTCGAAAACCCAGTTGAAAAGGCTACCACATTCCATTTGCATCCACTCGACGCATGTGACTGTGTTATCACTGTCAACTGATATTTAAATTCTTCATCCGTCGGGTTCATGATCATCCGTCGAGATTGATCATCCGTCGAGATATTGATCATCCGTCGACTTCATTGTAGGTTATCCGTCAGGTAGCAAACTGGCATTTGACTTCATTTCACTTATGCAGAATTACAAAACATCATCTATGTATAATTAATCAACCTATTCTGCATATCTAATTAAAGTCGACATGACTTGAATACTACTTACAGAATTTATACAATGGTGAATGCAGAAATGTGCTACAGACTCATTACTACATAAGTTACTCACTCGATGGATAAATAAGTCATCATCCGTCGGGACTATATTGAGTTATCCGTCGGGATTATAATTCTTATCCGTCGAGTGCTACATTATTTTACTAAGTAAAATCTACTAAGGTGTTTTGTTCATGAAATCATCAAGTACACAACATATACGCAACAATCTCCCCCTATTTATGTCTACTGGAATTGTAGCCATAAATTAAGAGATACTTGATGATAACAAAACACCCTAAAAATATAACTTTAAGAGAAAGTAGATATTACTGAAAAGTGCTTCAAATAACAAAAATTATACAAAGTTTTGCTCACAGTCATTTTCAAGATTCATCTAGTTCCTTGAAGGTTTGGATCTTCTTCCAAGCTTTCTGTTGTTTTCTTCAATCTAATTTTGGAGCTGCCTGTGGAATTCTAGTTCATCAGATTCTGAGAAATTGGCTTTTCTTGAATTTCCAAAAGAGTCTAATTGCTAGAGATACTCAATTGGTCTTCCAATCTGAAGAATCTTCTCACACCTTTGTCATCAATGAACTCCATCATCCAGTAGGGCCTTACATGCACTCTTCTCCCTGTGTAAGGGATGATTAGAGTCTTTGCGAGTGCATCTTTAGCTCTAACACTCCTTAGTTCTTCAATCTTCTTCAATACTAGTCTTCTTGCAGTGACATTGAAACCAAAGTTCTTCTTGAAGGATGAGTAAACTTTAATCAGTACAGTTTGGCTTTCTTGAAGAATCCTGTGAAGTGGCCACTGAATCTCCTTTCCTCCTTTGTACTTAAACACTAACATTTCAGGTAGGTTTATGTATGCATCAATACCTCTTACTTCATCTAGTTCATCCAGATACAGATTTAGGTTAGAAAATTCTTTGATGTCACACAAGTACAGATAGTCTCCCCTATTGACTTTGGGCTGAACTTTGACTATAGATTTGGATTTGACAGGTGACAGCTTCACTTTCTTGACTGCTCTTGAATTTGTCCTTTTTGTCTTGCTAAGGATTGGTAGATTGAAGTCTGGAATTGGTATGTTCTCCCATTCTATTGGCTCATCCTTGGGCACAATAGGTTCACCATGAATATTCCTGTAGGAATCCATCACCCTTATGTCTTCAAATACCACAGAGGGCTTTGACGTTTGAGTTGTAGCTGGTATGGATTCCTTAGGAAATTGATCTTCCAATTCCTTGTCAACAATATCCAGTTTGCTTTTAGTTCTTTTAGCCAATGCTTTCTTTCTTGGAGATTTCTTCTGTTCTTCAACTTACTTCCTTGATTCAGTAGCTTCAGATAGTTGAGAGGGAATTTGTTGTGATGAATTTACAGCATGTAGCTTGGCCAAGATAGCAATCTGCTCTCTCTTCTGTTTAGCCTTTTTAGCATCTAGAGCAGCCTGCTTCTTTTCTTGCTTCAATCTAGCTTTTTCTTATCTCTTTGCTTGAGCAAATTGAGGATGTCCAGCCACCACACAAATTTCTTTCCCATTCCTAAAAATCTTAGCAATCCTCCTTTTAGAAGCTGAATCAGCTGGATCTTTATAGAAGGTAATTGATCTTGACAGAAGCTTCTTCTCATCAGGCTTGGGTATCTCATACACAGTGTCCAAGGGGTTCTTCAAGGATGATTTTGAGTAGTTTTCCCTTGGTTTAAGAATCATTTCAGCCTTTGGAGACTTGATGCAGGAAGATTGTCCTCTTTCCAGATAGTTCATGCTCATCTCATTCACACTAATTTGCTTGACTTGAGAGTGATGGATGGCTGACTTAACTGGCTCATTGACAAGTTCAAACTTCTTCTGTATCTCCTCATCAATCTTCTCCCAGTTGACCAAACTCAACTTTTCTTTCTCAGCAACTTTCAAGTTGGCTGCTGCTGCTTGAATCAGATCTATACCATCTGTGACTGGTGGCTTTGAGATAGTAATTGAAGGCACAATTACTTTACTGATTTGTATCTGAAGCTTCTCACCCTCACTTGGTCCTTTCTCCCCCTTTTTGTTATCATCAAGTTGAGTTGTGCAGGGGGTTTGAGCTGCCACCAGTTTTTGAAGTAGATCAGTCTGTTGGCCTTAATGGAGATGAATGGTAGTCAAAGATGCTTCCATAGCTGACACTCTTGTATCCAATGATTCTATCTTGGTTGCAAGATCAGAATTTTTCCTTAATTGCCTCTTGATGTCAATCATTGCAGTGTCTGGAAGTTTAGAGTCTATTTTATCTGAAATGGCCTTCTTCATCTCTTCAATATCACCCTTCATGGTGTTCACATCTCTAGCATGCTGGAAGCCCTGGATTTGCTGAAGTTGCAGGGAGGCTAGATGTGCCTGAAGGAGCTTCTTCGTGCTAGAATTGGTAGTGGTTTGAAGAGCAGTGTGAGTTTGATTAATTAACTGAATCAGGGTTGTCTTGAAGTAATGCTCATCACAGTGCTTTGAGAATGCCCATGATGGCATACCAGACCTTGATCTTGAGCCTACTTCCCCCCTATGTCCATTGCTTCACCTTCACTATCCACACTCCCATCTCTAAAGGAATCAGCTGAACCCCCAGTCTCATAATCCACATTACCAGCTGTAGAAGGCAAAGCTGTGATGGCATCCTTAGCCCTTTGCATAGACTAGGTGGTATGCACCAGACTGAGCATCCTTTCTGCATTGTCATTGCCCTGTTCAGCTAGAATTTGATAAGCTGAACAGGGTGAGTAAATGCCTCAGCATCAAGAGAAGTAGAATCTATAACAGCTTTAGGATGCTGAGATAGTCCTTCCCTGTCTGCATCCTGGGCATTCATTGACTCACTGGCAATGACATCCATCCTTATTGCTCCAGTACCTGCCTTTCTCTCATTTTCTCTCTTTTGTTGCATCAGGGTCTCACCCTGGCTCCCCACCCTCACACCCTCACCTTCACCTACTAAGGTGGGACTCCTCTCACTCCCTTTTACCAATCCTGAAGAAATGGATTGCAGATTTTCACTCATTTCCTCTCCTTTTTCCTGGGAGCAACCCAGACTCTCACGCAAAACACTCTTCTCTCTCAATCCTAAGAGTGACTGTACAACCACTAAATCTTCTGCACTTGAAAGAATTGAAGTTTGAAGCTGTGCAGAGATACTCGACGGATGAGTGATATCCATCGAGTGAGTGGTTTTGCTATCCGACGGATAACTGCTGTTAGGCTTATCCATCTGGATAAAATCACTACTCGACGGATGAGCAATATCCGTCGAGAGAGTAGAAATAAATGAGCTGGGAAAAGAAACTATTGTTGACTCTGTGCTGATTGAAGATATTTTAGGCACAGATGACACAACAGTTCCTGAAAGGATTGGCAAGTGAGCCAACAATTCATCTAAAAGATGATGCTCACTTGAACTAGATTTTGGCTTCCCCAACAGAGTTAAAGAAGGGAATCAGGAATTGATGTGTTTATCATATCCACATCTACAGAATTTGTTGGTGAGTATGGTGTTTGAGGTGCTTCTTTAACTAGAGATTTTGGCTATGACTCCACATTTATTGGAGCCACATCAAGCTGAATTTGTGAAGGTGCAGTGACTGTGTCTTTAGCACAAGTTTGCACAGTGTGTGTACCTTGTGCATCCCCAAAGGTTTTTGATTTCTTCTTTCTAGCATAAGTTTGGGGTGAGCTTGTGTCCCTAACTCTCTTGGCATGTGCTCTTGGTTGAGAGCTTTGTTCAATACCTACATCCTTTTGGGAGGATGTAGCTAGAAATGAGCTTTTGTCCTTTTTAAGCACTGCAGTTTATTGGGAAACTGCAGTGTGGCTAGGCTGGGATTCACTCAACTCTCCAACCTTGTCCTTGGGGTTTCTTTTATGTTCACCCCTTCCCTCACCTAACTTACCCTCCTTCACACTCCCTTCTTTGGCTTTAGTGGATTTTTCAACTGACATCTTTTGGGAGATACCAGAGGGGGCTTTCTTTGATTGGGATTTTGAAATAATAGTAGGTTTGGCAGCTTTGGTAGGCAACTGTTTGGTCATTGGCACAGTTGCCATAGCTACTCTTGAACTCAAATAAATTATGGAGGTTGGAATATTTGTAGGGATGGATGAACTTAACTCACTTACCTGAGGTGCTTGCATTACAGGAAAGTAGAACATTGGCACATCCTTGTGATGATTGGCCCTGTTCAAATCTGCAATGAGCCTTCTCTCTTGAACCCAACAATCCAATTTGTTGTTTGGGTTCTCAAGCACAATCTCTTCACAGAGGTGGTTAGCCAATAACATAAGAAATCTAGCATAATACATATTTTTACCTCTTTTATTTAACTCCCCTAATTTAAAACCTAACTCAAACAAGACAAGATCACTGAAATTATAAAATTTATCTGTAACTAGAATGTATAGCATGTTAAGCAGGGAAATATTCACTGAATCAAAATTACTGATCTTTCCTGAGAAAACCTTTGTAACTACATCACACAAGAAACTCCACTCTTTCCTAAGACCCATTCTCCTAATATCACTCAGTTTAGAAGTAGGAAGTGCATAGTGCATGGAATTGAGCATATTGACTATATCAGTGTTAGTGTGTGGTGAAGTCACATTGTTATCAGGAATTTTGAAACATGCTTTTATCACATCACTATTTATACAGAATTCTTTACCTTTGATGGTTAGAGTGATGGTTTTATCTGTAGAGTTATAGGTAGCAGTGATCCACATCTCTTCATCAACTTCACAGAAGATTGTGGGTGATTCCAGCATGGCATAATTGAGCTTGCAATTCTTCACAAAGTCCAACATCTTGTGATAGTCATCCGATTGCTGAATACCCTTGTTCACTAAAGCAATGAAATTGTTCTTCTCATAAATGAACCCAGTTTGAGACATAATCTTTACAACAGGTGCCATTGTTAGAGAATAGAGCTTGAAGAGAAAGAGAGTAAGTGCTTTGAGAGAGAATGAAATTAGAGCAGTTGAACTGAGAATGATAAAGGAAAAACAATTGCAATGAAATAAGCTTTTATAGTATCTCAAAAATAACTGATAAAAATAATAAAGTAAAATAAAGTAACCAATAGAAATTGCCTAAAATAGCCATTTAAAAATAAATTGTAAAAATTCCACCCATTATCCATCGTGTTATGCTTACAAACTGTAAGTATACTCGATGGATAATGTACAGGGAATTAACGGCTAAGATTAAGACGATTCGACGGATGAGGATAAACTGTTATCCGTCGACAAATAAAATATTCCAGAAAAGTAATTGATTTTTATTAGCATATTGTATTTCGACGGTTGACCAAACTCGATGGATAAGGGTCATCCGTCGAGATGTAAATTTTGACTTAGCCAAAATTTCATCCAAGACTGAAAAATCAATTAAATTTCTGGCTGCATTTCAACTTACAAATTAACTCAGATAGATTTAAGAATAATTAAGCATACCTAACTCACTTACCAACCTTGAAAAGGTGGATTCATCCAGTGGCTTGGTAAAGATAATTGCAAGCTTCTTCTCACTGGGAACAAAATGTAGTTCCACAGTACCATTCATTACATGTTCCCTTATGAAATGGTACTTGATATCTATGTGCTTTGTTCTTGAATGTTGTACTGGATTTTCAGTGATGGCAATTGCACTTGTGTTATCACAGAAAATAGGAATCCTCTCAACTTGCAAACTAGCAATTGATTTCTCATCCATAAAATCTGTGCACAGCAACTGCCAGCAGCAATATATTCAGCTTCAGCTGTAGAAGTAGAAAATGAATTTTGCTTTTTACTGAACCAGGACACAAGCTTGTTTCCTAGAAATTGACAGGTTCATATTGTACTCTTTCTATCAATTTGACAACCTGCATAATCTACATCTAAATAACCAGTTAGATCAAAACCAGAATCTCTAGGGTACCAAATGCCAAGGTTTGGTGTTCCCTTGAGATATCTTAAAATTCTCTTGATAGCTATTAAGTGAGATTCTCTAGGATTAGCCTGAAATCTAGCACATAAACATGTAGCAAACATTATATCTGGCCTACTAGATGTTAAGTACAGAAGTTAGCCAACCATGCCTCTATAACTTGAAATATCCACAGACTTTTTAGTAGTGTTTAATTCAAGCTTAGTTGCAGTGGCCATGGGAGTTTTTGCAGATGTGCAATCCATTAGATCAAGCTTCTTTAAAAGATCAAAAATATATTTAGTTTGACTAATGAATATTCCATCACTAACTTGCTTAACATGTAAACCAAGAAAGTAAGTTAGTTCTCCCATCATACTCATTTTATACTTACTTTGCATCAATTTGGCAAACTTTTTGCAAAGTTTCTCATGTGTAGAGCCAAAAATAATATCATCTACATAAATTTGAACAAGTATACTGGAGCCATTAACATTTCTGAAAAATAATGTTTTATCTACAGTACCTCTTGTGAAGTGATTTTCCAAACGGAACTTTGATAAAGTGTCATACCAGGCTCTAGGTGCTTACTTCAGTCCATAAAGTGCTTTCAGAAGGTAATAGACATGTTCTGGAAACTTTGGATCTTTAAAACCAGAAGGTTGACTGACATAAACTTCTTCCTCCAAATCTCCATTCAGAAAGGCACTTTTGACATCCATTTGATAGACTTTGAAATTGACATGGGCTGCATAGGCTAAGAAGATTCTGATGGCTTCTAGTCTTGCAACAGGAGAAAATGTTTCATCAAAATCTATTCCTTCTTGTTGACAGTAGCCTTTGGAAACCAATCTAGCTTTATTCCTGACAACTATGCCATTTTCATCCATCTTGTTTCTGAATACCCACTTGGTGTCTATTGGATTCTTTCCTTTAGGCTTGGGCACCAGCTTCCATACATTATTCCTTTCAAATTGGTTTAGCTCCTCCTGCATAGCTCAAATCCAATCAGGATCCAACAAAGCTTCTTCTACCTTCTTTGGTTCTTCCTTGGAAAGAAAGCTGTTGTATAGACATTCTTCCTGAGTTGCTCTTCTTGTTTGAACTCTAGAAGAAACATCACCAATGATAAGCTCAAAGGGGTGATCTTTTGTCCATTTCCTTTGTTGAGGTAGATTAGCTCTAGATGAAGAAACCTCATTGTTTTCTTGATGTGTGATTGAGTTTTAATTGTTAGAAACTCCCCCTGAGTTTGTGGATCTTTGATTTGAGAAAGGGGAACTTTCTATATGTGATCTATCTTGACTTCCTGCTCCTTTTGATAACCCGACGGATGGTGAATTTTGAGTACCGACGGATGAAGCTGGTTGTCTCCCGACGGATAACACAGATTGCCTTCCGACGGATGAAGCATTATGCAACTCGACAGATGTTGAGTTTTGTGCTTCATTGGTGGTAGATTTGTCTGCATTATCCTTAGATACATTCTCTTGATCACTTTCATCATCACTGTCATCACTAACCATCTCCACATTGTCGAATTTGAGGCTCTCATGGTAATCTCCATCTTTCATTCCTTCAATCCTTTTATCATCAAACACAACATGTATTCATTCCACAACAATGTTGGTTCTTAGATTGTAGACTCTATATGCTTTACCAACAGCATATCCAACAAAAATTCCTTCATCCGCTTTAGCATCAAACTTCCCATTTTGATCAGTTTGCTTTCTCAGAATATAGCATTTGCAGCCAAAGACATGAAGAAAGTTTAGAGTTGGCTTCTTGTTCTTGAACAATTGATAGGGAGTCATGCATCTTGCTTGATTAACCAGAGAAATATTCTGAATGTAACATGCAGTATTTACAGCTTCAGCCCAGAAATATGTTGGTAACTTAGATTCTTCAAGCATTGTCCTTACAACTTCAATAAGTGATCTGTACTTCCTTTCCACTACTCCATTCTGTTGTGGAGTCCTTGCTGCTGAAAACTCATGCAGAATCCCATTTTCCTCATAAAATGCTCTCATGACAGAATTCTTGAACTCAGTTCCATTGTCACTCCTGATTCTTCTAACCTTGAAATCATGATGATTATTGACTTGTCTTATATGATTGATGATGATTTCACTAGCCTCATCTTTAGACTTTAGGAAATATGCCCAAGAGAACTTTGAGAAATCATCTACAATTACTAGAAAAAATCTTTTTCTTGAGATGGACAATACATTGACTGGTCGAAACAAATCCATGTGAAGCAGTTACAGAGGCTCTTCAATTGTTGAATCAAGTTTCTTCCTGAATGATGCTTTAATCTGCTTCCCCTTTTGGTAGGCATCACACAGTCCATCCTTAGAAAACTCCACTAGAGGAATGCCTCTGACCAGTTCTTTCTTTACTAGTTCATTCATGGTCTTGAAGTTTAAATAGGATAGCTTCTTCTGCCATAACCAACTTTCATCTTGACTTGCTTTACTAAGAAGACAAGTTACAGATTCTGTATTAGATGAGTTGAAATCAGCTAGGTACACATTTCTTTTTCTCACATCAGTGAGAACCACTTTGTTGCTTCTTTTATTAGTCACAACACAGGCTTCTGAGTTGAAGGTTACTGAATTGCCTTTATCACAAAGCTGGCTGATACTCAACAGATTGTGTTTGAGACCATCCACTAAAGCAACCTTCTCAATGATGACATTGTCCTTTGAAATGAAGCCATATCCCACAGTATAACCCTTGCTGTCATCTCCAAAAGTAAGACTTGGGCCAGCTCTCTCCTTAAACTTTGTGAGCAGGGTAGAATCACCAGTCATGTGTCTTGAACAACCACTATCCAAGTACCAAAGATTCTTTATGTTTCTCTGCACACATCAAAATCAAATCAAGTTGATTTTGGTACCCAAGTTTCCTTGGGTCCTGCCTTGTTAGCTTTCTTTTTCTGTTTCTTAGGCTTTATCTCATTTGTCTTAGGGATTTCAGATTCATCCTTAGTCATTTGAGTTGGTCCTTTGAAACCATTCATTGCAACATAATTGTCATGCATATTATGACTAACAGGAAATGGCATGCTATGTGTAAACATGTTATTCCAGTAAGGCATGCTAAATGGCATTTGTGGCATACTATATGCAGCATAATAAGGATTAGGTGCGAATGGCATATTAGCAAACTGTGCATTCATGTTCTGTGTAGACATAGCATTAACAGGCATGGGAGGCATGGCATTCATGTTAGGAAATTGAGGTTGCACAAACATGGAAGTAGGCATGGCAGATTTGCAATTAACAGACAGATGATTTACACTACCACACTCGACAAAGATTTTTCTAGGAGCATATTTATCAGGTGTGTAGTTATTGTGTTTGTTAATCCCTACTTTACCATTCCTATTGTTTTTCTTTTTAGTCTATGTTTTTACCTCAATCTTTTCAAGTCTGTCACTTAACTGTTTGACAGTCATGTGACAAACATTAGCCTTTTCCCTTTCTTACCTTGACTCGACTCTCTTGAAACAAAGTTCTTGGAAACAGACCCATACTTCTCATTCAGCTTAACTAGTTTGGCTTTACTGATGGGCTTGCTCACAGCCGACGGATAATGATTTTCATCATTCGACGGATAACATTTTTTGTTATCCGACGGATGATCCTCATCATCTATCGAGTCTACATCTGTTAGCAGTCCATCTACCAAATTAGCTTCTAGTTTCTCTTTGTTTTTTTTCCTGGCTTCATCACAGAAGGACTCGATTCCTTGAACTTTGGTGATTTGAGCATGGACATCCTCATACTTTTCATTTAGCTTGATTAATTTGGCTTTGCTAATGGGTTTGCTTACAGCCGACAGATGAGGATTTTCATCATTCGACGGATAACACTTTTTGTTATCCGAAGGATAGTCCTCATCATCCATCGAGTCTACATCTATCAATAACCCATCTACCAGAATAGGTTCTAGTTTCTCTTTATTCTTCTTCCAGGCTTCATCACAAAAAGACTCAATTCCTTGAACTTTGGTGATTTGAGCATGAACATCCCTGGATGTTTTCCATGCTTTAATCACCTCTTGTTCACGCTCGAGCTGCTTCTTCAAAATTTCTTCCTTTTTCAAGGACTCAGTTAATTCCTCCTTGGCAATCTTATACTCAATTTTTAATTTCTCAAAATCAATAAACTTAGACTCAAGCACATTATTCCTCTCAATCAAAAATAAATTGTTTTCTTTGATTTTAGCATTTTCTTTAGTAAGAGACTTAAGTGTAATACGCAAATGATATAACTCTGTAGACATGTCATTAATGGCATCATTACACTCAGCTTTAGATAAATGTGCAAGGTTTGTAGTAATTACCTGATTGCTTGAGGAACTTATTTCTGTCTCATCAGACTTGGCCATTAGGGCTAGATTGACATAGCTGACATCTTTATCTTCATCCAGACCATCTGTTGCCCAGTCATTTTATTGTGTAATAAAAGCCCTTTCCTTTTGCTTGAGTAGATCAAAGTATTTTTTCTTATAATCCACAGACTCAAACTTTTTCTTACTGGAATTTGACTTCCTACACTCACTGGGAAAATGCCCTGCCAAGCCATATTTGAAACATTTGAATTTTGATTTATCCACCATGTTTCTATTTGGCTTGGCTGCTACAAAGTTCTTCTTGAACTTGAGCTTGGAAAATCTCCTGGAAAGAAAAGCTAGGTGCTCATCAATGTCCTCCATGTCATCTTGGCTCAATGAATCTTCACTTTATATTACAAGCCCCTTGCCCTTGTTCTCACAGACCCTTGAAGTTGATTCAACAGCTTCCATCTTCACTTCCTTCTCCATTTCCAACTCAGCAACTAGTGTAATGGATCCTCCTTTCTTCTTTCCTCTCTCCATCCTTTCATCCTGCTCTATTTCAAGCTCATAGGTTTTTAGGATGCCATACAGTCTCTCCAAAGTAAACTCCTTATAATATTGTGAGTTTCTTAATTAGACTGTCATTGGTTTCCATTCCTTTGGAAGAGATATAAGGAATTTCAGATTGGAATCTTTAGTTTGATAGACCCTTCCATGCAACTTTAGAGCATTTAGTAGTTTCTGAAACCTACGAAAGATGTCAGTGAGAGACTCACTTTCTTCATTATGGAAATGCTCATATTGCTGAATCAGGAGCTACATCTTGTTTTCTCTAACTTGCTCAGTTCCATCTGTTAGGTCCCAATTTGTTTGTAGAAGGGGGGGTTGAATACAAACAGTACCAAATAATCGAATAAATGCGGAATAAAAAAATGTGAAACAAAATTCAAGTTAAATAAAAATATTATTAAACTTGAAAGGTGTTACAACAACTGTATCGATTACAAGGTATTAATCTCAAATCAATTATCACAAATCTAGAATAAATTCGACATGAACTTTTTCTATTTTTGCAATAATTAGAATCAAATGCTAAACGTGATTTGAGATTAAGTTCTAGGGATTTTGATCCGCTAGATTGTTACACAAGAACAAGATAAAGATTTCTAGTTGATTGGATTTAACTTTGCAATCTAGAAATTGATCGAATTTCAGCAGAGAACAATGAAATATTTCTTAGGCGGCTGCTGTGTTCTTGTATTTTTCAGTGAGTGAATGTCTTCTGCTTCTTTTTCTTTTTGTATGCAATCCAACAAAATTACTTGAACTGCAATGACAATCGGTAGGACAATCTCTTTGGCTCAGCAAGACTTTCAGTAGGACTTTCAATTGTACTAGCAAGACAATCTGATTGAACTACAATGACTATCGGTATGACAATCAGTTGAACTAGCAAGACAATCTCCTTCCTAGTGTAACTTTCGGTATGACAATTGAAATGACTTGGCATGACAATCGGTATGACAATCCAGATTGTCATGCTAGTTCATTTTCAATTGTCTTGCTGATTTAAGACTGTTTTTAAACCAATTAAACTTCTGAAAATTCCTAAAATTAATTCAGAATTAATTAATCAATTAATTCAATTAATAAATAAATTATTCTTCGCAGATATAATTTATTTTCTTAATTAAATTAGATGACTTAATTAATTAATAGAGAATTAATTCTAGTCTTGAGCAGCAACCATTCTTCTGCAAATCTTCTGAAAATCACTGAAAATTATGAATCAATTCCACCACTTCAACGTTGACACTCGATGTACTGTCTAGTTCATGAGTGACTAACTTCCGTGACGTTTCTTCATGTGTTGACTTTGATACTCTGATTTTCTTCAGATTAAATCCTTGTAATTAATGATACTCTGACGAGATCTCTGTCACTTGATTAAATCCACGATCTTGATTTATATCACTGAGGCATGATCAACTTCTTGAACTTCTTCCAGTGAATTAACTCCTCAAGTCTGTAGATGAACCTTGTTTCTGAATCCTTTGACAGATATTACTTTGCGAGATCTCTCTGACGGTCGATCCACTATTTACTTATTACATTCTTATTTGAGTTGAGTTGAATCCTCGAATATACAAATAGGCTATGACATATGACTTACAATCTCCCCCTATTTGTTTGTTAGACAATAACACACAAATACCTAGAGGATAACTCAACTAACAAATAAGAAAAAGATATAAACAGAAATGCAAAGTAAATAGTAGAAAAGTTCTGGACTAGATTTAACATTTTCCAGATTCCAAGTAGATGTTCCTCTAGACTGAACATATCTTCAAGTAGTTCTATCTTCACATGTACAACCACATTTCCTGTTGAGAAGCCCATATCTCTTGCTTCTCCCCCTATGAGAATCAACTAATTAAAGAAGATCACCTTCGTTTTACCACCTCTCCCGTACAATAGGATCCGCAGATAAAAACCAATGGTACTCCCCTAACAGCTTCTTCCCTTACTAGGAAATCACCTTGTGTTTACCACCTCTCCCGTACAATAGGATCCGTAGTTACAAACAACAATGGTGTGGTGTAGTGTACATTTTTAGGATCTTTTTCTTCCTCCCTGCTATTTCTCCCCCTTAGTTGAGGAATCCTCCAAACTATTACTTAAGCTTTTATCTCCCCCTTAAAGAAGGAATGTATGCCATCGTCTGAAGGAGTTCTCATATTTCACTTGGTTGGAAAAGAAATAACAAGTAGTTTCTCTTTCTTCCTCACTGTGAGTGTGTGATTGTGTTTAGTGTACCTCACATGAGTTTCACTCTTCTCTCCACTCGTGTTTACACTCATTCTCAGAAGTAGATCACTCTTCTCTCATAGCTCCATAATCCAGCTGTACCTGCAAGGAAAATCACCTTAGCCATCCTTAAGGAGGTCACAGGTGGTGCAATGGGAGTTCACAAATCCCCATCCTTGTTAAACTCGTCAGATGAATCTGAGTCATAATTTATAAGTTACTAGTTTCCCTTTTAGGGTTCCAGATTTGAATTCTGGGAAGGTAAACAATGATCCAAAGAATTTAGCATAAAGATCAAAGTTCCCTTCTAATGTCTGTGAAGACATTTCCTTGTGACTCATCAGGTTATATCTAAATCATTGTCAACAAGTTGCCGATCTGCACCTATGTTAGATCCACTATCCGCAGATGCATCCAGGGGATTTAAGCCTGGGGAGATAGACACTGACCACTGACATATGGCTTTTGGATCAGTATCCTCTCCTAACACCTGTAAAGGCAATTGGTCCATTAACGAACCTTAAACAATCGAATCTGACCTTAAAATGGTCGAAACTCTTGTTTCCGTCAACTCATCCTTTGTGTGTGTAACATTTCCTTGTGCATCAAGAATTGTTTATGTTTGAAATGGTGACACTGTTACGACCGGCATTTTATGTAATATTATTTGTGAATAATATTAAGTTAAATAAAAATATAGTCAATGCTTGTACGTTTGTGTGAGTGAAAATTTCTGCATTATAAATTTGCTTTGGGTAGTATATGATTTTTCAAAGCAAGAATTTATTTAATTTCTTTATTTTTGATTTATAAGGAATATTCTAAGCTTTGGAAAAATTTTCTTTTAAAAGACATTTTGTACACAAATTTTGAAAATGATTTTTATAAAGTCTCTAAAAATCCAAGTTATTTTATGGTATAAATTTTATAATTTTTGAACTTGTACTTTATTATATAAAAATAAATCTTTGGAAATTAGTTGCTTAATAATTATCAAATTACATGAATAACCTTGCATGCAAACTCTCTTCTATTTAACCAAAGGGCAAAGAAGACATTCTCCACCCCACTAACTCACATTTTGCTAGCCAAATTACCTCCTTGACCTTGCATGCAAACTTGCCTAACTTTAGCTAGAGGGTTACTCTTGTCATTTCCTAAATCCACTCACATTTAGTCTAGTCAAAGACATAAAAACAAAACTAAAGTGATGATCACTCCATTTTCACTCCACCCTCCCCTTTTCTCCTCCCTCCCTCTCGGCTCAACCCTCACTCTCGGCCATCCCATAGCCGAGGCCCTCCATCCCCTTCATTTCTTCATTCTTTCACCCAAACAATCATCTTATATTCAAGTAATTTTACTCCCTATATGTTATTCTTATATATTTCAAAAGTATAGAGTGAAAAACCTATGTTTTGACCTTGCATGGTGATGTTTTTGTTAAACTCAAAGTGAACCTCCTTGATTCTTGTGAATCTAAGGCTTTCACCATGAGTTATAGTATCATAGGGTCAAGAATGGCTAGACATAAGAGTGTTACACCTATGCGAATGCTGTTTTTACCCTAATCCATTCGGCCATGACTTGATAGGAGCCGAATGGATGGTGTTTTGTTGCCTTGTTAACATTTTTGTGTATTTTGTGATGATAACATGAATTTTGTAGTAAAGTCTTGATAAAATCCTTTTGCATGCTAGTTGATCATTTAGTTGTAATCCATGTTAGGCTTGCATGTTGAATTATGATAAAAATTTATTTGGAAATCATGTTGTTTTGGTTTGAAAAACCCGAAGGCATGCATGCATGTGGAATTCTCTTAGTTTGTTGTGAAATTTTGATTATTTGGAAAGATTTTGTTAGTGAGCCTTAATTTCAGTAGGAATAATGTGATAATATTGATTTATGCTTCTTGTTGAATGGTAATAATTTGTGGTTATCTTTTATAAAAATATATATCTTGTTGTTTCAAAGGCATGAAGATTTGCGATTTGTTAAGAGTAGTCTCTTTTGTTTTGCCATAGTTGCACCTTAGGTAAGGATGATCTCACCAAGGGTATTTTAAGAAAAAGGGAGTTAGTTCAGTAGAATACCAAGTATAGGTCTTGGTTTAAGTATTTAGTTGTTGTTAGTTGGGTTTGTCAAGTTAAAATCTTGGAAAATGAGAAGTTATAGTTTCTGCAGAAAAATCAGTTTAGTACCCTGAGGTTTAGAGTGAGTTTTGACCATGTCATTGATGTGCACTTTGAGGCCCAAGCCACCAGAAGTTAGTATGGGGAGTATATAATAGGTTTTAGGAGTTGGTTGGAGGTTTGCATGTCATTTGGTTAGGTGCACAAGTAGAATAACAAAATCTGTCCAGCAGGGGACAGTTTTGTTGCAACTTAGAAATAGGGAGATTTGGCCATGTCATGGGTAGGCCCTCATTAGGCCCAATTGGGCCTTAGTTAGAGGGTATGTCAGAGAAGTTTTTCCAACCATAGTTCATAGGATATGAGCTAGAACCATGTGCCACAAGTTAATTCAAGTCAGGGCATTTTCTGCCCAGAAAAACAGGGGAACCTTGGACTTTTAGCTTAGGCCCAAGAAGGCCCAAGCCAGGCCTTTGAGACACATCAAGCTTATGAGATGCCCTTAGGTCAGGAGAGTCTTGTGTAAAAATTTTGAAGAAAAACTTGTAGTTTAAGAGTGTCTAATGCACTCAAGAAACCTTAGTTACCATTCTGAAATTTACACCAGTGAGCACTTTCACTTATCACATAGTTTTAGGACACTTAGAAGTGAGTATTAGGTCGACCACCATAGTTGTAAGATAGTATAAGGTCAGTAGAACAAAAGGCACAAGTGAGGGTCAATAGGTTTTGGATAATTTAGGAAGGGCACATTGAGTTAGGAAGCCCAAATTCGAAGACTTCGCTTAGTTAGCGACCAAGTAATTTAAGTGGTGAGTCGAGATCATCCAAGCCTAGTGTGGCGTTATGGTGTATGTGATGTTATTTGGTATTAATATACGATATGTGATTATGTGGCTACGTGTGTATATTTAAAAATATAAATGTTGGATATGAATTAAGTGTGTATAGGCCTAAGTGCCATCCATGTTTAATTTCGGGTTGTAAATAGGTTAAGATAGAAAGAATATATTATAATGAGGATTATTATTATTTATGTAGGATCTCGAGACGAGGGAAAACTTGCCTTAAAAGTCGAGTGAAGCTCCAGTTGTTGCTCCTACCAGTCAGACCAGACCAGTCTATCTCAAGGCAAGTGATTCAACTTGACCTTCGTATTTGCTGTAAACAGTTCATATATATATATCGATGCAATTATCCTGAGTCATTTTGATGTATTTAAATCAAGCGTATCTTTTGTTTATCTTTGAGTTACATAGAGATGCCATGAACCCTCGAGTACATATTGCAAGTAGTTCAAAAGTCTTTCATGATAGTTTAATGCCATGATAAATTAGAGATGCGTTATAATATCTTATTGATCCTTTTGTTTATCATGCTATTGATCCCTGAGAAATCTTGATGTTGCACCCTGATGCTTTGATTCAACTCTTGAAATAACCTCGATAGAAACTTTATCTTGATACCTAAAAGCCAATCATTTCTTAAATACATTCATGATTGTTTGATAACCCTATCCTTACCCTAAAGCTTGATACCCTGTTATATACTGAGCTGATGATCGCTTTCTTTATATTTTAACCCCTTTATCCTATTGGAACCAGTGATGCCTATCTTTTGATGTTCTAATACCTATATCTTGTCTACAACCGTTGCTTTAAGCCTAGTTTGGCATTACTCTTTCATCTTATCCAATAGCCTGGCTTAATTTCCTTGTCTAAGTTCTTGTTTATGGAAACCTCTCAATTACCCTAATATAGTAAAGTCTAGTAGATCATGGCCCTGAGATTTAGTGTCATATTCCCAGTGTTTCAAGTTGATCTATAATCCCTTGATAAAAATAATTACAGTCGAAAGAGATTTTGTCATAAATCGGCATCAGTTTTTAAAATGATTAAAACGTGGATTTTTCAGTCCCAAAGGGGGACAAATGTTTTCTTGAATGGTGGATCTGGACTGAGACGCGAGTCCTTTCCACACTTATATTAGGCTTAAAAGTTGCCTAGGGATTCCCAATAATGTTTTAGAACCCAGCGAGGTTCGGGATTACTTCGCGGCTGATCACCGGCTGTAATCCGTAGCGTCATAAAATGATTTTGATTAAGAATGGTTTTAAAATTTGTTTTGATGCAAGCAAAATGATGCCAACTCACATAAGTTTTATCTCTCGATTATCATTGATTATGTCATTCCATTGTCATTCCTAAAGGTATATCTCGATTTATGCTTTGCGTTGTATTGTTAGCACTTGTTGAGCTTTTGGCTCACTTCTTGCTTTACCCTGATATTACAGCTAACAGCCATGGTTAGATTCAAGCAGACTGCCCGTAAGACCTGTGATGCGGATGCTTATGTTCGAGCCCAGGTAGAATAAGTAATAATAGTTGTGTGAGGACTCGGTATTGGTAATCAGATGTAATAGTTGGTAGTGTTGGGCTGTTCCAAACCCTAAACTGTAAGATCTTGGATTTTGGTTGTGTAGTACTCAATAAAATGATGTAATAGCTATAATTATTTTGCTATTTAAGTTGGGGGTGTGACAGGGTTTTGGTATCAGAGCTACGGTTTAGAGTCCCTGAACAGCCCAAATAGGTTATAGGACTTGTGAGTAGGTTATAGATATTATGCGAGAGAGTAGGTAAAGTAAATTATTATTAATACTCCTCTTATTGGTTGTCAGCAAAGGGCGCATTCCTCGTCATCCTCTGGGTCGGACGACACTATTGCTTTCTCCGTGTATGCTGAGTTGAGGCGCGAGTTCGACATGCTTCAGGGCAAGTACGACCGACTGATAGACCGACTGAAGAACGTGTATCCGGACAGCCGAAACTACGAAGGGAAGCCCAAGGAGCAGATGATTGCGAGACTTGAGACCTTGGTTCGGTACGTTAACACTAAGCTTGAGGAGATGCCAGCACACCGGGACCGTACCAGCCAGTATGTCATTCAGATGGTGGCGGATGAGCTCCAGAGCATTGTGAAGACACTTCGAGAGGAAAAGTCTACCAAGCCCCGTTCAGATGGAGTGGAGCCTTAGTTCTTTCCATTTACCTTTCATGTTGTTGTACCATTAGACTCTATGGAATCCCCAGTTGTTTCCGTCTTTCCTTTAAATAAGCCTGTTATTTCTAGAATCAGACTATATCCCAATCCTATGTACTGTGACCTTTAAAATTTCAATAATTATGTGCTATTGTTCCATTTGCTCTCAACTGTTATTTTATGTTTTTATCATCATATCTGCTTAATTTGGAAACGTGACCCCATATGTAAACAAGAATGCCATGCGATACCCTCGAATCATTTTATCAATTATATTTGTTATAACACAACTCTTATTTCAGGATCATGCCTCCCAAAAAGAAGAACCCAACAACCACCTCCACCACAGACCCAAACATTCTTCAACTACTGGAAACCTTGCAACAGCAAACCAATGCTATAGCTCAACAACAACTAACTCTTCAACAACGAATTGAAAACCAAGATAACCGTGAGCCATATCAACCACCTGAACCACCAGTACCACCAAGACAAATTGTCACTTTCAAGGTTTTTCAGAGTGTGAATCCACCTGTATTTCATGATACCACTGATCCAGTGATAGCAAACACATGGATCAAGGAGATAGAAAGGGCTTTTGAGTTGGTACAGTTAGGGGACGATCAGAAGACGCTGTATGCCACTTACTTCTTGAAGGGAGAAGTCATTTATTGGTGGGAATCAGTAAAAGCTATGGAAGTCACTCAGCAGATTTCTTGGGAGAGATTTAAGAAGTTATTTCTGGACAAGTATTACCCTAAGTACATGCAGAATCAGATGGAGCTAAAATTTCTTGAGTTAAAGCAAGGGAACATGACTGTACTGGAATATGAGAAGAAGTTCACTGAGTTGTCAAGGTTTGTGACAAAATATACCAGCACTGAGGAAGAAAAAGCAAAGAAATTTCAGCAAGGATTGGAGCCTTGGATCAGAGATAGGGTGGCTATGTTTGAACTTGAGACTTATGCGGGAGTAGTACAGAAAGCTGCTCTGATTGAGAATAATGGGATGCAGTCAAGGAAAGAGAGGGATAACAAGAAGAGGAAGGTTCCATTTTATGGAGAAAAGTCTGAAGCTGGAAATTCGCAAGATCGGAATGTAAAGAGGATTGGTTTCCAGAAGGGCGGAAATTTTCAAAGGAAAGGAAATTTGGGCAAAAGGCAAGAATCAAAAGGGAACAATCAGGCAAGCCAAGGGCAAGTTGGAGAAAACAGGTTCCAGAGGCCAGAATGCAAGCACTGTGGAAGAAGGCACCCCGGAGTATGCAATAAGCTGAGTATGACCTGTTATAGGTGCAATCAGAAGGGACATTTGGCAAATGAGTGCAAGATGCCGAGGCCAGGAGTTACGTGCTACAAATGTGGGAAGACTGGACACATGGCTAGGGAGTGTAAGGCAACAGGACCAGTCAGAGCTCTGATGAACGTGGCAAGTACCAGTGCAAGCGTGCCAGCTGAGGTATTGGCATTACCTCCACCACCCGCACCAACCCCGCAAGCAACAGCAAGGACATTTGATCTAAAGATGAAAGATGCTGTTCAGAATTCTGAGGTGATAGCAGGTACACTTTTACTCAATAATGTCAAAGCCAAAGTATTGATTGATTCGGGAGCCACAAGATCTTTCATATCAGAATCTTTTGTTGATAAGATCCAATGTGATAAAACGGTTATGAGTGAGGTAGTAAATGTGGTAATTGCGAACCAAGAGAAGATTCCTGTGAATCAATTTTGTCCAAAATGTGAGATTGATATTTCGGGATATAAGTTCTCGGCCGACTTGATACTCTTCAAGCTGGGAGAGTTTGATATAATCTTAGGAATGGATTGGTTAGGAGAGAATAGCGCGCAGATAAATTGTAAGACCAAGAGAGTGTATTTAAAGACGAAGAGTGGAGAGAAGGTAGTATTTAAGGGACAGAGGCAAGAGCGACTATTTCTTACAATTATTCAGGCTAAGAAGTTACTTAGAAAAGGTTGTGAGTCGTTCCTAGCATATGTAGTGGATTCAGAGAGAGGCAGCCCCAGCATGGAAGATATTCCTGTAGTTAATGAGTTCCCCGATGTGTTTCCCGACGAACTACCAGGCTTACCACCAGATCGACAAATTGAGTTCGAGGTCAACCTTGCTCCAGGCACGGAACCAGTTTCAAAGGCTCCGTATAGGATGGCACCAGCAGAAATGAAAGAGTTGGCGAGCCAGCTACAAGAATTATTGGATAAGGGAGTGATACGACCAAGTACGTCGCCATGGGGAGCACCTGTTCTCTTTGTGAAGAAGAAAGATGGGAGTATGCGTCTATGCATAGATTACCGGGAGTTGAATAAAGTAACGATCAAGAACCGCTACCCGCTACCAAGGATAGATGACCTTTTTGATCAGTTAAAGGGAGCAAAATGTTTTTCGAAGATTGACTTGAGATCGGGATACCATCAATTAAAGATCAAGGAAGAAGATATTCCCAAGACCGCATTTAG